>NW_027185436.1:4047500-4112500 GCF_022577435.1 Embiotoca jacksoni
CAGTCTTTAGCTGGTCGGTCCGAACTCTAGAAGAGCTCGAGTGGAGGATGGATGAAACATGTATAAAACAGTATCCGTGACTACCTGAACTACACCGAGGCTCCTTTAACATATCAAAATGAGAACGCGTCATATCTCTGTGCTGCCAGAGTAATAAACTCCGACGGGATCTTTTCAGTGGACTCTCTTCTCCTCTCTCTGGTTCCAGCTGTTCAGTGACACCACCTCCCTGTACTCGGTGACTGCAGAGCCCAACCAGCCTCCGACAGTCATCAGTGAGTCAAACCAACAAACCAACCCACCAAACCGCCCCCGGATCCACACCGGTGAACGTGAGCACACAAACTCCCTCCAGCCAGAGCCGCTCTGTAGCGACCACAACTTCAGCTTTCCGTTTGGAGCGGCGAGTGCGGTGGGCAGCTCCTGTGAACAAGAGCTGGACTCGAAGGTGCTGGATGTCAACTCGGATTTCAGACTCGACCTGAGTTGCTCCTTTGGCAGCCCAGATGTCGACCTGCAGAGGAGCTGGACCAGCAACGATCCGTGGAGAGAGGACGGGAAGCTTCCCAGCTGGAGAGGCAGAGCTGGAGCGGTGGGGAGAGTTGTAGGAAGAGTGAACGATGAGTGGACACGGAGGGCTCCGTCGAAAGACTACACCTCCTACCTGCACACCGCCGACAGCCCTCTGAAACTGGACTCCACATTCAGTCACAGCCCCGTCCTGCAGCAGCCGGCCAACGGTCAGATATCCTTCAGCGACCCGCAGCATCCTCGCAGCCCTCCGAGCCCAAACACGCACATCGTGTGGGGTCCAGGTCAGAGTGGGAACGACTGGCTCTCCAGAAGTGGATCGACGACGGCAGTTTCAGCCAACTACGGCTCCCGGTGCCGGATGGGACAGGAGAGGAAGAGGAGTGGAGAGGCAGCGGGCCTGGTTGGATCAGGTGAATGATACGAGTGTTTCCATCCACCTGATTTTAAGTAAAAGCAAAATGCAACAAAAGCAGTGCAAACAAACCATAACTTACATGAAGCGTGTAACTTCAACGTTCAAAGAAACATGAATGCCGCATTGTTTTTACTTCTTCTACTCGTCATCTCGTACTGGTTAACGACACCCGACTAAAGAATTAGCATCAGCAGCTGTTTATGTCCTTGAACCAACATTCACTCAACAGCAGTAGATGGAAACACGTTTCTTGACATTTTTTCGCTGATTTCCAAATTAAAAAGTTTGAATCGCTGTTTTTAATCTTCTTTTGTTTTCAGATTGAACAGACTGAGATATGTTTCCTTGTTTGTTTTGCAGTGTTGACGCCTGTGAAGATGGGGAGGTTGACCTATGAGAGGGTGCCCGGCAGATGTGACAGACAGACGAGGCTTAAATTATTTTAGACATGAATGAAAGACAAATATATCCTTAAAGTTTTGTTCAAATGAAGTTATTAATGTTATAATTCAAGTTTAGCTTCCAAGTTTTTATTCAGATGGAATGACTTTGTAGTTTGACCGTACTTTTATCCAGCCCTGTTGTTTTCTTTTAAAATGCTGTTATGGGAAAAAAGTTGGGACATTAATAAAATTCTTGTTCAGTAAAAAAAAAAAAAAAAAAAAAAGATTATTTCAATCTAATATAAAATACTAACAATTCATTATTTTACTGATGTTTTATAATATATTGTTCCCTGATTTAAGACCTTCCAAACCACAAACTGCACTCTTTTGTAATTTTTTCAATCAGAACTCCCAGTTATTATTTTATTCTTTTACTGCCCTGCACCCAGTAACATCTCCTGTTAAGCTGGTTAATACAAACAGATAATGAATAATTATAATAATAACAGGCCTTAAATCTGCTTACACCTACATTAGAATGCCTTATAAACAATTACATGTTCAAATAGTGCTGCTAAGCATTAAAGAAGGTGGTGTTAGCAGGTACAAAATAAGATTAAACATAATTATAAGCTCACATTTTGCCTTGGTTTTCCTCCATACTGAGCGTGCTCAGTAGAGAAAAACAAATTGTGATTTATGGTTGGAGGAGTGGGATCGAGGGTCTTTCCCTGCTACGCTGATAAAGTCTCTCATTTTAGCAGCTCCAATGGTGGGGCCTCTTTTTTTTTATATAATTTAGTGGAGCAATCCCCTTATCGTGGTCTCTCAGCATGTGGAGAGAGTGCTTATCTTCACGAGCCAGCAGAGTGAAGCCAGCTCCCTCAGGAATGATCCCCAGACAAAGACGACCCCGGGGACATCGACTCCGAGCCTCCCTCCTGCCTCTGGACAGCCACATCCAGCACTGGCTACCCACCATCAATAACCCGCCAGGTTTTTTTTTTCTTTTTTTGAACGTCTCTCTGTGTCTCCGTGCCTCCCTGGCCTCTGTCTTCTAAGAAGCAGTGGACAAACAAAGGGAGAAATGGTTTTGTTTTTTTATGGCACAGGAACAAAAGCAGTCAGCAGGGTGGTCAAAGGAGTCCCCATATGAAGGCGAGGTAAACAGCAGCCTAATGGTGCAGTAATGGCCCCCGACTATCCTCTGGCCCTGGACTGAATGGGACAGGAGAGATATTGTGGGAATTAACAGGCTGTTTAAACCAAAGCATCCTTTAGTTTGGACCCGACTGGCTTCAGCTGTAAAGGTCACACTGCTCTTATCTTTAATCACAAGCTGCCATTAACCGTCACCTGTGTGGGGTCTCCTCTGTAAATAAGAGCCCGGGCCCCGGCAGAGACTCGGGCTCCTACTTAAAAACAACAGGAAAATACTGAGTGAAAGTAACAAGGAATAAGGCACCGTATAATGTCACACTGAATCCTCATTAACACATCCAACCATCCAAATTCTCCATAAAGATTGGCCTGGTGAGCAGGAACAAAATGTCCACACATATACGCAGGTTTTAGATCCAGAGCCATTTTATTTGGAGTATTTGACAGTGAATATATCTGCAGATACAAACTACCTTTATCTTTTTTCCTGAATAACTGGTCCATTAGTACATGTCTTTAATCCTGGATCTGCTGGCAAATTAACTTACAAGCAATGTAAGTGTGGCTCTAATACTACAGAGCAGATTCATTGAGAAACTACAGCCCTATTAGCAGCTGTTCTCAGGCACAGAAGAGCTAAATACTAACATGCTACCATGTTAATGATTAGTAGGTATGTTTATATTTCTACTCTCAGCGCTCCAACATATTCTATATCTGGCACTAAACACAATGTGACGCAAAGGCTGATGGGAATGAGGTTTTATCTGGGAAGTCAAATTTTGATCTGATGATGGCGCTGAAGGAAAAGTCTGAGGAACTTATAATTCATCCTGAGGGAAACATGAATGTATCTGAACTCGTAGCAATACATGCAACAGCTGTGGAGATTTTTCACCCAAAACCATAAATGGGAACTTAAGTGGCGCTGCAGAAAAAGTCAGAATCACCAAAATCCTAACGATCAATCCTCTGGGCTCCAAATGCTGTGCTAGTCCATCATACATTGTACACATTTTAGTGAATTTGTGAACACAGTAAACTGCTCTTCATGTTACATGAAGCCAGGAGATCGAAGAAGTCATGAAGATTCATCCTCTGGGGAGCATGATCGTGCACAGTTTCACTGCAGTCCATCAGATAGTTGAGATATTTGAAAGAAATTAGTGGACCGACTGTCAGACCAGAGCCACTTCCATGGCTGAGACGTGACAAATAAAAGCAAATTAATGAAGCTCCACTGTATTAACTCTCAAATTAAAATATAAAACAAAAATCTTGGCTGTTCGGCAGAGAATCCTATAAAGGTAGGAAAAGGTTTTCTTTTTTTTTTTTTATAAAGGTTTTACTCAGACGATATATACTGTACTGTATATACTGTGCATTTTATATTTTATATTTTTTACTGCTATTTTATTGCTTTTCTATTATTCTATTATTATCTTATTGCTTCTGTATGCTGCTGTAGCGAAAAAATTTCCCCTCGGGGATTAATAAAGTAACTACCTAACCTAACCTAACCTTATGTAACAACAAATTGGGAAGAGGTGAAGCTGTCCGGGATTTTGTCCGGGTACTGAATGTGATGTCACACAACAAAGTACATTTATATTTAAAACAGCTACTATTTAATCAGTGTGTTTAATATACAGTATATAAATGAAAAGAACAAGGCTCCCTGCTGTCAGACTGGTTTTAGGACTCGTCTCATTCTGTCTCTGCCCATCACTCAGACACACAAACACAAAATGTTACACTTAATTCACTATATTTCACTCATTCATTCTCCTTTCAGCCCCGACCTGATAAATTACAGCAGGTCGGGGAGAGTCGTCACCTGGCCCTGCAGGTGTGCTGAGCGTCCACAACACCGTGCAGTGAGAGTGTCTGCAGACCTGCGGTGGACGCTGGACGGAGGCTGGACGGAGGCAGCGAGTGGCGGCGCCTGGCCTGCAGGTGCAGCCTCTTGGACGTGCTGCAGAGCCCATGAATGGCCGATTCAGAAAACGGCCCCCTTCGGGCCCGTTCTCCAGGCTCGGGGCTAATCCCGGCCCCTAATCGGATTATGTAAATTCCTACTCCACACAGAGACTTTTATGGAAGGCTGCGTCTTTGAAACAACACTTGAAGGGTGTAAAAAGAACAGTGACAATTGGTTAAACTAGACTTGTGTTTTTTTTATCTGAACGGAGGTTGAAAGTGGGAGGCAGAGGGAGAGGGGTAGGGTGGGGAGGGGGAGGGGGGAGTCTGCCTGCAGAGAGGTGAGTCAGATGCTGTGCTTTCCGTGTTTCCTCTGTAATTTATGTGTGGCCCCTTGGAATGGCTCAACAAGATTACCATAGTTATAACAAAACCCATATTGTTCGACTGTCAATCTGGATATGGTATTTTTACCTTTTGTGGGCCAATCAGGCTGAATTCAAAAGCGGAGTGGGCAGTGATATCAAGGTCTTTTCCTCGTGGAGGGGACGGTGGGCCGTCCATGCCTAATGTCAGAGAAACAGAAAGGAATAAGTGTCCACAGCAGTAAGAGAAGGATCAGACAGATGAACGTCTCAGTTTCACTTCAATAGGGATGTATTTGTCACCTTCAGTGTTAACCTTCAAGGATTAAATGAGCAACGAATCATAAAAGCAGCACAAATAGTCACTTAAAAGGCTGTTCAGTGATGAAAGCTGAAAAAAAAAAAAAAAGACCTTGAATCCCTTCAAATGTTGCACGGAGACACCAACGAAAATCATTTAAAGTGATGAATAATATCATTAATCCACATCCATTTGAAAAGCAGTGTGTGTGTGTGTGTGTGTGTGTGTGTGTGTGCGTGTTAACAAACACACCAACCGCCCACAATGAACACAGAAGCTCCACGACAGCACACGTCACACAATAGGGCTCACCCTGCTATAAAATGTGGGATGTGAGCACGCAGCATTCTCACCCCGACTCTCTCGCTCTCTCTGCTCCCCATCCCTTCCTCTCTCTCTCTCCCTCTCTCCCTCTCTCTCCCTCTCTCTCTCTCTCTCTCTCTCTCTCCTTCCCTCTCGCCCATCAGGATCCCAGCGAGCATGAGAAGACACAGCTGAGTGGACGTTCACCTCAGACTCCCCGGACACTGATGACCTGCAGACGACGACTGTGCCGCTGAGATTACTGCACATTTCTACACACACACAGGTGAGACATTTGTTTTCTGCCGTAGGACTGCTCTCCCCTCGAGGCCATGTGTTTCCACTTTGCTCGAGTAAATCATTAATCAAGAAGGGCATGTTAATAGACAGAGACGGTGTGCGCTCTTTGCCTGCAGCTGTTGTTTAAAAGGAAATAAAATTTGCATAAAGTGGAAGATCACATTTCTGTTGTGGAACCGCCGGATTCAACCAGAAAAACACCAACTTAGCATTTATAAGCAGCACGCACTCATTCATTAAAGGGTTTGTAATGGAGTGGGGTTAAATTGTTGAGAAATATTTCGAAGTGTGTATTATAAAGCATTTGTTCAAATTTAGGGCCTACCTATAAATGTTAAAAACTGTAGAAGGTTTAAAGTCTAACTTGTATGAAGCCAAAAACCTCTTTATATGAAGCCATGGAAAACAGAATATTTTTGCAGAAAGAAGCAGAAAACCACAAAATAAATTCTGGTAAATGTTCCTGTAGGATTTAATGAATAATTTCAATCATAGTTTTTGTGCAAAAAAAACCTCAAAACAAAACAAATGCAGAAGCGTGGCCAGTTTTCCTGCTGACATTGATTCCACTTTCTTCTTTCAGTCTCTGCAGCACCATCGTTGCAATTTAAGAATAAGCTTAGTGGAAAATCCACTTGTCTTGTTTTAGTATAAAACTTTAAGATGGCTCTTACAAAGAGAATAATCTTGGATCTACACATTAAAAGCCACGCTACACCCTGGTTTGAATGGAGAACTCGATTTGTCTCCATTTTTGTAACTGTGCTTTTGTGTATCGTTTTTTTTTTCTCTCTGGGTCAGTTTAAATGTTACTTAATGTTTAAATGTTAAACTATTAAGAGATTTTAAGATTTTGATTAATATCTGCATTTGGTTTCTAGTCCGGACATTATGTTTCCTATCATGTGTCTTTACCTGCTCCCATGCACTGGGTGACAGTTCATTGGTCCATACTTGTCATGTGACCACTGACCAACACATAAGGAACAGCCTCAATGCAGCTTATTTGTACCTGATGAAGGCCTTAGATGCTGAAACGCGTTGGCATGAGTTTTTACTATGATTAAATAGAACATGACTGATTAAAGGCTTTTTAACTAATCACCCTCTTGAGTGCCTCAGATTTCTTCAGGTTTTCAACTAAAACTTTAAGATATTCAATTTTACAATCAGGTATAACAAAGAATAAGATCTGCAGATTTAAGAAGCTGGATTTTGACATTTTTGCTTAAAAAAAAAAAAGACTAAAACATTTGTCTAATTTGTTTCTGATTGGTTTTCTCTCATTGGACTGATTGCAGCTGTGCTCAGCACCATGACCAGGAAGGTGTTCACCAACACCAGGGAGCGCTGGCGCCAGCACAACGTCAACACCGCTTTCGCCGAGCTCCGCAAGCTCATCCCCACCCATCCTCCCGAGAAGAAGCTGAGCAAGAACGAGATCCTGCGTCTGGCCATGCGCTACATCAACTTCCTGGTGCAGCTGCTGGAGAGCCAGAGCGGGCAGCCGCCCAGCCACTCGCCCACCGCTCTGCTCACCTTCCTCAGAGGAAACATGGAGCAGCTGCACTCCCCTCCACACCCCTGGGCCCTCACCAGCGACACAGAGGCTCCGTCACCTGGATCCAGCGGCGACAGCTCGGAGGCCTGGTAGAGAAGAAACTCTTGAGTGGACAGCCGGACCCTTTTCTGAGGTCTAAAAACTGACCTGGTCCTTCCTCAAGACTTTTGTCTCTGCATTGTGTCGCTGCAGAAGTGATAATCGTGGAGTCCAAACGTGGCTTAGAAGCGGGCGCCTCCTCCACGCTGAGCTCATCACTGTTGAAATATGAAATATAATTTGCAGTTGAAAATTAATTTGTGTTCTGCATGGATGTGTAAAACCTGGATGTACAATATTCCCTTCATGTCTTCATGTTAATATTCCCTGTTGCCAGCCCACCTGGAACTAATTTAGTTTTGCAATAAGGGGGTGTTTTGCCAATGAGGAGAAAGGAGGGGATTAAGGAATTTCTCATTTCGAGCAATAGATTGAGGAAGACATTTGAATAGATAATGGCTCAGCCAATTCTCCAGACTGCAATCGTCTCAAAATAGCTAAGGGCACTTTCTTTTTTTTTTCTTCTCCAGTCGACATGCTGTTTTATTCCTGAGAAGAAGAAATCTGACCTTTTCTTTTCAATGTTCAAGGTTAAGTGACTTCAGAAGAGCCCGTTCTTAGAAACACTTCTGTCTCACCCGTTTTATACAACGTTCAGTAGCTGTTGATGACTGATTTCTCAAATTTGGATCGGGCTCGAGAAATTTTGGCAAAACTGACAATCCTCTTTCAATATTCTTCACAAATATCTTCTCATTTCAACATGTTGCCACATCATTTTTTTGTAAAATACGCATGTCATATAGCCAAAGATAATGAATTGATTGTCTACTGTGAAGAGTGTGCTATTTATCTTCTTATACCTCTTTTTTAATTTATTTTGGTTTGTTTGTGAATATATAGTGTTATTTATTTGAACTATTTATTTAATAAATGATTTGTTAATAAACCACTTTTTCTGATTTATAATTATTTTTTTTTATGAAAAAGGTCACTCAGAGTATTTAATACATTCATACAGGAAAAGGAACCACTAAGCATGCAGCTGGATGGACGGTGGTGAAGCAGCTCCAGGAACACTCAAGAAAACAAAATATAACTATTAAATTTAAAAAAAAAAAAAAAAACAGTCTGACATCTCTCAGGCAGGACAGCATACATATTGTATCACTTCCTGTTAGTATTAAAATTAAATTTTTTTTTTTTTTTTTTGTACACCAAAAAAGTATGCTAAGACAATCAGTACGCAGTCCATACTGTTCACTAGTATGTAGCCTGGAGTTATCGACTATAATCAAATTGTTTCACTGTGTGGAGACTCAACTGATGTGAAGTTGAAGCTGAGCTGCTGCCTCTTTGTTCGTGCTCAAAAAGGCCAGAAACATTTGTTGTGATGACCGCGTGGACGCACTGCTGACCTCTTGCTCTCTCTCCACTGACCACAGGCCTGAGAGAGCAGCGCTCTATTCCACCGCTTAACTTGTAACCCCTGAGGTCAGAGGTCACTCTGGAGTCAAACACTGTCCAGTTGACCGGCGTGCAGCTGGAGTTTTCTCTGAGGGAAAAAGTCATTTTGTTGCTGCACGAGTCTGAACTACAGGGGATGAAGGCAGGAGATACGTGGAGACCCAGAAAGTTAATTCCTGTTAGCTTTGAATCATCCATTTAAAACCTAAAATCAATCAACAACCAAAATGTAATTGCACAATTAGACAACATGAACCTCTCTTAACACCATTAAACTATCAAAAAATAAAACTACAATAATAAAATAATAAAACTACATTAGAGTCGCAAACAGGGTCACAACTAATTATTTGCTTCATTAATTAGTCTATTATTGTTTCTTAAATTAGTCTCTAAAATCCCAGAAAACAGTGAAAAGGGCCCATTATAATGAGTCCCAAGTCTGACCAAGAGAAACACAGCACATAAAGATATTTAGTTTACACTGATATACAACAGAAAAGCAGCAAATCCTCACACTGCAGAAACAACAACCAGAAAATATTTGGCTTTTTTTTTTAAAGTTCTTAACTGATTATCAAAATTGGTGCTCATCAATTTTCTGTCAATCAACAACCACATTAATTGTTCCAATAAGAGCGGTTTTGTTTGCAGCCCTCTCCGTGTTCAGCAGCCATTTAAACCGAGGTCAGACATCGACATGCCTAATCGCCTATTGTGACTGCAGAAAATGTGCCCCGTTTTCAGGGACAAGGCTGCAACAAACTGAGCTGAAGAGTAAACATTGAGTTGGTTTCAGGGTGCTTTTCACCCCGGCTGTTAAACTCCAGCTAAATGGTGTGTAAACGGCACAGAGGGCAGCTGGACACACTGACTGTGGAGGCCTGTGGGAACTGACAGGTGACTCTTTGTAATCCTGCAAAAATACTCAGTAAATCATGTATGCTGGGGGAATGACAACTACTGTACAGCAGCAGCCGGACTCCCATCGCGCAAATTTGGGGGGGTATTTACTTGTACAATTTCACAGTGAATTAAAAAATGTCATGGTGAAGTGAAAGAAATACCAAATAAAATGAACTTCAATTTTACAACTCGACTTCCTGGTAATATGAGACACAACATAAAAACAAAACAAAACAAAACAAAAAAACTGTTTACTTCGTTGTGTGTTGAACATTTTGGTGAAATACAGACTCCAAAATGTTCAATTATTCAATCATCATTTGAAAGTGGATGGGAAGGCGTGTGACATGCTGTGAATTGCATTTTGCTGATGCACCTTATTTACACAAACCGCCCAATCACATTGTGAGTATTACTCTGACCTTAACTTTTCCAGCAGGATTATGAAACCCTGCATTGAAAATAACAACAAATCTGTACGCTTCTCATTCCCTCCACCAAGTATATTTGCCTGATTGACTATTCTCTCCCAAGTATGTGGGTAATCGTCTATTGAGAGCACATTTCCTTATCAGCGTCTAGCACACTGTCTGAATCCGTTATCACAATGGACCAGATCAGTGCAGGCAGCCCCTCGCTCTCCCGGCTGAGGCGCCCATGAAAAAGAATTTCTGGAGTTGGGTGCCAACCGATAGGCCCTGAGCTCTTTATCCCCTTAAAGCCAATTCACACTCTGCATGTTTAAATATCTCAGCTCAACCCCTGCCCTCCCACTCCCGTCATGCACTCGAAACCCCTCCTCCTCCTCCTCCTCCTACTCCTCTGCCTTCCTCGCTCACCCCTCCACGGCTGCGAGGCCAAGCGTGGACTGCCGCTGCGGTCGACCTGCAGCCGGGGGTGGGCGGATGGGGGGGGAGGGGGGGATGCAGGTGCAGGCCTGGTTGGATGGTGAGAGAGGAGGGGAGTCCCTCATTGTTGAGCTGGACAGCACCCTCTCTCCTCTGGAGCACCCTCTGATGGGGGAGCCCACTGACAATCACACATCCTAATCTGATTATGCAAATATCTACTTCAAAAAGCAATACGCTGTAACCCTTACCCTGTGGTGGGAAGACAGAGCGAGGGAGAAGGAAGGAAGCAGCAGGAATGTAGAGAGGAGACTGTAGATAGTTCAATTCCAGAGACAATTCAATACAAGACCAAAACACCATGTTAGATACTAAATGGTTCTGCAATTCTATATGCAACAGCCCGATTTCCCCATCATTAGGTTTACTGCATCACAAGGGGAGTTCTAAGGATGAAAACAGTACACACTCTGAATGGCCACTGACTCCCTCAACAGGGCATTGAATCCAATATTCAAATGCTTATTGTTTTTCCAGACGCTCCTGAAGCCAGCGTCAAAAGGAATCTACAATGTTAATGAGGGGGACAAAGTAGCTGGAGGAACAATTTAGACGCCCGCACATTCAGAGGTGACACTTTCCAAGAACAACACCGATTCCTGAAGGCACGGTCGACAACCCCCGCCTCTCCAATATTCACAGAGAGTGTTCCCTCTGACCCCAGCCGGTTCCTGAAATCAGCTGCCTTGTGCTACTCGTACATACATCCCTACAACAAGGCCATAAAATGGCCTGCTAGCTGGTATTGAGGGCTGTAGTTAGGCACAGCAAAAATGCTTACGTTATGGTAAATGGTCTGCACTTATATAGCTCTCTATCACCTTATCAGTCTCAAAGTGCTTTACACTGTTTCCCATTCACCCAATGACACGCTAATGGAGCTGCCATACAAGGTGCTCGCTTGCCATCAGGAGCAATTCAGTGTTCAGTGTCTTGTCCAAGGGCAATTTTGCATGCAAACATTCACCCTGGTAATACCAGACCCGAATTACCTGCGTGTATATGTGGGTCTAACTTCCCCCCATTGAGGATTGTTTCAAGTCTTGTATCCTAAAGAGCGAAGAGCTCAGGTTAATTTTGTAACTATTGGAGCAGCCAATCGGCTTTGATCACCATATACTGTATGTTGTGAACCAATACCACTGCCAGTCAGCCAGATTAATCCTCAACATTACAAACATTCACAGTCACTCATCCAGTTGTTGTTGAGATATTTTAGCCACAACCCTGGAAAAACTGTCCCAAATGACAATCCAAACAGACCAATCATTTTAAAATGGCAGTAAACATAAATCTCCCCCTCAACAAGTACCAGTACTTCTTTGGTCTCACTCGTGCTCTATTTTTTAATGGCCTGCAGGGAAATGCTTGCACAGGCACCCAAAACTTCTCCAGATTATACAAGACACCGCCAAGCCCATGAACCTAAAATCATTGTTCTTTTGTGTTACGTTATTCCATCTCTCCTCAACTATCACTGAGGGTCGGGTTTTACCTTCTGTTTATGGATTTCTCCAAGAGGTTAGAGATTATTTGTGTTTTTTTCAAACTGACAGACTGTCAGCTTTACTGCCGCTACCTTTTGCCTCCAACAATCAGCCTGGGTGAGCTGTTATCTGATATGTCATGTAACGCAAAGAAAATCAAGTCAGAGTTCAGGTTTATATAGTTAATCATTATCTTTCAACGAGTACCTCTCAAAAACAGATCAGACCGCAGCTGGCCTCTCCGCCGGCATACAGACATCATGGAGCGACATCTCCCTGTTTGTGTCCTTCTGCTACTTTGTGCGACGTGGAGCGCAAATGGAGGGAAGATTCTGGTGTGGTACTCTGAAGGCAGCCACTGGATAAACATGAAGCCGTTGCTGGAGACGCTGATCGACAGGGGCCACCAGGTGACGGTCCTGGTCCCGAGCGCTTCAATGTTCATGAACAGCAGTGAACCCTCCCGCTTTCAATACGTACCCTTCAACACCTCCGTCTCATTGGAGACCATGGAGGAGTTTATGGAAGAGTTCCTCCACTTCTCCATATATGAGATGGATCATATGAACTACTTTCAGATTTACATCAGATTCATGGAGCTAATGAAGAGAGACATTGACTTTGCTTTGAAGTATTTGGACGGCGTGCTGAAATCAGAAACCATCATGAAGAAGCTGAAGGAGAGAAACTATGACCTTCTCCTGGCTGACCCCATCTACGTCGGCAGTGAATTGGTAGCAGACATTTTGGGGATCCCCTTTGTCTATTCCTTGCGCTTTTCCATGGCTCATATCTGGGAGAGGCAGTGTGGTCAGCTGCCCGCTCCACCGTCCTTTGTTCCCGCTGCGATGAGCAAACTGACCGACAGGATGGACTTCTCAGAGAGGATGTGGAACTTTCTCTTCTACGCTCTGCAGGACGTCGTGATGGACAAAGTTATGTGGAAACAAACAGATGAATATTACTCTGAAGTCAAAGGTGAGAATCACTGTTGCTGCGTTTAAATGAGGTCATATTTACTGTGTACACAAGAAGAGTCCATGTGAACAGCCCATCGTGGTATTCACCACGTCGGAGCTAGGAACTTTCTACAAGTCTCGAGTTAATGAGTTGTGACATGTTTGCTGACATTAACAGAAATGGCAGAGGCCCTGAAAATTCATTTTTCGTTGGATGTTAAGATAATATATTGTAACTTTAGATATAATTTAGATAACAGCCTATGTCTGTGGAAAATGTTGGTCTTTCAACGATCTCATCTTTTCCATGTCTTTGCATTTCCTGCATTACTTTATCCACATTAACTTGCTAAATTGTTGGACTCTGTGGCTTCTAGACGCCGTCCATGTTGCCGTTGCCGAGCAACATTGTTTTTATGATTTAACCACTCAAAGAGCGACGCATACGATGCACACGACTTCCCGTGTTATAACTATGAGCTGACGAGTTCCATTTGAAAGCAGCATGTGTTACAACACTGTTTATCATCGATGAGGTCCAATGATAATGTAATAGCGCTGAATACATTTCAGTATTTTTATATCCAATCACTGGTCATTGGCTTTGATATTTTAGGAACATAAAATTCAAACATTGGCTGCATTGTCTAAAGTATTGATGACATACTTTGTAATTCATTACTTTTGCATTGAAACAGGAAGACCAACCAGTACCTGTGAGATGATGGGTAAAGCAGAAATCTGGTTACTGCGGACCTACTGGGATTTTGATTTCCCTCGTCCTTTCCTCCCCAACTTCAAATTCGTTGGTGGGATCCACTGCAGACCGGTTAAACCGTTACCAAAGGTAGGGCTGTCACCACTATGACAAACCTAATATTTTATTACCTTGCCGGGTTGGCTGGCAGTGGGATAGAACTACTCTTCTTGCAGGATATGGAAGAACTTGTGCAGAGCTCTGGAGACGCTGGTGTTGTGGTCTTCACTTTGGGATCCTTCATCAAGAACATCACCACAGAGAAGGGGAACATGATAGCCTCAGCTCTCGCTCAGATCCCACAAAAGGTAAGATAGTTTGGGCTCAGAAACACTTCTGAAAACCATTGTCAGTAAACACAGTTAATTGCGGCATCCACAAATGCTGGTTAAAACTCAACCATGCAAAGAAGAAACCATTTATAGACATGATTGAGAAACACCGTTGTCTTCTCTGGGCCCGAGCTCATTTAAGATGGACTGAGAGGAAGTGGAAAACTGTTCTATTGTCTGACAAATCAAAATTTTAGATTCTATTTGGGAATTATGGACACTGCATCCTCCAGGCTAAAGAGGAGAGGGACCATCCAGCTTGTTATGAGTGCACAGATGAAAAGCCAGCATCTGTGATGGTATGAGGGTGCATTAGTGCACATGGCATTGGGTATCTTACACATCTGGGAAGGTAACTTTAACGTCGAATAATACATACAGATCGTGAGCAATATATGCTGCCATCAAGACATCTATTTTAGGGAAGGCCTTGCTTATTTCAGTAAAACAATGGCAAACCACATTCTGCACAAATTCCAACAGTATGGCTCCGTAGTAGAAGAGTCTGAGTACTATACATACTAGCCTGCAGTCCAGAACTGTCAACCATTAAAAAAATGTGGCCCATCATGAAATCAAATATACAACAAAGCTGAACTGTTGAGCAGCTGAAATCCAAAATCAGGCAATAATGGGAAAGCATTTCAGCTCCAAAACTACAGCAACTGGTGTCCTCAGTTACCAAATGTTTACAGTGTTGTTTAAAGAGGAGGTGATGGAACACAGTGGTAAATTTACCTGTCCCAACTTTGTTGAGATATGTTACTGGCATTCAAGGCTGTTGTCTTTGGTCTATTTACAATTAAATATGGGTTTTACATGATTTGCAAATCATTGCATTGTTTTTTTTATATATATATTTTACACAGCGTCCCAACTTTTTTGGAAATGGGGTTGTATTATTTGAGGTATTATAACATATATTAGGACACAATTATTACTGTGTCAGTCCAAAGATTTTTCTTATGTTGTTTATAGGTGCTGTGGAGATACAGTGGGGAAAAACCACAAACTCTGGGTCCTAACACCCAGATATTTGACTGGATCCCTCAGAATGACCTACTGGGTGAGTAAAGTTGAGCATCCAAGACAAAATTAGTCTTTATATCTAACTATTTCATACCATCAGGAAATGATACTACTGGTGCAATAACATGCAACTCAGACTGAAACGTCGACAGTGACACAACCATCTTAACAAAAGGAATATTGTTTTTTCAAAAAGTGTGCCAGGAGCGTTTTTCATCACCATCCATTGTTTTTTTCCCCCACATGTTCTGGGCATCAGGTCACCCGAAGACCAGAGCTTTCATCACTCACGGTGGCGCAAATGGGATTTATGAGGCCATCTACCACGGTGTTCCCATGGTGGGCATCCCCATGTTCGCTGATCAGCCAGACAACTTGGTCCATATGAAGGCTAAAGGAGCTGCAGTTATCGTGGACCTGAACTTCATGAAGACCGAAGACCTGACAGATGCAATCAACACTGTCATCAATGACCAGTCGTAAGTTCTCTTACCTATTTGCACTTTGTCTGTTTTAGGGTTTTAGAGGTATTAAAACAATCATTTCTTATTGTCTTTTTGGAGAATGCCTTTTCCCCATTCACTTACTGGCTTATCTGTAGTAAAAAAAAAAAAAAGTTTTAAAATAATTTTTACTTGTCCTTTGTAGGCCAAAGAAATTATATAAAAAAAAATAATAATACACAGGGTAATTTACACTTCCACCCATACATACATTCACAGGTACAAGGAAAACGCTATGCGGCTGTCCAGCATTCACCACGACAGACCCATGAGTCCTCGGGATGAGGCAGTATTCTGGATTGAGTTCACCATGAGAAACAAAGGCGCCAAGCACTTGAGGGTCCAGGCCCACGAGCTCACCTGGTACCAGTACCACAGCTTGGATGTCCTCACCTTCCTCCTCGCTTTAGTTCTGTTTGTCACACTCATCTTCCTCAAGACCTGCAGTTTCTGCCTTCGGAGGTGCTGTGGGAGGAAAGGAAAGACAAAAGAGAAAGGCTGAGTAACTGATTAAACTGAAGTACAGAAGGTAATGAACTGATGGGTGAATAAACAAGCTGGTTGTAATGAAACTGGGTTTGTGTTTGTTTTAATTTATTCCATCTCTCCTCAACTATCACTGAGGGTCGGGTTTTAACTTCTGTTTATGGATTTCTCAAAGAGGTTAGAGATTATTTGTGTTTTTTTCAAACTGACAGACTTTCAGTTTTACTGCCGCTACCTTTTGCCTCCAACAATCAGCCTGGGTGAGCTGTTATCTGATATGTCATGTAACGCAAAGAAAATCAAGTCAGAGTTCAGGTTTATATAGTTAATCATTATCTTTCAACGAGTACCTCTCAAAAACAGATCAGACCACAGCTGGCCTCTCCGCCGGCATACAGACATCATGGAGCGACATCTCCCTGTTTGTGTCCTTCTGCTACTTTGTGCGACGTGGAGCGCAAATGGAGGGAAGATTCTGGTGTGGTACTCTGAAGGCAGCCACTGGATAAACATGAAGCCGTTGCTGAAGACGCTGATCGACAGGGGCCACCAGGTGACGGTCCTGGTCCCGAGCGCTTCAATGTTCATGAACAGCAGTGAACCCTCCCGCTTTCAATACGTACCCTTCAACACCTCCGTCTCATTGGAGACCATGGAGGAGTTTATGGAAGAGTTCCTCCACTTCTCCATATATGAGATGGATCATATGAACTACTTTCAGATTTACATCAGATTCATGGAGCTAATGAAGAGAGACATTGACTTTGCTTTGAAGTATTTGGACGGCGTGCTGAAATCAGAAACCATCATGAAGAAGCTGAAGGAGATAAACTATGACCTTCTCCTGGCTGACCCCGTCTTCGTTGGCAGTGAATTGGTAGCAGACATTTTGGGGATCCCCTTTGTCTATTCCTTGCGCTTTTCCATGGCTCATATCTGGGAGAGGCAGTGTGGTCAGCTGCCCGCTCCACCGTCCTTTGTTCCCGGTGCGATGAGCAAACTGACCGACAGGATGGACTTCTCAGAGAGGATGTGGAACTTTCTCTTCTACGCTCTGCAGGACGTCGTGATGGACAAAGTTATGTGGAAACAAACAGATGAATATTACTCTGAAGTCAAAGGTGAGAATCACTGTTGCTGCGTTTAAATGGGGTCATATTTAATGTGCACACAAGAAGAGTCCATGTGAACAGCCCATCGTGGTATTCACCACGTCGGAGCTAGGAACTTTCTACAAGTCTCGAGTTAATGAGTTGTGACATGTTTGCTGACATTAACAGAAATGGCAGAGGCCCTGAAAATTCATTTTTCGTTGGATGTTAAGATAATATATTGTAACTTTAGACATAATTTAGATAACAGCCTATGTCTGTGGAAAATGTTGGTCTTTCAACGATCTCATCTTTTCCATGTCTTTGCATTTCCTGCATTACTTTATCCACATTAACTTGCTAAATTGTTGGACTCTTTGGCTTCTAGACACCGTCCATGTTGTCGTTGCTGAGCAACATTGTCTTTATGATTTAACCACTCAAAGAGCCACGCATACAATGCACACGACTTCCTGTGTTGTAACTACGAGCTGACGAGTTCCATTTGAAAGCAGCATGTGTTACAACACTGTTTATCATCGATGAGGTCCAATGATAATGTAATAGCTCTGAATACATTTCAGTATTTTTATATCCAATCACTGGTCATTGGCTTTGATATTTTAGGAACATAAAATTCAAACATTGGCTGCATTGTCTAAAGTATTGATGACATACTTTGTTAATTCATTACTTTTGCATTGAAACAGGAAGACCAACCAGTACCTGTGAGATGATGGGTAAAGCAGACATCTGGTTACTGCGGACCTACTGGGATTTTGATTTCCCTCGTCCTTTCCTCCCCAACTTCAAATTCGTTGGTGGGATCCACTGCAGACCTGCTAAACCGTTACCAATGGTAGGGCTGTCACCACTATGACAAACCTAATATTTTATTACCTTGCCGGGTTGGCTGGCAGTGGGATAGAACTACTCTTCTTGCAGGATATGGAAGAACTTGTGCAGAGCTCTGGAGACGCTGGTGTTGTGGTCTTCACTTTGGGATCCTTCATCAAGAACATCACCACAGAGAAGGGGAACATGATAGCCTCAGCTCTCGCTCAGATCCCACAAAAGGTAAGATAGTTTGGGCTCAGAAACACTTCTGAAAACCATTGTCAGTAAACACAGTTAATTGCGGCATCCACAAATGCTGGTTAAAACTCAACCATGCAAAGAAGAAACCATTTATAGACATGATTGAGAAACACCGTTGTCTTCTCTGGGCCCGAGCTCATTTAAGATGGACTGAGAGGAAGTGGAAAACTGTTCTATTGTCTGACAAATCAAAATTTTAGATTCTATTTGGGAATTATGGACACTGCATCCTCCAGGCTAAAGAGGAGAGGGACCATCCAGCTTGTTATGAGTGCACAGATGAAAAGCCAGCATCTGTGATGGTATGAGGGTGCATTAGTGCACATGGCATTGGGTATCTTACACATCTGGGAAGGTAACTTTAACGTCGAATAATACATACAGATCGTGAGCAATATATGCTGCCATCAAGACATCTATTTTAGGGAAGGCCTTGCTTATTTCAGTAAAACAATGGCAAACCACATTCTGCACAAATTACAACAGTATGGCTCCGTAGTAGAAGAGTCTGAGTACTATACATACCAGCCTGCAGTCCAGAACTGTCAACCATTAAAAAAATGTGGCCCATCATGAAATCAAATATACAACAAAGCTGAACTGTTGAGCAGCTGAAATCCAAAATCAGGCAATAATGGGAAAGCATTTCAGCTCCAAAACTACAGCAACTGGTGTCCTCAGTTACCAAATGTTTACAGTGTTGTTTAAAGAGGAGGTGATGGAACACAGTGGTAAATTTACCTGTCCCAACTTTGTTGAGATATGTTACTGGCATTCAAGGCTGTTGTCTTTGGTCTATTTACAATTAAATATGGGTTTTACATGATTTGCAAATCATTGCATTGTTTTTTTTATATATATATTTTACACAGCGTCCCAACTTTTTTGGAAATGGGGTTGTATTATTTGAGGTATTATAACATATATTAGGACACAATTATTACTGTGTCAGTCCAAAGATTTTTCTTATGTTGTTTATAGGTGCTGTGGAGATACAGTGGGGAAAAACCACAAACTCTGGGTCCTAACACCCAGATATTTGACTGGATCCCTCAGAATGACCTACTGGGTGAGTAAAGTTGAGCATCCAAGACAAAATTAGTCTTTATATCTAACTATTTCATACCATCAGGAAATGATACTACTGGTGCAATAACATGCAACTCAGACTGAAACGTCGACAGTGACACAACCATCTTAACAAAAGGAATATTGTTTTTTCAAAAAGTGTGCCAGGAGCGTTTTTTATCACCATCCATTGTTTTTTTCCCCACATGTTCTGGGCATCAGGTCACCCGAAGACCAGAGCTTTCATCACTCACGGTGGCGCAAATGGGATTTATGAGGCCATCTACCACGGTGTTCCCATGGTGGGCATCCCCATGTTCGCTGATCAGCCAGACAACTTGGTCCATATGAAGGCTAAAGGAGCTGCAGTTATCGTGGACCTGAACTTCATGAAGACCGAAGACCTGACAGATGCAATCAACACTGTCATCAATGACCAGTCGTAAGTTCTCTTACCTATTTGCACTTTGTCTGTTTTAGGGTTTTAGAGGTATTAAAACAATCATTTCTTATTGTCTTTTTGGAGAATGCCTTTTCCCCATTCACTTACTGGCTTATCTGTAGTAAAAAAAAAAAAAAGTTTTAAAATAATTTTAAATTGTCCTTTGTAGGCCAAAGAAATTATATAAAAAAAAATAATAATACACAGGGTAATTTACACTTCCACCCATACATACATTCACAGGTACAAGGAAAATGCTATGCGGCTGTCCAGCATTCACCACGACAGACCCATGAGTCCTCGGGATGAGGCAGTATTCTGGATTGAGTTCACCATGAGAAACAAAGGCGCCAAGCACTTGAGGGTCCAGGCCCACGAGCTCACCTGGTACCAGTACCACAGCTTGGATGTCCTCACCTTCCTCCTCGCTTTAGTTCTGTTTGTCACACTCATCTTCCTCAAGACCTGCAGTTTCTGCCTTCAGAGGTGCTGTGGGAGGAAAGGAAAGACAAAGAGAAAGGCTGAGTAACTGATTAAACTGAAGTACAGAAGGTAATGAACTGATGGGTGAATAAACAAGCTGGTTGTAATGAAACTGGGTTTGTGTTTGTTTTAATTTATTCCATCTCTCCTCAACTATCACTGAGGGTCGGGTTTTAACTTCTGTTTATGGATTTCTCCAACAGGTTAGAGATTATTTGTGTTTTTTTCAAACTGACAGACTGTCAGCTTTACTGCCGCTACCTTTTGCCTCCAACAACCGGGCTGGGTGAGCTGTTATCTGATATGTCATGTAACGCAAAGAAAATCAAGTCAGAGTTCAGGTTTATATAGTTAATCATTATCTTTCAACGAGTACCTCTCAAAAACAGATCAGACCACAGCTGGCCTCTCCGCCGGCATACAGACATCATGGAGCGACATCTCCCTGTTTGTGTCCTTCTGCTACTTTGTGCGACGTGGAGCGCAAATGGAGGGAAGATTCTGGTGTGGTACTCTGAAGGCAGCCACTGGATAAACATGAAGCCGTTGCTGGAGACGCTGATCGACAGGGGCCACCAGGTGACGGTCCTGGTCCCGAGCGCTTCAATGTTCATGAACAGCAGTGAACCCTCCCGCTTTCAATACGTACCCTTCAACACCTCCGTCTCATTGGAGGCCATGGAGGAGCTTATGGAAGAGTTCCTCCACTTCTCCATATATGAGATGGATCATATGAACTACTTTCAGATTTACATCAGATTCATGGAGCTAATGAAGAGAGACTTTGACTTTGCTTTGAAGTATTTGGACGGCGTGCTGAAATCAGAAACCATCATGAAGAAGCTGAAGGAGAGAAACTATGACCTTCTCCTGGCTGACCCCATCTTCATTGGCAGTGAATTGGTAGCAGACATTTTGGGGATCCCCTTTGTCTATTCCTTGCGCTTTTCCATGGCTCATATCTGGGAGAGGCAGTGTGGTCAGCTGCCCGCTCCACCGTCCTTTGTTCCCGCTCCGATGAGCAAACTGAACGACAGGATGGACTTCTCAGAGAGGATGTGGAACTTTCTCTTCTACGCTCTGCAGGACGTCGTGATGGACAAAGTTATGTGGAAACAAACAGATGAATATTACTCTGAAGTCAAAGGTGAGAATCACTGTTGCTGCGTTTAAATGGGGTCATATTTAATGTGTACACAAGAAGAGTCCATGTGAACAGCCCATCGTGGTATTCACCACGTCGGAGCTAGGAACTTTCTACAAGTCTCGAGTTAATGAGTTGTGACATGTTTGCTGACATTAACAGAAATGGCAGAGGCCCTGAAAATTCATTTTTCGTTGGATGTTAAGATAATATATTGTAACTTTAGACATAATTTAGATAACAGCCTATGTCTGTGGAAAATGTTGGTCTTTCAACGATCTCATCTTTTCCATGTCTTTGCATTTCCTGCATTACTTTATCCACATTAACTTGCTAAATTGTTGGACTCTTTGGCTTCTAGACACCGTCCATGTTGTCGTTGCTGAGCAACATTGTCTTTATGATTTAACCACTCAAAGAGCCACGCATACAATGCACACGACTTCCTGTGTTGTAACTACAAGCTGACGAGTTCCATTTGAAAGCAGCATGTGTTACAACACTGTTTATCATCGATGAGGTCCAATGATAATGTAATAGCTCTGAATACATTTCAGTATTTTTATATCCAATCACTGGTCATTGGCTTTGATATTTTAGGAACATAAAATTCAAACATTGGCTGCATTGTCTAAAGTATTGATGACATACTTTGTAATTCATTACTTTTGCATTGAAACAGGAAGACCAACCAGTACCTGTGAGATGATGGGTAAAGCAGACATCTGGTTACTGCGGACCTACTGGGATTTTGATTTCCCTCGTCCTTTCCTCCCCAACTTCAAAATCGTTGGTGGGATCCACTGCAGACCTGCTAAACCGTTACCAAAGGTAGGGCTGTCACCACTATGACAAACCTAATATTTTATTACCTTGCCGGGTTGGCTGGCAGTGGGATAGAACTACTCTTCTTGCAGGATATGGAAGAACTTGTGCAGAGCTCTGGAGACGCTGGCGTTGTGGTCTTCACTTTGGGATCCTTCATCAAGAACATCACCACAGAGAAGGGGAACATGATAGCCTCAGCTCTCGCTCAGATCCCACAAAAGGTAAGATAGTTTGGGCTCAGAAACACTTCTGAAAACCATTGTCAGTAAACACAGTTAATTGCGGCATCCACAAATGCTGGTTAAAACTCAACCATGCAAAGAAGAAACCATTTATAGACATGATTGAGAAACACCGTTGTCTTCTCTGGGCCCGAGCTCATTTAAGATGGACTGAGAGGAAGTGGAAAACTGTTCTATTGTCTGACAAATCAAAATTTTAGATTCTATTTGGGAATTATGGACACTGCATCCACCAGGCTAAAGAGGAGAGGGACCATCCAGCTTGTTATGAGTGCACAGATGAAAAGCCAGCATCTGTGATGGTATGAGGGTGCATTAGTGCACATGGCATTGGGTATCTTACACATCTGGGAAGGTAACTTTAACGTCGAATAATACATACAGATCGTGAGCAATATATGCTGCCATCAAGACATCTATTTTAGGGAAGGCCTTGCTTATTTCAGTAAAACAATGGCAAACCACATTCTGCACAAATTACAACAGTATGGCTCCGTAGTAGAAGAGTCTGGGTACTAAACATACTAGCCTGCAGTCCAGAACTGTCAACCATTAAAAAAATGTGGCCCATCATGAAATCAAATATACAACAAAGCTGAACTGTTGAGCAGCTGAAATCCAAAATCAGGCAATAATGGGAAAGCATTTCAGCTCCAAAACTACAGCAACTGGTGTCCTCAGTTGCCAAATGTTTACAGTGTTGTTTAAAGAGGAGGTGATGGAGCACAGTGGTAAATTTACCTGTCCCAACTTTGTTGAGATATGTTACTGGCATTCAAGGCTGTTGTCTTTGGTCTATTTACAATTAAATATGGGTTTTACATGATTTGCAAATCATTGCATTCTGTTTTTTTATATATATTTTACACAGCGTCCCAACTTTTTTGGAAATGGGGTTGTATTATTTGAGGTATTATAACATATATTAGGACACAATTATTACTGTGTCAGTCCAAAGATTTTTCTTATGTTGTTTATAGGTGCTGTGGAGATACAGTGGGGAAAAACCACAAACTCTGGGTCCTAACACCCAGATATTTGACTGGATCCCTCAGAATGACCTACTGGGTGAGTAAAGTTGAGCATCCAAGACAAAATTAGTCTTTATATCTAACTATTTCATACCATCAGGAAATGATACTACTGGTGCAATAACATGCAACTCAGACTGAAACGTCGACAGTGACACAACCATCTTAACAAAAGGAATATTGTTTTTTCAAAAAGTGTGCCAGGAGCGTTTTTCATCACCATCCATTGTTTTTTTTCCCCACATGTTCTGGGCATCAGGTCACCCGAAGACCAGAGCTTTCATCACTCACGGTGGCGCAAATGGGATTTATGAGGCCATCTACCACGGTGTTCCCATGGTGGGCATCCCCATGCTCGCTGATCAGCCAGACAACTTGGTCCATATGAAAGCTAAAGGAGCTGCAGTTATCGTGGACCTGAACTTCATGAAGACCGAAGACCTGACAGATGCAATCAACACTGTCATCAATAACCAGTCGTAAGTTCTCTTACCTATTTGCACTTTGTCAGTTTTAGGGTTTTAGAGGTATTAAAACAATCATTTCTTATTGTCTTTTTGGAGAATGCCTTTCCCCATTCACTTACTGGCTTATCTGTAGTAAAAAAAAAAAAGTTTTAAAATAATTTTAAATTGTCCTTTGTAGGCCAAAGAAATTATATTTAAAAAAAAAATAATACACAGGGTAATTTACACTTCCACCCATACATACATTCACAGGTACAAGGAAAATGCTATGCGGCTGTCCAGCATTCACCACGACAGACCCATGAGTCCTCGGGATGAGGCAGTATTCTGGATTGAGTTCACCATGAGAAACAAAGGCGCCAAGCACTTGAGGGTCCAGGCCCACGAGCTCACCTGGTACCAGTACCACAGCTTGGATGTCCTCACCTTCCTCCTCACTTTAGTTCTGTTTGTCACACTCATCTTCCTCAAGACCTGCAGTTTCTGCCTTCAGAGGTGCTGTGGGAGGAAAGGAAAGACAAAGAGAAAGGCTGAGTAACTGATTAAACTGAAGTACAGAAGGTAATGAACTGATGGGTGAATAAATAAGCTGGTTGTAATGAAACTGGGTTTGTGTTTGTTTTACTTTATTCCATCTCTCCTCAACTATCACTGAGGGTCGGGTTTTACCTTCTGTTTATGGATTTCTCCAAGAGGTTAGAGATTATTTGTGTTTTTTTCAAACTGACAGTGTCAGCTTTACTGCCGCTACCTTTTGCCTCCAACAATCAGCCTGGGTGAGCTGTTATCTGATATGTTATGTAACGCAAAGAAAATCAAGTCAGAGTTCAGGTTTATATAGTTAATCATTATCTTTCAACGAGTACCTCTCAAAAACATTGGAGGCCATGGAGGAGTTTATGGAAGAGTTCCTCCACTTCTCCATATATGAGATGGATCATATGAACTACTTTCCGATTTACATCAGATTCATGGAGCTAATGAAGAGAGACATTGACTTTACTTTGAAGTATTTGGACGGCGTGCTGAAATCAGAAACCATCATGAAGAAACTGAAGGAGGGAAACTATGACCTTCTCCTGGCTGACCCCATCTACGTCGGCAGTGACTTGGTAGCAGACATTTTGGGGATCCCCTTTGTCTATTCCTTGCGCTTTTCCATGGCTCATATCTGGGAGAGGCAGTGTGGTCAGCTGCCCGCTCCACCGTCCTTTGTTCCCGCTGCGATGAGCAAACTGACCGACAGGATGGACTTCTCAGAGAGGATGTGGAACTTTCTCTTCTACGCTCTGCAGGACGTCGTGATGGACAAAGTTATGTGGAAACAAACAGATGAATATTACTCTGAAGTCAAAGGTGAGAATCACTGTGTAACAACACTGTTTGTCAACTATAAAGTTAAATTATTATGTAATTGCTATCAATGTTTTTACATCTAATTGCTTGTCATACAATTTGATATTTTATGTCGCCCACAAAAGATTTGAAAATGTTTTGTATTGTCTAAAGCAAGGGTTTTCAACATTTTACAGGCCAAGGACCCCCAAACTGATAGAGAGATGGAGCAGGAACCCCCTACTATATGTATTGTATAAAATTGGGTTTTATATTAAACTGGGCCTAGTGCCATGTATAAACATACCTTGTTGTTGTGCATTCAATACTAAGCTATTCAAATAATACACAGGTTAATATATTCATGTTTTTATTTTAAACAAGTAAATGTCGTTCTATTTTTTTTTTTTTTTTACAACAGTATCTTCTTTTCAATTAATATTGCCGCGTGCGTCCTTGTGTGTGGGATCTTAGTCCGCTGGGGACTGAATAGGCTCTCATTTCATTACATTCATGACTTTCATTACTTTGAAACAGGAAGACCAACCAGTACCTGAGATGATGGGTAAAGCAGACATCTATTTAACGCGGACCTACTGGGATTTTGATTTCCCTCGTTCTTTGCTACCCAACTTCAAATTCATTGGTGGGATCCACTGCAGACCTGCTAAACTGTTACCAAAGGTAGGGCTGTCACCATGCCTTCAAAAGATGTCTTAAGACATATCTTTTCAGATTGGCCTGTCTCACCTCTTGATATCAAGTGTTTTTATTTCAGTGGTCTGTTGTTGTGTCCTGTGACTGTAGGTTGCTTTAAATATTGTTGTATTCTGCTGTTAATTTCTGTTGTGAAGCACTTTGTGACTTCGTCTGTGAAAGGTGCTATATTAAATAAACTTACTGACTACTTATTTGCTATGACAAACCTAATATTTAATTACACTGTCGCGTTGGTTGCCAGTGGGATAATGTTACTGTTCTTGCAGGATATGGAAGAATTTGTGCAGAGCTCTGGAGACGCTGGCGTCATAATCTTCACTTTGGGATCTATGATCGGGAACATCACCATGGAGAAGGCGAACATAATAGCCTCATCTCGCTCAAATCAACTTGAATAATTCCTGGATGCAATTTACACTCAACAAAAACAAAAACACTGATGTTTTTGCCCCAAGACTTTTTATGCGGCAAAAAAAAGGTTTCTTTCTCACAGGTTTTGTTCAGTAATTTGTTAAAGTCCATGCCAGGGACCACTTTGGCTTTGCCAAGATGAGAGGCTTTTTATTGTGACAAGTTCAGAGTATGTGCAATAAACATGCTGTTTAAACAGCATTTTGATGTGCCACACCTGTCAGGTGAATGGATTACCTTGGCAAAGGTGAAGCTGCTCACTAACAGATTTTGGTTTGTGTGCGCATAAAAAAGTCTTGGATCTTGTACTTCAACAAATTAAAAATGGGAGCAAATCCAAAAGTTTTGCCTTTATCGTATTGTTGAGTGTATATGAATGAGCTTAATCTTAAGAATAACAGGGAAGTGCTTTAATATCGTTTTATCGCCTTCTCCATAAAGGGATCGGTTAGCTCCATTTTTAGATCCTCAGTCAGTTGTATGATCCCATAGTGGTTGTGTTACCACAAGGTTTGTCAAGTCAGAATTGATCAACTGTGTGGTTTGTAATTATTATCACGATTACTAATGATGATACCCTGCCTGCCAATGAGACCTTAAAAAAAAAAAAAAAAAAAACACGACAGCAAGAAAAGACTTAAAAAAGAAATCCAGATTAAAAACTAAAATTAGTAGGATATGCTAAACCTATAGTGCGGCACACAATGCTGATAAAGCCGATCACCACCAGATAATCCTCTCTGTATTTCACAGTACAGAGCTTTTAAGTCTGGTGTCCGGTGAGACATTCCCGTGCTGTTTGGATGATACTGGGTACTGCGCATGTTCTATGGGTAGAGACTGTTGCCAGACAAACCGGCTAACTTCAGGTTAAGCCCAATATGAACTTGAATGGAAATACAAATTTTAACTGATGGTATCAAAACAAATTGGCTACATTCTGTTTGTCACCCAAAAATAAAAAAAGAAATTACCATTTTTAAAATAAAAGTACTGCAGTTTCCCTTATTGTTCCTTAATATTTGACTGTGTTTTATCATTTAAGGAGGTACAAAATTACCACTGCGCCAGTCTAAAAAAATGTTGTACTGTTAATAAGGTGCTGTGTTTCTACATTCACATTATTTTGATTTCCTTAAGCTTTCGACTTTTCCATTATTTATATTGTGCATTAAAAATGTTTTTACTGTAAAATAGAAGTTGCTGTTTCAGCTAAAAAAAAAAATATTATTAAAATACAATTTGTTCTTCCAACACCAATGAAAGATTGTCTCGCTTAAATATTGCATATTGTTTAAAGCCTTGTCCTTGTTCAGGTAATTTGAATGTGTTCATTTTGACCACGCCTTAGGTCAATGTTTAATATGCAAAATCTATGAATAAAATGGTCTGTTATGTCAAACTTTATTTGATTTGATTTAAATTTGTTAATCCATCCATCCATTATCTATACCCGCTTTATCCTGAACAGGGTCACGGGGGGGCTGGAGCCTAGAGCCCATCCCAGGTCACATTGGGCGAAGGCAGGGTTCACCTGGACAGGTCGCCAGTCTATCATAGGGCCACATAGAGACAGACGGAAACAAAGATCATTCACGCTCTCATTCACACCTGAGGGACATTTGTAGAACCACCAATGAACCTGAGGTGCATGTTTTTGGATGGTGGGAGGAAGCCGGAGTACCCGAAGAGAACTCACGCAGGCACATGGAGAACATGCAAACTCTGCACAGAAAGGCCCAGGCCCGGATTCAAACCTTTTTGCTGTGAGGCGACAATGCTAACCACTGCGCTGCAAATTTGTTAATTCGTTGGACTATGTGTAGTCTCATTTTAAAAAATGAACCATGATTTTTGCCACGCATCAGGTCACCCGAAGGCTTTCATCACTCACGGTGGCGCAAATGGGATTTATGAGGCCATCTACCACGGTGTTCCCATGGTGGGCATCCCCATGTTCGCTGATCAAGACAACATGGTCCATATGAAGGCTAAAGGAGCTGCAGTTATCGTGGACCTGAACTTCATGAAGACTCGAAACCTAAAGGATGCAATCAACACTGTCATCAATGGCAAATCGCAAATTCTCTTACCTTTGTCCGTTTCAGAGGTATTAAAACAATTATCTCTTTTTTTCCCTTTATGCAGAGTTCAGATTAATAATACAAAAGCAAGATTAATGACATGCCATAAAAGAGCCGTGGTCTAATGGCAGTATGACAGTTCAATTACCGCCACCGAATTTTCAAAGTGCATAAACCACTGGGTAGACCTTACACCCTCTCATGCTGGTTTATCCATTAGATATATATATATATATATATAAAAATTTAAAAAACTTAACACAAAAAAAAAATGTAGCGTTATTTTTCTGCATTGTTTGGCAGGCACAGGAATAAAGTATGAAAAAAAAACAACAAAAAAAAAACAAGTTGATTCACATTTCCACCCATACATACATTCACAGGTACAAGGAAAATGCTATGCGGCTGTCCAGCATTCACCACGACAGACCCATGAGTCCTCGGGATGAGGCAGTATTCTGGATTGAGTTCACCATGAGAAACAAAGGCGCCAAGCACTTGAGGGTCCAGGCCCACGAGCTCACCTGGTACCAGTACCACAGCTTGGATGTCCTCACCTTCCTCCTCGCTTTAGTTCTGTTTGTCACACTCATCTTCCTCAAGACCTGCAGTTTCTGCCTTCGGAGGTGCTGTGGGAGGAAAGGAAAGACAAAGAGAAAGGCTGGGTAACTGATTAAACTGAAGTACAGAAGGTAATGAACTGATGGGTGAATAAACAAGCTGGTTGTAATGAAACTGGGTTTTAGGGACTCGTATTTGTCACCACTTTGAAACTTTGTCAAATGTGTGGACATTTTGATAGTTAGCTCGCCCATGTATCTCCAGTAATCACTTCAATTGCTGACAGGTGTGCTTATTTGCATAACAGCACCTGAAGTCAATTTGACATTGAACCCTGAATGTTCATTGGCTGCTGTGAGTTTGAAAACAGACACACACAGGGATTTCATTCTGTGCTTTTATTTTGAAAAGACTGATGACAACCCACCCATTTAGGTTTTCTCAGCACACAACACTGCCATTACAGGTTATGGACAAATGTGCTTCAAATCAAAATGTCATATACAGAAATTATATTAACATACATCAAGTAATGTAATCAAATAAAAATAAAAAACATAAACAGCCCTCCATGTGTCTTTTCATGTAAGGACACTGTGAGAATAATTTTGTTTTATTTCCATCATTTTTTCAGTTTGCCATCTTCTTTGCCCTTCCACAGCAGAAGCTCCATGCAGGCAGCAGCATCTTCTGCAGTGTCGTGGCCACAAACTGGGAGAAACAGTCATACATTAAGTTTACACAGTCAACATTTTCTGCAATAGATCTATTATACCGCTTCAAATATATGTTATGGTGAAATTTACACTTGATTTTGTATGTATGCAAGTATAATTGTGATTTGACTTTATTTGGATTCAGACTTTGATTGAAATGAACAAAAACAGACACGGGTACAGTGGTGACCCACCACTCTCTTGGATGATCCTCCTGAGGTATTCAGCTGTCAGGTTGTTGAGGGTCAGCTTGTGAGGGGGGCCCAGACGGTGGGGGAAGACCATTGATGTATCTACCACCTTCCCGTGGAGCAACTACAGTAAAGAGGGAGATATCTGAAGCTCTTATTAATGGAAGGTGACTATAACTCTGTGGTCATAAACAAGCTTAATGATCAGCAGTAGGTGTGGATTTCTGGTCTCTATTGGGGTTCAGTCTATCGAGCATCATGACAACTTGAAACCAGTTGTACTGGGGTAGAAAAAAAAAATACTTGAGGACTTCACAATAGAGAGAAATATAAACATGATTACTACTACATGAAGTTTGCATGCTAATTAGCAGGAGGGGAAATCCCTCATGTTTGTCATAAACATTGCTGTACATTTATTTGCAAGACACTTTTCTGTAGGAACAAAAGCAGGATGTAGTTTCAAAGTGTGACCACTCACCACCCTCTGCATTTGTCATATTTAGTCATAATGTAGTTATTGAAGCTGATAGTTTTCTAATGTAGCTTTAAAACAGTGTGACATGTAAATTTAAAATAAGTAAGTCATCTACAAATACTGCAATGATTTCTCGATCACCCAATAGTGATTGTGAAGTCATATTGTCCCTTTTCGTGACCCATTTAAATTAATGTCACTACACTGGCCATTAAGATGTGAAAAAATGGGGCCACCTCAATACCAAGCTTGGGTACCGAACTTTGATACTTTTATGGCACTGAACACCAGTGAGTCCAAAAAAATGATTCGTCATTTGGTAACAAATTTTGATAATTAAGCTCCACCTGTGAGCACGAGAGGCTTCTCTTTGCGCAGCCACCAAACCAGCATCTACTGAAAGCCATATGAGGTGTGGGGATAACTGTAAATTGTTGCTACAGAAAACATCCCGTGTTACACTCCGCTCCTCTAAATGCATAAAGCTCTGCATCACATCAGTCACACGCCACGCCACGCCACCCACCCCAAGTGAAATCTCAACCTGTGGGAAACACTGCAATAAGACTGCATCATCTTTGTACCAATATCAAATATGCTGGTGATTGCCTGTCTGATGTTACTTTGAAGACGTATGCAGAAAAAAAAAAACAGCGTGATCAACCCTGAAACGGGGGTCATGTGTGCTGTTGTATTTTGTGAGACTTGACTACAGCGTGGATCACATTGGAGTAAAATAAAATGTCAAAGACAAGCTCACAAGCATGGCTCCATTTCATCAGGCTCATAATGTTGTGAAAGAGCTTTCAGTATGTAAAAATGCCAAGGAGCTGAAAAAAAAAAAGAACTAAACGCGTGTACTGTAATGTGTAATGTAATTTTCTTTTTGTTGACATGGATTTTATATTATGGTATCAAAAAAACTATTGTTCAGGAACCGGTATCAAAGTCAAGGTATCAGTAGTGGTATAGAACATTTCCAGGTGATCCTGTTGAAAGCTTTGTCAGTATATTTTGTTGAAAAAAAAAATTGTTAATAAAAAGAAGAATATGAACAGAAAACATAACACTCGAATGAATCCATGATAACATGAATTATGCAGAAGAAACACTTGTGTAATGACAGGCAGAGGGTTACGTGGAAAGGTGACTGGGCTTTGTGTTATAAAGCTCTTGTTATATAACACACTTGTTCCGTTTTCAAAAATCCACATTTTTATAATCACCTGTATAAGACAATTAAAGCAGGGTCGCAAGTGACAAATGTGACAGCAGCACTGCAAAATGTTGAGAAGCTTGTTGTAGTCACCTTCAGTAAACAGAGGTCTGTTTCTAGGCCATGTCCAACCAGAATGGTGTCGCTGCTGATGAAGCTCAACAAGGTCTCTTGGACCTCTCTGAGGGAGGTGTGGTTTCCCTTCACATCCTCCTCACTGATGCCTGAAAACCTACAGAAGTGAAGTATTCCACAGGCTATCAATGGACCTGTTGACGGATTCAAACACACGTAAACACAGTAGCTGCACTGTTGCCTTCATTTTTTTTTTTTCCATCCCGTTTTAGTAACAATCAGTAACTGCTCATAATGTACCGCAAAACACTATTGCCTTTCAGATGGTGGAGAGAACAGTTGATCAGATTTGGATCATTACCAAAAGGTTATGCGAGTGTGAAGTAAATAATGACATTACCTGGTGATATAGTCAATGACCTCATTATCCGGTCTGACGTAGGTGTCGTAGACGACTTGAAGACTTGAGTTGACCACCGTCACTCTGGACAGCTCCAGACCATGAATGGTGTAACACTATTAAGACAAACATTACCACAAAATACGTCGCATTAAGCTGAAAAGCTATGCAGTAATCATTTTGCATCCAGTAACATAGGAGGAAGTTGCAGAATAACAATTCATTTTCAGTTTTCTAAGCTCATTTCTACTGTGCTACTCGGTTTTTATGGTCAGAAGTTTAATTAATGACATATTCAAACAAAATTTCCACAAGTGAGTTAACATGAAGACATGAAGATTTTAAAAACTAAGCCCCTAAAAAGATCTGACGTCACCATTTCACAATCTAAGGAGTAAACGCCGGGACAGCTGGTGTCCGAAGGACGTCTGGGGACGGTAGACACGAACCCATCCAGGCTGAGGGCATCATGGACATGCAACTGGTCAAGACGAGACAAAAATAATCAGAACTCAAACTGGTCCCGTTGAATAAAAGGTTTAAAGAAATTTCTCAAACTTTGTGCAGCGTTTCGTACCTGAAACACCTGACATCCAGGGGCCCCCATGACTCCTTCACAGCAGCTGTAGCGGGTCTCCACTCCCCCCGGCACTGGAATAGTTTCAAAATATTACAAATGATCCTGAATCTTTACCATGTATCGCATCTGGAGGCTTCTTAAAGAGCACATGGAGGCCCGAGACTGTCTTAGCACGGTATTCCTAATAAAGTGCTCGGTGAGTGCGTAGAGCTTCAACAATTAGACAATCAAAAGAAACCAATCTGTAAATATTTTATACACCAAACGATAAAACATTTAATCAGGACAATAGTTGGTAGATTGGTTGCTCACCTCTTTTCTCAACTCCTTTCCCATAATGGTAGTTGCACTCCTCCTTGCGAATGTGTTTGCCTGATTCGCTCACAGAGTACGTCGCCCCACATCGACAGCAGATCCTCTTGAGGGCTTTTACCAAGAAAACAGAAAAAGCTCATCATCAAAGGGAAATGTGCCGAGACAGAACCCCGACTACAAGCCCGGCAGGTAAGTGCGCCCTCTAGTGAAAGTACATGAGAATAGCAGTGAGTACAGTTGGAGTGTGATCTTTTTCACTTACGGTCCGTGTTAACTTTCTTATTGTCAGCAAACAGAGCAGCACAGCTTCGTTTCTCTGGGTGCTGGAGAGGATAGTTGCTCTCAATGAGCCTTTCATCAGTCAAAATATAATCCTTCAAACTCTCATACAACACCATGTCATCTGTGTGAAAAACCAAAACACTGAGAAGCTGTCAAAATATGAGTTAAATGATGTGTGCTCTTAAAAGAAAAAAAAGATACAATAATAATAATAATAATAATATTAATTGTCTCACCATTTCCTTTAAACTTCTTCGGATTAAATGATATGTTGCCCTTAAATCTTTGGCTCTCGACTTCATTTTGTTCTGACCAGAAAAAAATAAATGTATTAAACTCAACTAATTGTTGCGTTGCATCCGCTTTGTTGACTCTTTTCATGAAGAGCACATTCTCACCTTTAGCAGCAACAGCACTTTGGTTCTTCAGCCTCTTGAGTGCATTTACAGCGACACTCAGATATTTGAGTTTGTTCATACTGCGATTGTACACAGTCTTCTCTTCAACGAGGGCCTGTCAGCAGTAACAGCAGGGAGAAGAATAAACATCCACACGGGAGTTTGACAGTGATGAGAACATTCAGTGGCATATGATTACCTTTTCAAAGGCATCATTAACATTGGCGGATGTTTTGAGGAACTCCTCTGTGAACATGTTGATGTAACGCTGACGGATATCATGGGGCACTTTGTCTTTTGGAGCCTCACACTGCTGCTTCACTTTACGTTTTGCAGGCACTGACTGAAAGAAATTTTTTTTTTTTTAAATCACTTAATGTTAACATTTTTAACTTGTACAAGATACAAATTTTGTTCAAATCAAGTCTATAAAAATAGCGGAAACGCAGGTGTATTTTTGTACTTCTTACTTTAGGTGCAGCCTGGACAGGAGCTGGAGGAGCCACGAAAGCAGCTGGACTTGAAGTTGAAGATGTCAAAGCAGAAGTCGGTGAAGGTTTACGTGCTGGAGCAGGAATGAGCACAGGTGCTGTTGGGCGGCATTTTTGCACAAGGGTAACTGCAGGTGGATGGTAGGTTTGTTTAAAGGCGCTCGTGTGCGCTTGACTGATTGGAGTTAACACTGAAGTAACTGGGCTGGAAGTGGAAGTAACAGGCAGAGGGAAGGCGCCGTCTGGGAGGATTAAGTGCAAGTTGTTGCTCACTTCAATCACAGCAGTTCCCAAAGAAATGTAGTTCAGGAAAGCTGCAGAATCAGACAAACAAAATTGCAAATGCAGATAGAGGAAAAAAAAAAAAAAAAAAAGGGAATAAATGCTGCTACAGTATACGAAGGCAGGAAAGGTGTGTTATTGTGGGAAATTGTCAATGACACAAAATATTTCATGTTAGTTGATACTTTAACTGGTATTTCTAAAAGATCCAAACGAATCTCATCTACTACTGACCATTTTGCGCTGGAGCAGCGTGCAGGTTTTCAGAGGTTGGAGTCAACGCAGAAGGTGTATTGTGGCTCTCTGGTATCTTCTCACAGTTGGAGGAAACAAAAGCCTGACCGCCTTTGACTGCAGCAGACATCACGGAGGCTCTCTGCTGAACCTGCTGGATCTTAGAAGTGGTCGGGGGCCGGGAGCCAAATCCTGATGCTGCTGGCCCACGTAGGGGCACCAAAACCTGGGGCTGAGGTCTGATCTTAGCCACTGGCTCCTGAATGTAGGAGGAAAATGAAAAATGCACTTAAAATGAAATGATATTTTCCTAAATACGGGATGAACCTGATTCTGAGCCAGGAGATCGGGGTGTCATGTCATGTGTTCGTAGCATGTACCTCTGTGAGTTTGGCTTCATGAGCCACCCTCTTCTTTCCTGCCAATGCTTCTGGTGTGACGTTAACTTTCTTCTCCGCCACATCTGTTGCTTCAATCTAAAAATGACAAAGAGGAGGGAAAAATATTGACATTGTTGGAGACACTTCTTCGTGGACGTGGAGTTTGTACGGCGTACTTACAGACACGTCGGGATAATCTTCATTTCCCTTTTCCTCATTGTTTGCCTCCATGAAGATCCTGTAGCACTCTTCCATCGTGTCACTGTCTGACAGCTCGTCGTCGGAGCTGATAATTATCACCTCTTCGTTTTCTGCCATCTCCAAAAGCTGCTCAGCGAGTTCAGATAATGATTCAACTCTGGCAGTCAAATGTGTGTTGACAGATGTTGATGAAACATGGCAAGGTTGAGAGTGGCTGCTGCTTGAAGCTGGTTCTGCCCGCTGCTGGTATCTCACAGGTGACGTACGGTCGATGGCGGCTTCCCCCTGGACCTCTTCGGGCTTTTTGCTGGACATTTTCTGGCTGCCGGGCACCGATGATGTCGCAGGTCGCTGAAGAGGCCAGTGAACCCTGTTGTGAGCCGGCTCGTCTTGCCTGGTGTGTTGCCTGCGTGGCGAGTTAGCAGCTGGAGCTTTGTGAAACAGGGAACTCTTTGGTGGCTGCTGTGGATTCATTTTCCCATCACCACTGGTCAACTCGCACCGAGGGTCGTTCAAACTCGGATCTCGTTGTTCTGAGGTGGTGGGAAGACTTACAGGTTCAGAGATGTTCTCCATTACTGTTTCAGTAGACTGGAAACCAGTACTCAGCTTTTGACATTCACTTCTAAGGTCTTCTAAACATTCAGTTAAGTCAAAAACACTCCCGTCAAGCGCTACATTTTTACATTCTTTGTACTCATTAAAAGTAGGTAGATCTCGATTGCTTTCAACACCACAATAAACTTCACTTGTATCGACCCTTGTTGCAGAGGGAGATGCGACCTTGAACGTCTCAGCGTTTGTCGTGTGCAGCTGCAGAGAATCAAGCAGAGCTTGACCTCTCGTTTTGTCAGGCGACGGGGGGACATCAATAATTAGGACACCGTCCTCATTGGAGTCATCAAGTGGCTCTGGAGATGGCGATCGGGAAAATTTAGCTTGATGCGAGGCTGGATCCTTTTGGTCACAATCGTTTCTGGCTCTTTTTAAATCTTGACTGTGTTTCATTTTCTGCTCTTTGCCTGACGAGTTGTAAGACCGCAAGTCAGCAGAGAAGTTGGACAGAGGGTCATACTCCAAATCAGTCCTCGGTTTTGAGTTGTCCACCACGTACTTCCTCGGTCGGGCGTGTGTCTTATCGAAGTCTGTGAATGAAGGCAGTCCATAAGAACTTCTGTCTAAATGTTTACCCGTCGTCACACACTTGGAAACGGGTGCATTGTTTCTGCTGTCTGCTTGTATCGTCTGGTAGCGTGACAGTCGCCTTTGCTCCTGCTCCACCTCGTGCCTTACAGTTTCAATCTCCTTGTTGATCCGCTCCAGCTCATGGAGGCAGTAGTCTTTGGTGTCATCATTCCCTGGTGCTCCAGCAGCAGCGTACACGTTGCCTTTTTGGACCCCTGATCACCAGGAATATGAAATAGGACTTATTAGTGTTATTGAACAAGCTGTGAGGAAGGATGGTCTTCTATCATTTTTGTACAATTTGTAATCGGGTTTTTTTTTTTTAAACATATGAATAAATTACTTGTGTTTTTCAATGATTTTATGTTTAAAATAACAGATTACTGCACATCGATGACAACAATCTTTTAAAAAAAATACGAAGTCCTCCCCTTGTTTTGACAATATTGGACCCGCAAATGCGCTTAATTTGTATATTGTTTAATTTATCGGTTTAGAGGGATCCAGACAGAACGGTGGCTAAATTATGATCAAAGAAAGCGTAATACCATTCAACTTTAGGGCGATTATAACCAGCATTTATATGTGGCTACATTTAAGCTTTTAACCCACGTTACTTTGAAGTAATAGCAGGCTGTGATATTTAAACTGCAACATGTAGCCCAGGTACAATGCACACCTGGTGTAGTTGGTAGCTACAGGGAGCAAACCTCAAACACTGACCTGTGAAGTCCATGATCGATGATTGAGTTGAGGCATGTTTGTACAAACAATGAGGCCGCTCACAAAGCTCACGCCGAGCGAAAGGACAATTTATATCAGAAAACAGACCAGAAGAGGAAAACATTGGCAAAGAAGACACTTTTAACAATGCTCGGTTTAATTAATTAACGTGGCCCAGCTCCAAATGAGCCCCAGGTGACGTCAGTCCCATATATATATAGGCTATGCTCAGTGCGCGAGACGGGGGGGAAAAAAATAACCCTGAATAATATAGTTTTAAGAAGATAGCGTTTACATTATTCTAGATTAGTTTAATCACCGTGTAAATATAACCCGTTAAGTATTTTTTTTGTATTATTATTATTTCGGTGAGGCTGGTTGCTGTGCTGCAGTAACACCTCCAACTCGGCAGATGGCGCTGCTCCACAAAACTGAACGGGGTCTCGCAGGGAACGAAACAGTCCAGCAGCAACAACAACAACAACAGTAGTGTTGTCGAGCTCATTAAAAGCTACTAAACTCGTATAATTGCGTCGTTTAAAATGGATAGCAGCGAGGCGGAGATGGAAGAGGATGAAACCGAATGGAAGAACAGTTTCGTGGATTCAGCAGCTCTCAGCCCCGCTGCTGCTGCTGCTGCTGCTGGTAAAGTGTGAAGACTTCAGCTGGGAAACTGTCCGGAACCGGACACTTGCTTTTGGCTTTCGTTTTGGCATGCAGAAATGGTCATTCTTGTATGTAAAATATTTGTTTCAGGACAAAGTGCCAATAAGACCCCAGGACCTGCACACAGAGTCATTCTGCATTTCGACCTGGACTGCTTCTATGCTCAGGTGGAGATGATCAGAAACCCAGCACTGAGAGAAGTCCCTTTAGGTAAACTGACTCACGACAAAACATCCCCCGAGGCACAACAATTCAAGTTGATGTGATCTGTTAAAGCCCCAAAATGCTTCTTATATCAACAGGTATTCAGCAGAAATACATCATAGTCACCTGTAACTATGTGGCCAGGGAGCGGGGTGTCACCAAGCTGATGTCTGTGATTGATGCTGAAGAGAAATGTCCTGAGCTGGTGCTGGTTAAAGGAGAAGACCTGACACACTACAGAGAAATGTCCTATAAAATGACAGGTAGGAAGGAGAAACATTTATAGAGACATGTCCACCTCATTGTGTCCATTTGCCAAGTGGGGAATTTTCTTGAGTGACACGTGACATGAAGTTACTTCACACAGGAAGTATGTTAAGTAACAGATAATAACTGAGCTCCCTAAAAAAAAAATCACTGTAAAACAAACAAAACATCACGTTTTTATGTCAGGCTCTTAGAAAATATACATTTGTCCAGTGACAATGACTTTAAAAGCCAGAATTCAATGCAAAACAAGGTAGTTTGCATATTAACTCAGACTCAACTGTAAAAACTTCACAGTTTGCTTGAATTGTACTATTCCTATTGCCTTTGCTCTCCTTAGTTACACACACAAACTAGTGCAACAACATGTTACTATTCTCTTATGGTTGTTAAAAACGAAATGAAGTTAATGTTTTCTTCAGCCAACATATTTTTTTAATTTCTGTGCTCACCTTGCTTGACCTTGTTTTGTCCACCGTCCAGAGCTGCTGATGTCCTACTGTCCGGTGGAAAGGCTCGGTTTTGATGAAAACTTCATGGACGTCACAGAGATGGTAGAAAGGAGGCTAGCAGAGACAATGGAGTCTGACAGCTTTTCGTTTAAAGGACACGTCTACAATCATTTCAGTAAGTCTCCTTTGCGCCTGTGGTGTGGGGCTTCACATCTGGCTCATGAAATGTGGGAAATGACTTGTAAAAGAAGACAAAACCTGTGAGATATTTGTATGGCACTTTCAGTTTCCCACTGAACGAAAATCTTTCACACTCATAAATATGACACATTTCTGTTGTTTCTTTTCCTGCTCAGGCGCAGATGTGAAAGCCTGTGATCACCCGAGGTTGGCTGTAGGCTCTCATATTGCAGCAGAGCTCAGAGAAGCTGTCCACAGCAAACTGGGCCTGACAGGCTGTGCTGGCATCGCCACGAACAAGCTGCTGGCCAAACTGGTTTCGGGCACCTTCAAACCCAACCAGCAAACCATCCTGCTGCCAGAGAACGTCAGCGACATCATGGGCTGCCTAAGTAGTCTCCGCAAAATACCAGGTATACACGCTCTAAAGAAAAGTTCATCTTCAGTAGATCTTTTAGTGCAAAGGCGAACAGAAATAGATACTGTTGTGTTTTTCAAAGGTATAGATTGCGTTTGAAGAGCAATATTGTTTTTTAGCCCTTTGATGTGTCGTTGTTACTCGTATCAGGTAACCCTGACTTTATGATCCCATCATCTCTTCTTAGGGGTGGGTCACCAAACTGCCAAGAGGCTTCAAGCCCTGGGATTGGTCAGCGTGAGAGACCTACAGCTCTTCCCGCTGAATGACTTGGTGAGAGAGTTTGGAGCTCCCAGTGGTCAGCGCTTGAAGAATCTGGCCCTTGGTGTGGATGACTCTCCTGTAACCTCCTCTGGGGCCCCTCAGGTAAGCTAGGACTGGTACAGATCAGTAAACTCATGAGGATGGCAGAAAACATTGTCATTTCGAGTATATGTAAGTTCTTTAAGGGACACTCAACCGATCTGAAACATTCACCGTCCTTTGTATGAAGAATTTTGCCTGATTTTGATATTGGACTTTTTTTTTTCACCCAAATATCAGCATCAGCCCCACAAATCCAGTATCGGTCGGGCTCTAGTATTAGTATCTTGAAATGGTTTAGACTTTTTGAATCCTGATCTTTGTGCTTTTAAACGATGTATACTTTGACTACTTGGCCTGTAGGTGGGCCGGTAAGTGGTAAAGGTTTTAGTTCAGTAATACTCAGCCTGTGTATTCTCTTCAGCTGTGGCAGTGTTTCCCTGAGTTAAAAGAATAATCCTGATCAAATCAAGTGAGTTATCACTGTTTGAGATTTAACATAAAGCCTTTAAAAGAAACATGTATGGGTTTTGAAGGAAATAGCCAATGAGAATCCAGGGAGAGTTGAATGAAAGATGTTTTTTTTGCTGTATGAAAATCCACATATAGTACTGGTCCTTCTGTTTTTAATCGGTCTAATGTGAGCCCTTGCTGGAAAAATCCTTTAATTGTCCTCTTTATGTTTCAGTCTCTCAGTGATGAAGACTCCTTCAAAAAAATGTCTTCAACCCAAGAAGTGTTGGAGAAGATTCAACAACTCCTGGGCAGTTTGGTGGAGAGGTCGGGGCCAGTGCCAATCTATCGTTGTAGTGTTTTAAAGCATGACTATCTGAATCTAACCTTTATGACTACGTTTGAAAACCAGGATGCGCAAAGACAGCAGGCAGCCTCAAACCTTCCGGCTTACCATCCGGAGATACTCAGCGACCAACAAGTGGTTCAGCCGAGAGAGCCGTCAGTGCCCGATCCCAAACCACGTGGGGCAGAAGATCACCTCTGGTACGCTCGTGGACCAGGGAGCACTCTGTACTGTCGCTCAGGATGAGCTCAGGATGACCAATGTAGAGGTTTTATCGGGGTTTCCATTTGCCATGAAAAATATCAGAGAGTATATTCACCTGTGTCGTCTGTAGGGCGATTGATCACTATGATTGTTGGCCTGGCAACAAAGCTTTTGTAATATGACCAACTTGAACTCACAGAGTGGTATTTTTTTTTGTGTCAAATATCTTTAAAGCTTCTCTAATGCATATTTTCCGTGCTAACAAAGGATTAAAAGTCCACGTGTTACATAAAAAAGAGACACTTTAGGCAGCGTTTTAACATCTTGCTGTGTCGAGCTTTAGAGAAACTGAACACGATTAGCGTTTCGATTAAAGAGGCAGATATTTTATTTTTAGGATTTCCTGGAGATCAATAATAAAGGTGCTGTCGATGGATGCATGAAAAGATTATTGTCTAATTTGTTCAGGTTTGGGTCTTTTTCAGTAACCGATTTAAAATCCATTGAATCACTGATTTCAGACTTTAACTTAACACAAAATCACAGAGAAGAAAGAAGCCTCAGTAATCCAGGTCGTAGTGTATCTACAAGTCTAGATGCATTATATTAACGTACGCCTCTGTAATGTCTAATAATGTCAACTTCATATTGAGTCCTTGAATTTGGTGAAACAAAATGTGGAGAAAGTTTTTGAATTTGTTTTGAAAATTACTATTTTTGGTTGATTTTTTTAACATTCTTTGTGAAGGCAGTGAATTCATCTCTGCTCATTGAATTGCCATTAAAGCATCATTTTCTTTAATGTCTTCACAGATAACAGTGATGATGCTGTGGTCCAGCTCGTCCCGATGGCCATGAAGCTCTTCAACAAGATGGTGGACAGCAGCGCCGCCTTCCACCTCACCCTCATTAACGTCTGCTTCAGTAATCTGCTGTCCAGAGGAGCTGCTGTCGGCGGGAAGGGCTCCATAACATCGTTCTTCACACCGAGAATGTCTCCCAAAGAAACACAAATCTTCTCATCACAGACCCAGGTAGTACAGTGAAGTAATGCTGTATAATGTGGCTTCTTATTACTTCTCTGATAATGTTATCTTAATTTCATCAGCCTCTCTGCAGGTCTTGTAAAGTTTAAAAAAGGCTTTAGAGGGTGTTAAAAAGCCTTATAATGGGCAGATGTTGATTTTAGCCAAAATTCAAATGAATTCTTTCATTTTCATTGGCATAATGATTTTGTATCATCAGAAAGTCCATCTGTCCATTTGTCCTATTCTCTTAAACATATATAAAAAAAAAAAAAAAAAAAAGCCTTGAGGGAATTTCTTCAAAGTTGGCACAAATGTTTCCTCGGACTCAAGGATTAACTAATGAGATTTAGGTGGTCAAAGGTCACTGTGACCTCCCAAAACATGTTTGTGGCAGTAACCCAAGAATCTATATGCTAATTATGACAAAATCTTACACAAATATCTAACAGGATGACATTATGAAGTGAGGACATTTTAATATACAAAAAGTGAAAGGTCAGTTTAACTGTGACATTAAACTGTTCTGCAAAAACTATTTTTGTGGCCATGATTCAACACTATAACTGAAGGGAGATTGTCACTACATTTTGCCTTTAGTCAAATAGTTGTGATGCTAATTGTGGGTGTCCACCCAGAGACTGAGTTGACTGGATAGATCTTCTGTGCTGATGAGTTGAAGATGTCTGTGAAACATCCACGTTTTAGGATTTGAAGCTTCTTTGCAGCAAGTTGTCCCCTTTCAAACCGTTTTATTGACCAAGCATGTGAACAAATGTGAGGACTGCTTCAAAGTTTTTACTACAAATGTATGATATGAGTCTCAACAGATGTGGATGTAAAATGCATTTTAACTGGTTGGTGGAGACTCATATGCTGCAGAAAAATGCTGAAAAAATATTATAATAAATAGTTCTAGGCTCTATTAGCAACACAGATTTTAGATTTCATTTCATTTAGTATTAAAACGGTTTTGAAAGGTGTTTAAGTTACCTTGGTGAGCAGAAACCCTGATTCTGGGAGACATTATGTTGAAGAGATCTTGATCTGCCTTGTTATGTCACACTGTGCTGCTACGTGATACAAAGTTTCCCTTCTTGGAAAGAGTATGTTCGTACTCTGAATTTCCTAAAATCATGAATGCCCCTCCTCTTTGATTCTCCAATAGGATGAGTCGTCTCAGAGTGCCGACTGCTTGGATCATCAGATGAGCACACACAGCACGATGACTCAACACGAGAGACAGCTCACCACCAAAAGCTCTTGTAGCTCTGAGGCAGCATTACAAGGGTTCACAAGAAAAAAAAGCTCTATTGTTGCTGTAGAAGAGACTCAAAAAGCGTCCTGCGTCGCAGCGGGGTGCGACCCTCGTGAAACAAATGACACTGAAACATATCGACTGCCACCGAATTATGACCTGGAGATGTTTAGGCTTCTTCCAGAAGACATCCAGAAGGAACTGTTATCTCCTGCCTATGTACACTCACTTTCCAGCACTTTTACCAGCCAATCAGTCGCTGATGTCCCCCACATATCAAACAACAAGTGTCCACAGCCCTTTACAGACTCACAAAGTAATAAAGGCGTAAATGAGGCTGCAAATAAGTTGGATTCGTCTGACGGAACGACCACTGAGAATCCCCGGTGGCCTGCGGGCACAAGTGCACTTCCAGCAGAAGGGAGCCTGTCATTCCTCCGGTCTTCTGACTGCGGGTTCCCGGGAAATGTGGACCCTGAGGTGTTTTCTCAGCTTCCGCCAGATGTTCAAAGGGAGCTGATGTCCGAGTGGAAGCAGCAGAAGCCGGTCCTGAAGACTCCTTCATCCAGGAAACCAGGGAGGAGCTCCATGACCAAAGAGAGAAAGACGGCAGGAAAAGGCAGTCAGGCAAACAATTTGTTCAAGTATTTTAAACCCAGTTAAATAAAGAGGGACGTTAAGAAGTTAGTTCTGCTAATGATTAAGACAAACTCTTATTTCTTACTGCTGAGTTTTTCTTGTTTGATGAGAACAATATAAAGAAACACGACAGTTTTCTGTCACTGCTGTGAATTAACAATAAAAAAAAAGCAGCTACACAAATATATAGAATCAGTAAAATGTGAATGAAACATTCAATTAATTGATATCTAATTTGACAGATTTTTACAAATGATTGAATTAATCCATGAATGGTCACCAAGTAATTGAATTTATTGATTATATATTTGATGGATGAATTGATAATCATTTTAATAATTACCCTTTTCAAATTTAAAATTTTTAAATAATGAAATACTTTCTAATTTCCTGTTTATTTATGGATAATTCATTAATTTCTAAATTCTTTTTGTTGAATTAGACATCAGTTGATAGAATCCTCTATTTTTATGACACAAAGAAATAATAATGTCTGCTTTAATAGAAATTTTATAGAAGCAGCATTGAGTTGTTTACAGATAAAATGTTCCAGTTAGTCAGGGTTTGATTTCTGATGCATCACACACACACAGCAGAATAATTAACAAATATCAGGGTGGAAATCTAAAAAAATCCTAACAAAAATAAGCAAACATCATTGTAAAAAAAGAAAATTAGCATTAACTGATCAATATATGGGCTTAGCAATGATTAAGTTAATTCGTGGCATTTAACAAACTGCAGTCTTAAAGATGAACCTTGGGTTTGAGTCAGAAAATAATGTATTTATCTTATTTACCTAATTTATGAGCACCCATTTCTTTCCAGCTTAGTGTGAAAGTCTTCGCTGTGTTTTGCGGGCGCTTTGCAGTTTCTGTCCTCTGATCTCTGTGTGTCTCACTCAGCGCTCAACCTCTGCTGCACTGACACGATGCGGAGCAGACACAGACGAAGGGAGCGACGGGAGTTTGTCCACTCCTTAACTGATTGTGTTGATAGCGTCGTTCTCTCGGACAGGTTAAAAAAATGGATAAAAAATTGCTGAAATTGATTATCACATATTCTTGGGCTGCCATCAGTATGCCTGGGCGGCCCAACCAAGTAAGTCTGTGTGTGGTAAACAATGTTTTAGAAATGGGTGGCGAGCTGCTGGTAGCTCGTGACTGATGGGTTGGAGACCTCTGGTGTAGAAGGAGGTCAGGAACCTGAAGTGACCTAATTTCATCAATTCATCTGAACATAATACTCACAATTATTTGTATATAGTCAGCAGGATTATTTGGTTGAGCCTCTGGAAGTTGGGCCCACTCCTTGTTTGGGTGATTTTCACTGAAATCCACAGTAATTATTTGTTTAACAGTGGACACAATCCGGTTTTCAAAAAGCCTTTTTCTTTCCCCTCATGAGAAATCAGCCGAAAACACAAGGTCTGTAAGCACAGCCCTGCTTAGGTCTCGCAGGCCTGAAACTCCTCCCTGGATCACATGGAAGAGGGGTGAGGGGGAAAGGTTCAGGGCATACAGTGTGCCAATGCATCATGATAGGAGGTATTTTATTTAATAAGGACGAGTGAAGCGGCCTCTGAATGGACGTTGGCACTTCCTGCAGCTAGACTGGTAAGACCTCAAAGGTTCATGTCATGTCTGATGAGACGTCTTTGAGTCAGTTGCTATTTTAGGAATTAACCAAAGTCCTGTTTGACTGTTAATCTTTTGTGTGTTTTGTCAGGTAAACGCAATGATTGCTGCATTTTGATTATTCAGCCTCTCCTCTCTCTGCCGATTAGAATATTATTAATAATACACAAGGGAAATAAGTCCAGATTTCATGCTTGTATCACATGCCTTGCCTCTCAGTACCCTCTAAAATTGTGCCAGCAAGCAGACATAAACTGAACAGCAGACATATTTGTTTCCCTCTTAACCATTGTGCATAACTAAATCTGATTTTCCATACTGTGTTTATTGGCCTATCTTGGTGACGCTGGGAGTCTAACCAAAGCACCGCAGTGACCTGAGCAGCGTCACACAGTGATGAGCTGTCTGCCCATGGCCCTTAACGTCAATAAAAGGAGTTCTGTCTGCCAAACAGGCCCCGTTCTTTGCAAAGAAAACTCTGAGAAAACTCCGGAGAGGCATTTGACTGCTCATGTGGAAGCCAGCTGCAGTCATGTGCTAGTCCCTCTGATCAGCACCTAATGAGAGGGGAGTCATGACATCCCGCTAAGACTGTGATGGTCCTGCAGCTTCAGACTGAAAAATACAGTTTAGGTGGAAGAATTTCACTTTTCTTTTCCGGTTGAGTCACCTTTCATTTACTCAGTCTAACGCTCATAGTTTGGTACATGATTCCTGAAAACCAGCAGAGCATTGTACTGTGAGTTAAATTCTGTGGCAGGTTCAGTGCTCAGCTGCACAATGGCTGACTGGGACTATGACTACCTGATCAAACTGCTGGCACTGGGGGACTCCGGGGTGGGAAAGACCACCTTCCTCTACAGGTACACCGACAACAAGTTCAACCGCAAGTTCACAACCACAGTGGGCATTGACTTCAGGGAAAAGAGAGTGGTGAGTGAAGCACCGAGTATGTTATGTAGAGAGATTATCAACTGATTTTTCTCTTTTCTATCTTTTCTATTTGAACTTTAAATGATACATATCTTATCCTAATATATATTTTCTGCACATAGACTGAAATGTTTTGTGAATTAATATTGCTACCAATCTTTTTGCACAGCAATAAGAAGTCTAAGTGGTTGTTTTTGTGGAGCCTCTCCCTCTGAATTAGATGATCTAATCTTTGATTTTTAGTGAGGGGATTTTAATGTCGGTCATCCTTGTTTACAAAAGTAATCCAGGATAATGCTTCCTAAGATTAAAACAACTTTTGACTATAAGTATCTGATGAGTGATCTTTATAACTAATTGGCCAAAGTCAGGAAATAAATAAAAGGAGGATATGGTATTATTTTGTTACTAGTGCAGATATGTTCACATTTTATCTGTCCCTTATAAAGTAGATCTCTTAAGCCAGTTACATAATTGCTTTATTCCCTGTTTCCCCGAAACCTATAGCTGTCTGGGACATATTTGCCTTATCTGCACAAATCTCCAACAAGTGAAACAAAAAAACAAACAGTGAAGTACATTTTCAGTTCTTTGGATAGATAATTGAGATGTGTGGTTTGGTTCAGATGTACACGGGGACAGGCGCTGATGGGACGACTGAGAGGAACTTCAAAGTCCACCTTCAGCTCTGGGACACAGCAGGACAAGAGAGGTCAGTCTGGACTCATGTTCATTGTATATTTGACAATTTAGACGTGTTTATTCAAAGTCATAATGTCTCCAAGCTGAATTTCTTACCATAGCAATTCTTTGTAATATTAAAACATCAGCTCACACTAATACCACCAACAAATTATAACCTGAGAATAGATGGACTGGAAGCAAGTGACTTGAATTGACCGGTACGGCTTTCTGAAACCAGAAACGAATAACATCAGAATAATTGAATTAATATAGTCTGCAGGCATGTTAGTGTTTCCCCGTCCTGGTGGGTGTAAGAGAGAAGTGTGTTCATAAACCCTGCAGCTGTGTGTAGAAACTTAAGCTTGTGTACAGCTCAACTGCAGGATTTATTCTGCATTTCTTGCCTCTGAGAGAGCGTGACGTTACTCTTGTGCACTGTGCGCTATCTAGTGACTTGTTTGAGTATCGCACTGGCCTGGTAACCAGTAGGGTACAAAGAAATTGGCATTTAATCACAATTTAAAGACACAATAACATTCAAAAAGGGCTGGAGTGTCTATTTTCAACTTATTGAACTGATTATAAAAGCACTTTATCATTTTCTCTTTATGTATGTGTGTCCTATAGAGACAGTTTTAAGCCTCAAAACTTAAAGCTGGACTTTGAGGCTCGACTCTGGCACAGTTCTGCTTTGAGATTACCATGTCTGAGTTTAGTGTGTTAGCATACAAACATTTTCCAGTTATCACTAAACGCAAAGTCGAGCTGAGGAGAATGTTGTTAAGTTCTTCTGGTCTTTGGTCATAAACCGAAGTACCCTCGAGCTGATGTGGACTCCAAAGGATCACCAAACCAGGAGGATTCACCCTCCGGGGACAGTGAATGTCTTCAAATTATCCAGCAGCTGCTGAGACATTTCAGTGTGGACCTGCTAGCGTGTCTGAAAATTTGCATGTCTTCAGGTTTCGCAGCCTCACCACAGCTTTCTTCCGAGATGCCATGGGCTTCCTGTTGATGTTCGACTTGACCAATCAGCAAAGTTTCCTGAACGTCAGGAACTGGATGAGTACGTGTCAGCTCTGTCTGCTCTGCTGCAGATATGTTTTCTTGCATCAGTGATAACCCTGACTAATGCTCGATTTTAGTTTTGCTCATGCGTGCTGCGGGTACAACTGACTTCCTCTGTGTTGGTTCAGGTCAGCTACAGGCCAACGCGTACTGTGACAGCCCAGATGTGGTGTTGGTGGGCACCAAGGCAGACCTCCGGGATCTGAGGGATGTTCACGCCAGACAGGCCAGAGATCTGGCCGACAGATACGGGTGAGGCATCACATACATACTATTGTTTACTAGTTACAGTGGAGATGAGAGATGTAGGAGGTTTTGGTTCCCTGTTTTGCCGCCATCTACTACTGCTTCTCCCACTAACTCAGGGTGAACTGTACATTTGCTTTGGCTGTGACCCTGAACAGAACAAGAATAAGCTTGCACTCATAAAGAAGGGTCACAATAATGTCATCCTATTCTATTATGTAAAAACATGTCATAAAGAGTGATTTAAAGCTTCATTCAATATAATTAAGATATATTCCTACACATTACGCAGAAATTCTGTCAACTGGCCAGACTTCAAAATGGCTGCCATTATTTTGTTTACATTACAAATGTTATAAACTGAAATACACTGTTTCCAAACTAATAATCAACAACTCGTGAATCAGTGTAGATGTGATCACCGTTTCCAATTTGTCTGGTAAACACAAGATAACTTCTTGTGCTTGAATACTCATCTACTATTTTAAACTGGTTAATGAATCTTTTCCTAATCATCTTTGTTTTTAGCTCGTTTTAGCTTTCCTCATTTTGATTGTTGTTTCAGGAATATTTTTTCTTTAAACCTTCATGTGTTACCACTTAATATAGTTTTATTTTGGCCTGGATCTGTGTCCAAAAGTGGAAATGCTGCCATCATGGTCAGGTCCTTCTTGAAAAAGAGGTTGCTAACCTCAAAGCTAACCTGGTTAGATAAAGGTTGTTTTGAAGATATATCAAAGATACATCATATTTTATATGTACTATTGAACAGTTTCGACTGACACTTCTGTATGCCGGTTGTTGTTTTTTTTCCCACAAGTTCATAATGAGTTAAATATGTATCATTTGAATTTGTTTTTTAAACACTTTGAGGAGACTGAACTGTAAATAAGTTGCCCAAGTCCCACTTCTGTCAGCAGTTGCCCACAAGATGGTGCTAGTTAACTATTTTCACCCCTGTTGCCCTGATATTCTCCCTAAATCTGCTCATATAAAATGAGATTGTTGCTCATTTTGGATTTTTAAATAGTGAACCGTTTTCCATCCTCAGGTCTCTGAAATGCAATGAAATAAAACAATGAAAGAAAGGTTTTTGGTTTAAGTGCTCACTTATAGAGATAAACAAACTCTCATAGGAGTGACGAGTGCATGCTGCTCATTTTTAAAGGCTGCCAAACACGGATTTAGCGGTACCCTGATTCAAAAGGGAAATCACTAATGTTTCTTCTATGTCCACATTCGAGACACGTTTCTTTTCTCCTCAGCATCCCCTACTTTGAGACGAGCGCGGTGACGGGTGTCGATGTGGACCATGCCGTGACCACCCTGCTGGACTTGGTGATGAAGAGGATGGAGCAGAGCACATACGGGGGCCCCAGCACTGAACCCAACGGCAGCCCCGTAACCAGCCATGAAGCGGAGGAGGCCCCTGTCAGGCGTACGTGTGCCTGCTGATGTTACAACCTGCTGATGTTACCACCTGCTGATGTTACCACCAGCAGCCACTCCTCTCACATTTAGATGGTACTGTTACCTGGAGCTTGACATGATAGGTGAGACATTTCAGATCCTGAAATTAACCGACATCTATCCAGTCATCCATGCATCTATCTATTCAAGAGGAGAGTAGAACTTTGGAAATCTGGTCACTTTGACTTAATTTATTAAGTGAAAATACAGTCATGCGAAAAAGTAGGAACATCCCCAGGCAACTGTTGGATCTTTTGACATATTTGGACAAACACTTGGCCCTCTTTGAAAAAAGTGCCCCTTAAAGGTGACTTACTCGAACAAATGATACATATATTGACATTTTATAGTCATTTTCATCTTTAAAAAAAATAAGAAATACAGATCAATCATATGGAAAAACTAAGTACACCCCTACATTTATCACATCCTCAAATCCACCCAATTAGAATCAGGGGTTACAGATTAGGGGCCAGTGATAAGAAGCTCTTCAGGGAGTGACAGGTGTATCCTGTCTTATTTGAACCTCTGGCATCCAGGGTCTGGTATTGTATTTAAATTAAAGTGTATGATGTCATCGTGCTAAGAGCTAAAGAGCTCTCCAAGGCCTTCTGATAAAAAGGTTGTAGATGCCTATGAGTCTGTCTACATGTGGTGTAGATTTCAAACTATTCTCCATTTGTCTGACCCTGATCAGAGGACCTGCAGGCACGTCTGGATCTGATGGTGTCAAAGTGCACGCAGCTACAATCAGAAAGAGACAAATGTATGAGAGTCATGATGGGAAAAATCTTTTGTTGTCCAAAAAGAACATGCAGGCAAAACACAGGTTGTTGTTTTTTTAATAAAAGGCTCTGAAAAAAAGAAAATTGTTTGGCCATGGTCACAGTGGACATGTTTGGCGCAGACCAAAGACAGCTTCTCAGGAGAAGAACCTCAAACCAACCGTAGTGGAAGTGTTTGCTGTTTCTTCTCTACCTGAGGGACTGGGCATCTTACCGACCTTTCACAAGGCTGTACATGCAAAAAAAAAAAAAAAAAAAAAAAAAAACATCTTACAACTGAAAAATTTTGCATCGAAGAGTGGTCAAACATTTCAGCAAGCCGATGTTAAAACAACTGAAAAAAAAACATGAAGTTAACTCTGCTAAAGGGGGCAGGACCAAATGACTGAAAAAGCTCATTTGCCTCATGGTCCTATTTCATCTATTGGCACTAGAGGATGTTTTCTTGTCTATATATGTCAAAAAAGACAACTATTTCCATGTGCTGTCCTTATTTTTCACAAGACTGTAGGTACTGTCATAAAAACTGGGTTGTAATTAAGAAACAAAAGAGTCAAACATCATCTTCAAGTGGGTCATATCAGAGAAAAATACTGTTTTTATTTAACACGTTGAGGCATTGATGGAAGGAATATGCAGGCACATAATGTATATTTATCATGGAGTATAATCAAAAAAACATTTAAGACATGATTACATTTCTTACATGGATGATTGCTTTTGTTTGAACAACCTAGATAGCAAAGTCCCTTATATGATTTATGACTTTTATAGGACATGTACATAAGCGGCCAAGCTTTTTATGCATTATGGAACAAAGGTACCATGCAGATCGAACACAAGTACAAGAATGTTAAAGGGTTGTTGGAACAAATCCTGTATAGTGCTGCATTTGAAAAAAAAAAACATTTTATGTTTAGGTTATGCATGTCGCTGTCTAATCATTCAAACGTACTGTAATGCACAAAAAGCTATACTGACTGGAATTACAATCCTCACAGGCTTTGTTAGCGTCGTTATCTTTTACACACATTCTATGCATTGATTTTTCAATGTTAGGAGCATCCTATTGGAGAAGGAAAATGTCCAGCATTCATGTCAGAGCCAGTTAAAGAAATCAATCTAAAGGAGGACATTCATGGAGTCACAAAATCCACCACATTACTTTGGCAGGTGCCACAAAAACTGATATTCAACATCAAATTTAACATAAAAAAAAAAAAAAAGGATTTCTTGGTGTTAGCTGTGTTACAGCTTCCAAAACCCCTAATAAATCTCTATTATTTCTACTTTGAACACATGGTCTTTGGTGTGCCTACTACACATTCCTAATGAAGGGACTACATCATTATTTCTACACATCTATGACATCAATTAAATGGCCAAAATTTGGCTTTCAAACTTTTTCACTGGACATTTGTTTTCATGGTCGTGTGACTGCACTGTGATTTGAGGACGAGACACGCAACTGTGCTGAAATGTTCATCTTGCCAACGGAGACGGACAAAAAACGTTTTGTGTGGGGCGGGATGGCGAGCGAATGCCTGCCATGCTAAATCTGAAACACACAATGTTTCTGGGAATTGTAAATGACTGCATTGCTCAGCCTAAGCCAGAATTTGCAACACGGAGCACATGTTGCCGAGTCATGAGACGGTCATGGGGCCGGCTTTCACTGTTTGGGTCCAGTTGTCCTCAGCCCCAGATGTCCCGGTCTGCTTCGGTCTGGCATGATACGGTGGACTGTTTAAGAACCCAGATTTATCTACAGTTATAAAAAATAAAGCTCGTTCATATTTAAGTTTATCTGTAGAGGTTTGGTCCCATGTGGAAGAGAGCAGTGTGGTTATATTTTTAGCTTTCAAACATCTCTCATAAAAAGACACTAGTGATACTCTTAAGGAATACACCGTCAGGAATACAAACAATAGCAAAGAACGGAATTTTACCCTCAAAACAATCTTCAAAAAGGTTGTATAAAACTAGCCAAAAAAATTTGTTAGTGCCTCACATGCAATGTCATTTAAATGGATCATGCTCTTTATACAAGATGCAGTAAGTCGTATAACATTCATTCGTTTATCTGTTTTACGTCACAAATATTGAAATTGATATGGTTATGTGATGAATAAATAACTTTTCTTCAGTCAACAAAAGCTCTATAATAAATAGTGTTTTCTCTTGTTTTGTGTTTTCGAAATTGAAATAGTGGTAAACTTCAAGAGCAGCTATTAATTGAAGAAATTCTGTCTGAAATGTTGCATTTCCTGATGTTTTTAGCCACGCTAGCGCCATGATTTAGGTCACAAAGATGGTCTATTAAGTTTAGTTTTCTGTCGCCGTTCAAGTTCAAACTTGCCAGTTTGTGTTTGTTTAGTGTGGATATAAGTATGACTAACTTAACCAGGTTTTACAGATTCTCAAACTAGTTTGTCAGTAAATATTTACACCTGCTAAACCGCCAGCTGCAACTGTTGGCTGCTCGGAAACAGAACGGTTGATGAATATGCTATTATCCATATAGATGGATGGATAAAAGAGATGATATAGAATTTGTCTGACACATTTGAACAGTAAAAATATGTAAACATGACAACTAGATCGTTTCAAAATGATATTTTGCAAAAAAGAGACAATATAATTAAAATTACACATCATTTGGCAGCACCATTACATTAAAGTTAGTTGAGTATGCTGTCCACTTACAATAAACTGACCAATAAAACATTTACATTCGGAAGGTATGTTACAGCTCGTTAAGTCTTTACGAGCTAAATGATTGTGTCAATATATTCGCAATTATCTTAGCTCAGCATAATGAAACAGGACACAGCTTGCCCGCCTCTTTCCAAAGGCAACAACTTCCAGGTCACTAATTAACATTTTATATCTTGTTTGTCATTTGTACAAAAATATGTGGTTTTACTCGTTCTTGGGTTTCCTGAAGATCCGATTCAGTAACTCAATTCTGAAACTCGCTTGCGGTTCATTCAAACTTTTAGGAAATGCTTTACGCACAAACTTTGTCGTAATGGATTAACAAACAGCTGGTGCAACATTTGCCCCAGTTTGTTACTGCCATGTATTGCGGTTACGGAAGTCACGCAAGTAAAAACCTAATGTTTTGTAAAAGTAAACCAAACCTGAAACAAACTTACACAGTGGGTATTTCTTTATCATTAATGTAAAATTATTAGCCTATTTTCGTGTATTTGGAAGCTGTGTGACTTGAATGTTGCCGCTAGTGTGGCTGTAGACTTGTTGGAAGATATTTGTCTTGTGTTCTCAGAACCTAATGTAGGCCGATACCGATTTCTGCAAATCTGTACTGTAATGACAACGTACTTTCGTCTGTCCATGAATTTATGGCTTATTGTTGGAATGTTGATTATTATTCCAAAAATTTTAAGAATCTCAACAAAATTTGTAGTGGACAGTCACACACTGTCTACAGAGAATAAAAGACACACACGTATATCTTGTAAACAAATACCATTTTTCAGAGCAGTGCAGATTGTCTGACACCTCATGGGGGGGGGGGAGGCCTGAAAACAGGAACTGCACCTCTCTTGAGGCATTGAATCTGATTACAAAAAAACACTGATCTAACTCCTTCCCTGAGATTAGGCAGTGATTTCAGTGTACAGAATCAGTATACTGTTGTAAATGTGATTAATTAATCTGTATCAAGCAGAACTGTAAGATTTTACTATTTGTGGTTCCACATCTGAATCCCCTGCGGACTTCACAGTTTAAATAGACGTTTGATCTGTTCGAACTATTTAGCCACGGCCAGCAGCCATGCAAAGGAGAGTAATGGAAGCAACTGAGCAGCGTGAAAGTCCTAACTGTATTACCGAACACAACAATATGCCGAATGAATAACAACACTGTGATTTATAACCCGAGAGAGGCTGACATCTTCATGTGAAATTACAGCGTGACGTGAGTGTGTGTTTGCAGAATGATAATAAATTGCTTTAACACTTATCATGCTTATCATGTGTGTCACAAAAAAAGTTTGAACTGAACTGATGTACGCGGGTCACGGCCTCTAGAGTCACCTCTTTAAAACCATCCAGCACTAGCCGTGTGTCTTAAGTGCAGTGCGTCAGGCCGAGTCTGATCACGCCTTCCCTGTGCAGCTTGTAGAGCAGCTTGAACTCGCTGGGCAGCTGGTGGGTCTCCTGCCACTTGGTGGTGAATTTGGTCCCTTTCTTGTCGTAGTAGTGGTAAGGCAGATCCTTGCCCGTGTTGGGGTCCCAGCCGAAGGGCCAGAAGCCGTAGAGGTGGATCTCGTCGCACATGGCTGAGGCCAGCGTGTACATGAGGATCCCAGTGCTGAGACGTTTGGGAGAGAGGTTTTTAGTCTTCCAGTATCTGTGAGGGAAACGACAAGTTAGTCCATCGGAAATTAAATCGAACTCGTGTAGAATGTGGTGACTCATCCCTTATCGCCTTTTAACAAACGCTCACTGTAATCTGACCTCAATTATAATTTTATGTTCTCTATCTCGTCTATCTAAGTTCCCTTATCATTTAATGTACCATATACAGTATAGTCAGGGTTTTATTATTTGCTGCGATTTTATTATACTCGTACACTACTGCTGCCGGCATTTTAGAAATACTGAGTTCAGTGCGACGTCTTGCCTCGCCATGGCATGGAAAATCACATGGTTTGGGTTAGGAAAACAAAACCACGAGGTTAGTGTTAGGCACAAAAACTACATAGGTTATGATGCTGCTGTAGCAAAAAAAAATTCCCCTTGGGGATTAATAAAGTAACTATCTGTCTTGTCTATCTATCTATCTATCTATCTATCTATCTATCTATCTATCTATCTATCTATCTATCTATCTATCTATCTATCTATCTATCTATCTATCTATCTATCTACCTATCTATCTATGAAGAGATTTCCAACCACCCACAACCTATCTTACTCAGACTTTAGCACTTTTATACTTTGTCAAATGACCTTCATCACGTGACCTTCATCACATGACCTCCTTCTTCAACCCTTGTCACACGTGCATCAACAAATGTCACATATCAAATGCTAAAAGGTATGTTTTTTCTTTAGGCTATTTTTATTTGGACAAAGCTTTTATTTAACACTACTGCATTGACCAATTTGATATATTTTATGTGATATATTATATTATATGATATATTTATATTTTATTGATTAAAGCAAGGAATCATGAGTAGCAATCTTGAAACCCCCCCCCCCTACCCACCTGACCCCCCCCCCCCCCCCCCCCCGATTGATTTCCAGTTTTACTTTTATTTTGACTGTACTGAAATCAGCCAGTAAAATTTCCAGCATGCCTAAATTAGATTATTTTGTCTTTCAGCTGTGCACAAATTATTAATCAGATCTTCTTACTTGTTGACATCATGCATGATGTTTCCTGGCCAGGCCAGTTCAACCTTCAGTTGGCCCTTGTGCTCCACAAAGAAGTCCACCAGGGTCCGGGTAACTGTGGCTGAGGTATGAAGGAAGAATGCAGGGATCCACAGGATGGCTCCCTCCAACTTCTTAAGGTTGAGGAAGAAATTATTCCTGTCTTGAATGGTCAGCAGGTTGTTGTAGTACCTCTCCAGGATGCTGGGGTTAAAGGTGGTCAGGTTGGTCTTCTTGCCCACGTCCTTGGAGTAGACCTCCGTGGGGGCAAAATTGCAGCGGAAGACGAAGTCGGCTTGGTCGATTTCTGGGCCGCAGTGGCTGCCTGTCAGGATGCCGCTGTTCCCCACCACAGCACACATGCTGTAGTGCTTGTTGTGGATCGGGGAGTTTTCTGGGAGCAGGGACTTGAAGTTGTTACTGATGGAGAAGACATATTTGTGGCTGGAGTAGTCAAAGTGCATCAGCTGGCCAACCCGCACACTGTTCTTGGTGAGGGAGAAGTTGTTAGGAATATCGATGTAGCTGAAGATGTCTTTCCTGAAAAAAGAAAAAAACCAACTTTATACTGTTATGGGCAGCGATAGGAGATTAGTATGTTGTTTTATTTCTGTAGGTAATCTAACCATTACATTGTAGCAACATCCATCCATCACACATCCACAGAAATGAAAAGACACTAATTCAAACAACAGACAGCCTCAAATAAATAAAGATGTCCTGCAGCCACAAGACATGGTGCATCAGTGCAAAGCTATAACTTACAGTGCAGTGAATCAGCTAATAATGCCAACCAATTTGACATCTGATTTATTGTTTAGGAAAATTTCTATAGTAAAATTAATGAACAGAAGATAGTTCCAGATTCTGAAATTTGACATTTGCAGCTTTTATTTGTTGTTATATCACTGTGAATTTAATATTTTGAGGATTTTGGGTTGTTAATTGGACAACAAGCAACTTGAAGACGTCACCTTGATAGACATTTTTCACTATTTTCTAAACAGGACACAGTCAGCTGACTAAATTGAGAAAATAACTGGTAGCTATTACTATAAATCTTGCAGATGGAAAAATAATATAAAACAGAAAAGTTAAGAGCTGGCATCTCTAACCTCTGCTGATAAAATGCAGTTTTGTTGAACTTCCATTTGGACGGTTTTCCCTGGAGCTCCTCGTTTAGGGCGTTTGTTAACGGGATGAAGGAGGGGTCCAGGAAGTTCATGGCAAACTGAGACCTGAAAGCAACAATAGGAAACAATAAACAATTGCAAGCTGAGTCATCATTACGTGACGCATGTAGACTAGCTGATGGTTCACTTTAGTTGGTTTGGGTCCTTGATTATTGGCTGCTAGTAGTTTAGATGGTTGCTACAAAGAGACCCGGTGTGTTCTTCACCGAGGGCCCCGTCAAGCATTAAGGTTGTGCATGATCACCAGTGAAAAATGGTTAAATGGGATCATTTTTGTCATTCAACTGGAACAAACTTGCAGAATTAAAGTGTTTTAGATGTTCTGTTTATGAAAGCCTGAACTCAGTTTGAGATATTGATACCAATTTTCAATAGTTCAGAACCAGTGCCTAAATCAATGGTTAATAAATCATTACTTTTACATTTTTAAAAGTAGCAACGTCAGAGTGTAAACTGTGATGTATTCAAAGCTATACTTAAGTAAAAGTACACGTGCAGTACACCAATATACTGACGGTAAAGTAGAAGTAGGCTACTAATTACATAGAACAGACCAATTCAGAATAATATACAAACCCTACAGCATCACTGGGTTTGTCTCAGGTGGTAAAGGAGGGGCTAATTTCATCTTCTTTATAAATTGTTTAGCAGCTCAGTCTATTATAATAATGATCATAATTCATTCATTGATTTAATTTTGAATCTGAATCGTTTGAGGAAACTTTACCTGTCAAAGAAATGCAGTGATGTAAAAGCACATTATTTACTTCAAAATTGTAAAGCAGAATTCTAAAGTAGCATCAAATGATACTCGAATGAAGTACTTGTACTTGAGTAAATACTCCCAGTTACTTTCCTTTCCTGCCTTCTGAGCCACAACAACAGGCTGTTGATGATGATGCACATGTTGACAGGAAAGACCATGTACTGTATTATATGATATATGTACAATTGACCGTATATGAAGATAATGGATGCATTTCCATACGTTTTAGATAGCTGTCCCTTGATTCATGCATTACAGTGTTTACAGTCTGTGGTCAGAAGGTCCAGGGCTACAACATCAGCACCTTGGACAGCTCACTGTTTGATTGACAGCAAGCATTTTAAAGTGACCGTGTTCATCAGACGCGCAGACAAGGCCACAGTCCTCTGTTTATATTTACACCTACCCTCGTCTGCATTTAATCAACTACCTCCAGTCTGCAGGAAAATAGTTACTCACCGAAAGCCTGCATGAAACATAATCCTCGGGCCTCCCATGTAATTAGAGGAGGAGAAAAGGCTGTCTTTTCTCAGGGAGACATAGCTGATGAGCGACAGGATGAGCACGGCGACGCACAGAATGATCAAACCCAGGGCCTTGGCGATGCGGACCATCTTGGGAGCGTTTTCATTCCCTGTATGTAGCTGCAGCGAGGCGTTGGCCTATGTTGTCATCACCGGGACTGCACACTGCTGCTGCCGGTCTGCAACGTACAGACAAACTGGCGCTCATCGGCTCATATGATCGTATAAAATGGACGACTGGTGATCGTCGGCTGCATGGTGAAGGTGCCGTGGCTCGGTCCGCTCTCATTCCTCTGCCTGCCGGTTTAATCAGGGAGATGGAGCAGAAATGCGTGTCAACACGTCCACGGCCAGCTAAACGACAAGCCCCGTCCACCAGCAGCATCACCAGCACCACCGCCGCCTCCACCCCCTCACACTGATGCGGGCTCCTCTGCAGCCCTCCACACAAAGGAAAGCTTGTCCGGTAATAAATTGAATGGGACAGAAATAGAGATGATGGAGGCTTTAGGAGGGGGGGGGGATCAGAGGAGCACACAGTCAAATCCCCAACACTTGTGCCCTCTGATGTTTAATCTGAGCATTTAGGCCATAGTGGAAAGTAACTGAAGATGTACTTAAGTAAATTGGAGCTACTTGTAATTTATTTGAGTAATTCCATTTCACGTTATTTATACTGACAGAGGCTGCAGCATGGACATCTGGGGCCCACCTCTCTACAGTGACCCTGAGACCTCAACAAGCTGCAATCTAACGTGCAAATAGACAAAACACAAACAAAAAATAATTTGACAGCACAGATACAGCGTTTAGAAAAAACTAAACAAAAACACTGCAAATATTTTAAAAAAAACACAATCAAATAAAGAAACAAGCTGCTTCAACTATTACAGACCTCGATGCAGTACTAAAAGTCATGGACAGACCAGGACATACTTGTTGCTATGGTGACTCAAGAAGTTACTTAAGTCAGCTATCCACTGATGGTGTTGGAAAATGGGCCAACATGGAAGTTTATGATTGTAGTTCACAGGTTCTTATTAACTTATCTAGTCACGCGCACACACACACACACACACACACACACACACACACACACACACACACACACAGACAGACAGACAGACAGACAGACAGATAGATAGATAGATAGATAGATAGATAGATAGAAAAAAAAACAGTAATTCACCAAACCTAATAGCTGTTGGCCTCAGTTTGTTTTGAGCATAAAGGCTCGATATATTGGAAAAGTTAGCTGACGTTGCAGTTCTTAAGCAAACCACTCAAGACAACCAGAATAAATCAGCATTTCAGGTTGGCCTTAGTGGGTAAACATGCATTATTCATGATGCTGACTCCTTAATCGTTGAGAAATGACAGTTTTATAAAATAAAATAAAAGCTAATGGGCAATTCAAAATTGAAAATTTAATTGAAACTAAAAAACAAGTGGCAGATAAAATGTACGTTTCTTTATTTGGAAGGATTATTTCTGACCTTCCAACATATTTCACATTATATTCAAATACAATGCACATTATGAAGCATTCACAAAACATATTTTTTCTTTTTCTTTTTTACAAGTTATGTACATTTTTTAAAGGTTTTTTTTTTTTTTTACAGTAAGCTTATCTTGGTAAACATGAACGACATCCATTCATAGTCACATATTTTGTTAAGTATCCATGCATTTACAGTCTGGTATTCTCACACTGCAATGTCATATATGTCACATTAGAGTAATATATGTAGGTCCTTATATTTGCAGAATAATGTATATATTTATGGTATTGAGTATAAAAACTGTTGTAAAAAAAAAAAAAAAAGTGCTATTATAAGCTGGTATTTAACAGTGCGTGTACCTCATGATGACATCCTTAACTTCTTCCTTGTGCTTCACTATTTTTCCTGGAATGTGTCGAGCTCGGACACAAACAAACACAAAGAGAACGTCTCGGAAAAAGACATTCAGATGTATTGCCATCAAGCTGCCAAGATATTACGATTTTCGACGTTGTATTATTACGATATGTTTGTTTAGACATTTAAGAAACACAGTAAACTGAATTAACACAGGCACTTGATGATCGAAACCCATCACTTGGCATACCTACGATACACGATAAACACGACTGAAACACACACATCTGCCGTGAAATCTGTTCAAATTCAGGGGACAAATACAAATGTGTCGTTACAGCACGATGAAGGCTCATCACTTTCTGCAGCTGAGAAACGAGGAGGGGAAGAAGGCTCCTTCGCCGTCGCTTCCCAACGAGCCGCATGGACTGTCGTCTCCACAGCTCATGTCCTCACAGGAGTCCTCGCTACGAGAGAAGAGAAAGTCGGTAATACGCAATGCTGTGCTTAAACGCAAAACCCACAGCTGCCCCAGTAATACAATATAATAACACTGTTGTACAATCAATCTGGATGGGGCTTGATGGCCTGTTATCAAATCTGAATCCTTTCACGTCACTCATTGGTTACTAAAGCCTAACTTAACTCCAACCTGCACGCTGCTTTCTCCAAACACCGAAGATCAAGAATTATTAAGCTAGTAAATCATAGAAAATAATAAACTGATAGGATATGAATCAATATTTAACTTAGAGATCCTTAAATTAAGGAGATCACTTGATCATTGTTTCACTCAGAAACATGGTGGACTGAATAACAAACACCGGAGAACAGCCACATTTTTAATTTTAGCTACTGCTGAATTGACGTTACTTAGCAACAGCAGCTTTAGTCTGCTGCTGACTTCCTCTGAATAAACAACAAAAAATAAATGCAGCTCTCTGTGTTCATGTGACCCGGTGCTTCCGTGTGTTACAGAAGGTTTGTTAGTTTTGCATGTTTCAGTTCTTACAATTGAAGACCTCTGCCTGCTCTCCTTTTATTTATTTGTTGCCATAAAAACTCTCTTATGTGATTCTGCAACGCACAACTGAACTGTACAGAAAGCAGGAGAGATTTAGCTGCAGACTGAACTGGTGGCGATAAAGGAGCTTTTTGGTGATTAAAAACACTGGCTGTGCATGATGCTTGTTTCACCAAAGCCTCCTGTGGGTTCAGCCTTCTGACAAACATCAGACCCACAGGAGTGGAGGAGCTCCTGCCCACTTTCACAGTTCATTTATCCAGCGCAGCTCAGAGCCCAACCCTCTCAAACCCCTTGGAATAAAAAAATAACATGAGCTTGAACTGAAGTGATCAGGTCGAGCCTGATGGGTCAGATTGTGAATTACAAACTGACAATTGTTCTGACAATTACAAATGTGAAATACAACATACATTTCGAATAGATAGTACATTAAAATAAGGCTTAGATGAGAAAAGATGTCTCATTGTGATTAATGTGTGTTTGCTTCAACTCCTCTCCTGCGTTTCTGTACTACTGACATGTTTATTTACGAGACGTACATGTTCGTTTGCATTTAGAGCGGGAAAGTGAAATTTGATTACAAGTGGTCGCTCCAGATGCATGATTATGCCAGGTTTGAATAGACGTACATATAGCTGTGATCGGATCGCTCTGAGAGCGTGTTAGTGTCAGATGTGACCAGCCTAGACCATTTGGTCAATACCTCAACGTCACAGCACAGTAAATTCACTCGGAACAAATGCAACAACAAAGGAAATATTCACCTCTCTCTCTCGTCCCAGCTCCTCTCAGGAATAGTCGACAGACCAGGTACACTGAAGTGACTGGCCTGAAGGTTCTGTGCGGTTCTCCTGGACACGATCCAAACAAGCTTTTTGTTGTCTGGTTTGTTACATTCGCTGGAGCGGTACTCTGTCATGCACTTGGCCACAAGTTCCTTCCAGTGTAGCAGCTCGCTATCACTGACCTGTGAAGAAAACAAACAGGAAACATCTGAAAAGCTGAAGACAGAAATAGTCTGAAAATATGCTGCTGTCAACAAGTCAAGTGGTTATTTCCTCACATACCATAAGTGCACGTGATCAGGCAGTGACACTGTCATGCCACATTGAACAATTTTAACATCATTTTTAGAGAAAAGCTGACAGTAGAGGTAAAAAGAAAAAACTATTTGCCACATTATGTAATTTTAGTCTGAAAATGCATTGAAGGTGGATTATGGATCCTCTCAGATTCTGAAAACATTTCTTAATTCAAAAATAGGAATTTGAAAGTAGTCTCTAAAAAAAAATGTGATGGCCATTTTTTTTTACTATATGCAGACATTTTGTAAAGCAAACAAAATTGACTAATTTAGAAACTAATCAGCTGATGCAGCTGTACCAGCCTTCGGGTCTTCATACCTTTAGATATCTTTGGAATTGCTGGACAATCTTCAACAACGTTATCGATTGGAGGGCTTCAAACTCCTGAGCAATGAGGGACAGTGCCAACACTGACGGCTGTGAAGGAGAAAAAAAACCAGCAGATTTAATTAGTCCCCAGATTCAAAACGAATGCTGCTATGCTGTGAAATTGTCGCCTGTGAACAATCCTTACTTTTGCTTTAGAGAAAAGAAGCCGGCATAAGCAGGCTTTTAGCTGGGCTTCCAGTCTCCCAATGCTTGGGATCTCCGCCCTTAAAATATAGAGGGAATCCTAAATGTGATCCGCCAGCACAAACCTCGGAAAGCAGAATCTATGTGACCGGCTCCAATCAAGCTGGAGCAATGCATTAGCACCAAGTCAAACCAAATGAAATGTTTACCTCCCGGCGGACAGGGATGTGACGGCTGAGTAGTAGAGGTGGAGAAAGGTTAAGGCCGTCACTGCTTTGGGCTCCACGCTGAGCTTCTCTGAAATGATCTTCTCCATGCGACAGAGGTCTGACACGGTGAACTTGCTTTGGCTGATGCGAATGAGTTCGTGAGTGGGTGAGACATTGCTCTCTTCCTCAATCATTTTGGCAGCAATGTGAAGACAGCAGACTCCAATACAGGGCAAGTGTTTGGGCTGCACCTATCGCAGTGACAGAGATGCAGCGAGCGTGAGTCACCGTCTGGTGATTCAAGGTCAAACACGATGCTTGTTGACCTGCGCGTGTCTGACTTGTGACAGGAATCTGATATTAAACGTGCAAAGTTGTAGACTGGGGTTAAATGAGAAAGCAATGCCTTACACTTTAAATTCTTACCTTCATAGCAGTGAGAAATCTGTCAAGCAGGTTGACAGCTTGAACAAAAGTCTGGGTGCTGTAGCCAAAGAAACTGGTCAGACTCCACAGTTCCTCCACTCTGGTGTCCCTGCATTTTGCAGACACCCCGCTGTGTTTCTATAAATGCATCATAATATATTAGAAAGGCAGCTTTAGAAAAAAAAAAGAAAGAAAGAAAGAAAAAGCCATATGCCTGCGCAGACAGCCAAAAATGTAAAAGTGGGTCAGTGGGTTATACCTCTGTTGACTCCATCAGCATCAGGCCAGTCTGCCTGGGAAGAAAGTTGTACTCTGTCGCACAACATGACTTCAACTCTTTCAAGAGCAAGCTGTCGACACCCTGAAGAGCCCTCATCCTGGAAAACAACATATTTCAGTTGTATTGCATCCAAATTCAAGACAATATCCACAGCGAGGGCGAGGAGAAGAGCGAATTTAAACGTTGTCTCCTTAAACCCCCCTCCTCCCCCCCTTTTTTTAATGCTAAAAACAAAACAAGTAAACAATCTCTGCACCGAAGTTGACGCTTACATTAGTTTGCGCTAAATGAACGCTGCACAGCAGAAACTAGGTCACCGAGCCGAGACGACCAACCCGCTTCAGAGGGGTTGAATCAGTAGATCAAGGAGGCTGACTGAACTCGGCTCATGAAATATAAAGATCGGGGTAAACAACAACATCCAGAAATGCCCCCCCCCCCCCAAAAAAAAAAAAAAAAATTTAAAAATGGGAGGCGTCACGTAAACACAAATAGCTTCAGTGTCAGCTAACTAAACGGACCGTCGTTTACCTTGTTCAGAAGCCGCCGACGTGCCGGGAAATAACAGCGAATTACAACTTTCACTCGCTCATGTTTGCATTTTGATTTCGATGCTGGCCGGCAAATGTTTAAAAAAAAAAAAAGAAACGGGGAGCTCAGTCCCTGCGGAGGAGCGAAGGGCTCGCCCTGCACAAACAAGTTACCGCTAACCTGGTTGGAAACTACAATGACCGTGATGCACCACCGGAAACATTACGTCACGATAAACCGTGGACAAACCCGCTGGAGGGAGCTCTCCACTTAGTGTGGTGTATTAAGTTCAGCTTCAAATGAACTGCTCAACCCAGAGGCTCAAATGCTTTTGCTACTCTCAGGTGTGTAATATTGATTTTCTCAGGAGATAAATAGCCAATATAAGATTTTTGTCTCGTTTGTTTTACTGGTTTCTAGTTACGTATAACTTTACAACTTGTGTGCAAATCTTATGATGTTTTGGTTATATGTATGCAGAATAGGCCTATATAAAATCATAGAGGGGTTTTTTTTTTTGTATGTTGCTTTTTGTCGTTCTCTCTTTTATCCCTGTCTTATGGCACATTAAAAAAAAAAGGAAAATTAGCCATATGATTACTGTTTTAAACACAATCCTCCTGTGAGAGCTATTTTTGGGGTTCAGGCATCTGTTGCAGCTGAGTAG
>NW_027185436.1:4117500-4437500 GCF_022577435.1 Embiotoca jacksoni
ACACTGCATTGTCCCAGAATTGAAGACCTGATGACAAGTCTTGGCCAGGAGATGGCGATGTTGACTGACAATCTGAGCTCATCCAAAGACAACAGCGTCTGCTTAAGTGTTAAATTGGAGCTGCTACAGTAAGTGTTTATCACAAAACGTCAGTCACATGTTTTCACAAGCATTTTATTTATTCATGTTTATTAATCAGTAGAGAGTTTCCTGCGTAACTCATTTTACTGTAATCATGCCCTGTTTATCTCTGAATTATTGTGAATGTCAGCCAATATTGTAAATATCTACTACAACTATCACTTCTCTGCCCAGAAAACTGGCAGAGAGAAAGGCATCAGTGCACCAGAGTCAGATCGGTGAACTTGAGTCAACCCTCTCCAACCATCGCGATAAGGTAAAGATGAACATGTAACGTTATCAGCTAAGATGTCAGTAATCAGACTCCCAGCCAGCTAACAATTGCTATGAATCAGCCATGTATCCGCTCCACTAGATGTAGAGGTCAGTAAGATGTAACATCCAGAACTCTGCTGGTGTCAAACTCTACCGGTGAACTGATGCGCCAGAATGAGTTCGTTTTTGTGTGTCTTTATTTCTGGATGTGATTTTCTATGTTGTAGGTCTTTTGTCTGGAGCAGCAGCTCACTGAAGCTCAGACTCAGCTGTTTAACACCCAGACAGAGAGAGACCGATCACTACAGCAGTCAAAGGAGCTTCAGTCCCAGTTTGGCCTACTTCAGGTACACAGTGTTGTTTCTGTCTGGTGACACAGAAAGTCTGCTTAGAGGTTATTGTTTCAAATATATTAGAGTGCACTGATTGTTGCAGCTGATGTTGTCAGGCTGACTTTACGTGATGTAACTTGTGTAATGAGCTGGTGAAACAGCTTAAGACTCGGGTGGGAGGAGTCAAAGGGGATTTCTAAAATCAGATTTTGGCTCTTATAAGCGGATGGGTTTTGCTGGCACTGAGATTATTCAGACTGTTCCTGTAACACCTGTCTTCTAATATCCACCAATATGCATTTGTTGTCAGCAGGTCGATTTTTGTCAAATTTATTTTGTGTGAGAAAAGTAAATGACAATCACCCTTGCCTCTTGACAGCATCTCCTGATTGGTCCGTAGGCTTTTTTCTGTAACAGGTGTTGAGTGGCAGGTTCTAGACGTGTTTATACTTTAAGCCTATTACAGGTACGGGTAGGGTGACCTTTGACATGAGTTTTAAATAATGTCCAAACTTCTTTCTCACATTTATACCTTTTTTTTTTAAGGAGACACAAAATTGAATAGCAATCAGCGAGCAGTTCAGTTTTCTGTTGGTCATTCAATCCATGTCCTGTAGGTTTATTCATGCAGTTAATGGCACAAGTTCATGTTGGCCTCATTTCTACTGTGTGACTTACCACACTGACTCCATCATCATGGGAGTGTGCAGAACCAGGTGTTCAGATGGGTTTGCTTTAACCCGAAATATGTTTGTTCAGTCAACCCTCCAAGAATAACACAAGAAGAAATGTGAAGCTGCTTTCTCTCCCATCACTGGGATTATATTTTTTCACACAGCCAAAGGATTATTATCTTTTGCCCATTTAAATACAGTCAGCCCACTGTGCCTCTTGCTTTATCCAGAGGTCCTGTGAGCAGCAGCAGTGTGAGCTCCTGGCGGAGGTAAAGGCCCTGAGAGGACAGCTGGAGGTGGCCAGGGAGCAGCTTTGCAGAGCTGGGGAGGAGAACACCTGCCTGCAGGCGCTGCTGGAGCAGAAGCTCCAGGAGGGAACGCAATCCCAGGAACTCCTGCGGGAAACAAACGAGGAACTCCAGCTCAGGCAGCAAGAAACCCAGCAGGTACAAAAGCCTGGAAAGTGTATGTGTGTGTGTTTGTCTTTACTGCTTTCCTATTCTCACTGTTTTTTGTTGGGGTTTTTTGCAGCTTCTTGCCAGGTTGGAGGAGGCTCAGAGTCAGTGCCAGACCCTGCAGGCTGAACAGGAGACTCTGACGCTGCGGCTGAACGACAGAGAGAAGATGATAGATGTCCTGAGGTTGCAGATGGAGAGCAGCATACAGATGACAGTGCAGCACAGCCACACCATCGACAGTCTCCACCAGGAGAACAGCCTCCTCAGCAACCAGATAAACCAGCAGAAGCTGGAGATTCAGCAGCTCAGGGTCGGCAGCAAAAAAAAAATCCAATGACATATTTGTTCTCTTCTTCACATTGATTTGCTGCCCTGCACCACTGCTAACTTCACTCCCTCCGTCTGACTCCTTTTCTTTTTGCCCTTTGCTGATCAGGCTGAGTTAGACCAGCACCAGTCCGTCCTGGCTGCTGTGGAGCTCGAGAGGCGCCAGCTGCAGGCCTCTGTGGTTGATCACGGTCAACGTGTCCGGGAGGAGATGCTGGAGAAACAGCAGCTCACCGCCAGGCTGGAGCTGCAGCGTACACAGCTACTCACCCTTACCAGTGAGTTGAACGTATATCACTACAAAGGAGGCTCATATCCATTATATTCCATTTGTAATACACTCACATGATGAGATTGATTGTAAAGTTGGGAAAATGTAACTGAACATCTGAAAAAGGTAGATTGTGTCGGGGTTTGAAGTATAGTGCATTGACACAGTTGAACTATAGCCACTCAGTTTGGGTTTGGTTTCCTCAAATGATGAACTCTGGCTGACTTGAGGCCTCCAATTCACTTCTGTATTATTAAGTTGATATTTTGTGTCCTGACTTCAGTCACAACTGGACTTCCAAAGTGATTCCTGGTGTGAAGTGGTAGTCAGGCGCCTCCTGGATGATATAGTTATAATGTGCCAAATACTATAGTTTTCTTCATACATTATTTGACTTTAAGTCAAGCAACATTCTCTGGAACTTTTGATACCTCTGACCAGGCGACTGCTGCTGTTAGAGCCTGTCACAATTATAATAATCTGATCACGATTATTTGAGCTGACTGCAGTCATTTTGTAAAATGGTTAGAATAATTGTATCTGCATAAAAACATCTGGATGAAACTAAGAGAAACATCATTGACGTAACCATGGTCTGCTGTGGTTTAATGGCATCAGTAAAGAATTAGCACAACCAAAGATTTATTGAGGCATTTAAGCTCTGATATTGGACCGAGTGCATTTTAATGAGCATCTATAAGTTGTTATGTCATATCTGCCCTGTGCAGTTTATTTCTACAAAGACTAAAAGGCAACCAGAAGTGACATTTTTAATTTATGTGTGCCACTAAATGTCTTCTCTTCTTCATGGTATATTTGTATTATTAAACTAGGTTTATACCATAATAGTGGCATAAAATGAAGAGAACAACACAGCTGAACCATTAATCGTAATTATTCATGTAGCAATTAATCATCATCAAAGGTTGAATCACCGTGTCAGTCCCAGCTGCTGTCAGCTCCTCCCTTCACCAGGAATCAGAGTTCACAGTGCTGCTTCTAGAAAGAGTTCAGCTGTCCTGCGTTTTGTTTTTTTGTGGTTGAATTAAATGATCTTCTTGTCCTGCCGTGTTAAGAAAGCAAAGAAGCATGTTCGGTATGTTTACACTGTCCACCAAGCCCTTCTGCTGGCCTGTGTGTTAGCGTGTATCTCTCTCTCTGGATGTAAAGCATGTGTTTGTGCGGGCACGATTTCAGAAGAGCACCAGGAGCTGCACAGGCTCCACAGCTGTAAGGAGGAGGAGCACCAGGGTGTGGTGCTGAAGCTTCAGAGTCAGCTGAGGAAGGCCCACGATGAGCTGGACCAGATGAGGTGCACCCTGGGGATCCTCGAGGGAGCTGATGGACACGGTTTGAACCATGTTATCATTTAAACTGAGGTTCAGTTAAAAGGCCTCACGAAGAAAGGAGACTGAGAAAATCCATCTGTGATCAAGTGTGCGGATAACATCGAATTACTTTCATCTTAATGAAATCTTAGAATGCAGACAATAAATTTGCAGTCAGAAAGTGTGGGTCAAGTTCAATGAAATTATTATTTCACGTCCTCCTGAGAATCTCTCCAGTCTGAGAGATAATAGAGACAATCTGACATGTGTAATCATTAACACTTAACCTTGATAAGTACAGAGCCTGTCCAAAATGAAAGCTCTGTGATTTAAGCTCCTGTTATATTCCTGTATGATGTTCTTTCTCACTTGATCACCTCCCGTCCATCTCTCTGCCTCAGGCCTCCAGGCAGCCTTGGACATGCAGCAGGAGATCACTACCCGACGAGAGCAGGTCGACTCCCTGCAGGGCAGAATCCAACATCTGGAGGAGAACATGAAGAAGCTGCAGCAGGTGAAAAGCACTTTTATACTGGAAACTTTCTCGTCTTGTTCTTTATGAACACATCAGACTTGGTATGTCAGCTTTTGACATGTATCCATTCATCTCATGGGAATATGAATGTTTCTGATCATTTTCCCTCCAAATACACACCAGTTTCAGATCACGTGTTTTCAAAGCAGTTACAAAGAAAGGATTTGTATCATATTTGTTTGCCTGTACGTCATCATTTGTTCCATCTCTTTGTTCTCCAGGAGAAGCGCTACCACAAACTGGAGACCCAGCGCCAGCTGCAGGAGCTCACCTTCGTCCAGGAGGAGAAGAGACAACTGGCTAATGAGTTGGAGGCCCTCCGCTCCAAAGACTTACAGTTGAAGGACCGGATCAGCGAGCTGGAGGCAATCCTTCACAAGGTAGTGTTTGTTTGTACTTCATTTTAGTCCCGTCTAGTTTACTTTACTTTAGTCTAGTTAAGCTTTAACCAAAGAAACTGGCCACCGCTTCAAATGCATTTAGAAAAAACGCTTGACTTCAGTGACATCGCACTTCACCACCAACACTTGTTGCTCATTGGTCCGACTTTCAGTGGCTGAACCATGTTAATGTGAACAGGATTTCCAGACTATAATCACAGCAGAAAACTGAAGCTGTGAGCAATAGTCTGGGGGAGACATGCTAATCTAACAAAACTGAAATTCAAATTTATATATTTGATTAAAAAAAAGAACCTTATCAGTCCGTTTCTGCTTCTGTCCACTGTATGACTGTGTTTTCTCTTGTATGTTCCCGAAGATGTCAGAGAGCTTTGCAAACTGTCAGGATTTCATCCAGCTGCAGGATCAGGAGTATTTCCGTCTGAAGCTCCAACATGCCCTCGACCTGAAGGTACAACAGTCTGCACACGAGTGGGACAGAGCCCTTTTGCAAGAAGGCAGTATGTCTAACAATACATGTGCATGTAATGCAGGTGCCTCATGCTGAGCTCCTCGGCCGCGAGGTCGACCGTCACTTTTGATTGATTTGAATGTTGAACATTCTTCAGCGCTTTTATGTTTTCTGCAGGAGTTCCAAGGTCAAAATTTGCACACAGCGCTGAATGTACCTCAATCCGATGTGGATTCCCCGTCTGCACACACCGCTCCACCCTCCCCCCAGCACGCCGCCAACACCCAGATCAAGGTAGAGCCAAAAACTCCCAATATCTCGCCTATCCCCTTCGCTTCCAGCCCGTCAAGTGGAGATGTGAATCATTTTCGTTTGGCTGCACAGACGCAAGCTCGGCACATCTGCTCAGTCTCTAAATCACAAACACACGCAGTTACATTCCTGTGGCAAAGACAGATAACAGACTGTAAATAATTTCAACACAGCAATGAAATACTCTTTGATTTCTTTGGTCTTCCAATGCTGAGAATATTTTATGAGTTTTTATGGATTTTAGACTGATAAAAGATGTTGTAACAGTAACAGACACCGAGTTTCTGAGATTGTCCCATATTCCCTGGTTTCGCTGCTTAAATGCGAGCAGGTCTGACCAAATATTTGAATATGACTGCATTTACATTGTCTTTCCTCTCCCTTCCTCTGGCTGCTGAAGTCAAAGAGGCAGCAGGAGGGCCCAGATCTCCGATCTCTCGTCAGCAAGCTGCGAGGAGCGATTTCAGAGAACCGCAGACCACACACCGATTACAGCGCCGCCGCCGCCGGCAGCTTCCACAGGAGGAGGTCCGCACCGGAGCGAGAGCACAGAACCACATTGTACGTCTGGCTCCGTTCCCACATACTACGAGGATTAGCTTCGTTCTTAGGCTGGTTTAGGTCACAGCTGAAAAATCATGTGATGCTACTAAGTGAGCAAGAAGTCACTGGAATGGAGGAGGAGGGGGAGGAGGGAGGGTCCATACATGAGTGGTTTCATTGACCACACTGTGTTTCAAAGCTTGTTCTGTAATATACCATAAAAATAACTGTTGGCTGTGTAGTTTAAATCCTCCTGTGCAGCTCATTTTCTGCTCCAGTCTCGTGTACTGTGATGTCTTCTCTTGTAAAACCTCACTTGTATATATTTGAATATTTCCCTTACACCTACAGCAGCGCTGATAACGCTGAAGAAGTAAAAGCGGGCTCCAGATTGAGGAGAAAGACCTGCAGCAGGTAGAGAAACTAACTGGTGTCATCTTTTTTTTTCTTTTTTTTAATGCGCTGAGTGTGATTTTCCTGGAGGCTTTAAGATGATCACACCGTTTACCCACGTGACCTTTTACCCCTTGTGTAACATGCAAGGCGCCGCTGACTGCTACAGGCTACATGAAGTGATGTAATGCTTTGTCTGTGTGCATACAGCACCTACAGAGAGCTACATTTCCTGAGGACAGCTGAGCTGACCAAGAAGTCCCTCAGTGAGAGTGAGTGTCGTTTTCATGCAGTCCAACATGCACATACTTCCATTTCTTGCTGCTCTATTTTCAGTAAATGCAGCGTTCATTTCCAATGCAACATGAGATTAGAGCTGCTGAAGTTATTTATGTATTATGGACTCATTATCGACAGCTATTATGAAGTCTTTTTATATATCAAAAGTAGCAATTATTCTGTAGTTCAGCTTCTTGGGAAAAAAAAATCCTTCTTTTCTCTGTTTATGTTGATTCAGCAAAACAACCAGTTTGAAGACAAGTTGAGAAACTGATGTGCATTGTCATTATCTTCAGACAAGTGATAGCAGCCTTACTTTGAATACGATAGAGCAGGTAAATACAAGTTTTGATCAATATTCTATCTTCAACAAACACTCTGACTTTTCTAGGTCATGTAATATTGAGTGCAGCGACGGACACCTCCTCCCTCCAGCTCCTCTCACTGGGCCGCAGGTCGCCCGTCCACTCTCTTCTGACCTCTGACTTGACAAACTAACGAGAAATGAACCAACAGACCTGAGGCTCGTTCCTCGGATCAGTAAGTTGTTAGAATTGTAGATAAGCTGTATACGCACTTTGTCAAATATCTCCAAACATTGTGTGAATAGATTGTGTTTGAGTACATCTCGGGATTATTCAAGTAAGATGTTAGATAGTTTTGTGGTAGAAAAAAAAAAAAAATCCCAGAATTGACAAATCTCACATCCTCCACGTAGAGTTCATTATTCACCCGTTCACACAGACTGGGTCGTTTGCAGCTTGTTTTTCTTCAGGATGCTGCCTGCTCGACTCCTCTGAAGGCTGAGATGACAGTTTCAGACTTTAAGGAAAAGCTAAACATCCAGACAACAGTCAAATATTTAGAGCTGATCAATAACAGATGAGACAGACTGACCGTCGGACTGATTATTTCTGATCGTCTGCGGTGACAGTGGGTGTCCAGGTCACCGTTACACGTGTCCTTCAGCAACTCAAAGAAATCGTAGTTTACATCAAATCTATGTGAACTAATCTGTGAATAATCAATGTAATATCATACCTGAGAATTTATTTCTCATCTTGTGATTAACAGAACGCTCTTTTTTTTTTTTTTTTTGAAGGGTTGGTGATGAAGCTCACTGACTAAAGGTTTTATAAAAATCCTCAATCAATTTATTGTTTGAATAAAGTGTATGAAAAATATTAAAGTGTTTGATTAGTTATTCTCTGCCAGGCTAAAATGTTGTATCATACATTCGCACATTTAGAGGTACACGATGTGCAAACTGGAGTCTTATACTACCTTATTGTCAATAAAGCTGATTCTGAACAACAAGCATGATACAAACAGAATAAATGGGGACAAATAGTTCAGCAGCCATCAAAACCTTTATTTTGTACTTTCTTCAGTTCATTTGTCCTCCCTGTTCGACGGGACAGGATATCATTCTTCCACTTGGATGAGGAACAGTGTGACGAACGGACACCGTCAGGATGTCTCCTCATCCTGCAAGAGTAAAACATGAATCTCTCCCGTCATCATTTAACACTAAATTAGTTTTTGCTTAACTTCTAACAAACATTTGTTTTCAGTTTCTTCATTGTCTCCCACTCGCTCTTACCGGAGACGCGAACCATTTCCTGAACAGCCTGGCAGCTCTTTCATGTCCTTATGGGAGCTGAGTTGATTGTCTGAGACGGCCTGGCCTCTCTTGAGGCCGTAGACATTCACCTGGAGGGTGTAACGGTTTCTGGGACTTGGACTTTGGACATCCGGGCTGCTGTTAAATGATTAAGAAGTCGTTTTAAGCGTCACTCACAGAATTGTGTATTCATGTGTTTATCTTCCATTTCTAATATTTCTAATCAAATAATGGTTCAATTTTTTTTTTGATTACAATAATACCAAGGAAATTGCCAGTATACTCACATTTTATTGGCAGATGTTTCTTGTTTTGGCTGATCCACTTCTTCCCTACTTGGCTCTCTACAGTTTGCCTCACCTTCCTCCTCTGCATGGTCTCCTGGAGGTGCAGGCGGTGCTCCGGTGCTGTTTATGCATATTTCTGGGTCCAAAATGGAAACCACCTGATCAAATAACTGCAGGAGAAAGATGAGGTCACATGTAGGTTAACATGCTTCATTCATTGATCTGCCTTCTCTGAAGTTTGAACTCGGGCCTCGTCGTCCCGGCGCCGAGCAGCTCACCTCAGGGGTCATGTGATCCTTATAGTGTGGGTACGTAGCGAGAGGATGCCGTTTGAGTTCGTCCTCCAGCGAAGCCACATAATCTCTGCGGATCTGCTTCTGGATCATCTGCTTGGAGAAGCAGGCGTGCTCTTTAGAGACGCTCTTTCTAGGCTTTTGGCGGGAGGTGTGCTGCGGAGTGTCCTGGAAAATAAGCGGTGAGAGGCCGCTCTGGGCCCCGGGGACAAATGATGAGCAGTCACCGAAGTCATCGAGGCTCATGTTTGCAAAACGCCAACAACTGCTGACTGAGAACAGCTTGTTGGTCGAGGCTTTGAGATATTTGGTCTGCAACCTCTCCTTGTACCTGAGGGTTTACAAAAAACACGAGAGCTTCACTCAATCTTAGAAAGCAGTTTCACGTAGTTGAAGTACGAGATGAACTTTGTGAAACAATATGGATGAGAATAAGTGCAGTATAAACAGAGTGAACATGTAGCCTGGCCTCAAAACAGCAGACGGTGTAATAAGGTCACTGTGTACTTGTTGAACAGATTTTCTGTCTCTTATCCATCAGCTTCCACACTATTAAGATATAGACCGTTTTCCACAACATGAAGTACGTATCAATTATTACGATTAACCATAAGATGCTAATGCAGTGTTAAAACCTCAAACACAAGGTGACTAAAACTCAGTTTTATTGACATACAGACACGTCTCGGTGTCCGTAAGTCAACAAGACTGTTTCCTTATGATATCATAAAGTCCAAACACAAAGAAACTGTAAGAACAGAAGTCAAACAAAAGGAGGAGTTGAACTGTTTCCCCACTTAAACAGATTTTACTTTCAGTGTTGGTGTGCTTTTGCTCTGCTTGGTGTATATTTGAGCATGAAGTGCATCTCTGTTTCACACACGTGCTCTTTGAGTTGTCCTTTTATGTCTTCCTTCATTTTCTACCGGTTTGTACTGTATACTGTGTGTAAATCATTCACGTTGTCTCTTTCTCCCATCAAGTCACTGTCTTGTTTTATAATTGCCTTTTTTTTTTTTGTTGTTGGACTCTGGTAGACAGATGTGCGTGATGTTTCTTTGTGTTTGGACTTTATGATATCATAAGGAAACAGTCTCCGAGTTCAACTCGCTGATCCATTGTTGGAGTTCATAGTGAAATCATATTGTGCAACCTCACCGCGTAATTTGAAGTAAGGTGAAGTATCAGCTCCTCCCTGAAAGGAACTGAAGAAATCCTCGACACTTTTCTTTTACCAGTTTCCACCAAGTTTCAATCCGCATTGTGTTTTCTGCTAGTTGAACTTCATAAGCTTCACAAAGGTTGTATTGGTTGCTGGCTTTTTTTTTTTAAGTTTAGTTAGGGGATCTTTTTTCATGTTGGACCCACACTGGTTCGGTCTTCACACAATCCTTTTTTTTTTGAAAGAAGAGTTTTGTAATTTAAACCGCATGATTACGTCAGATCAAAAGACTTGGAGGGGTTTGGAAATTGTGAGTGAAATATGATTCAATAATTTAAAAGACGTTTAAGGGGACAACTGTATGAGGTGAACACAAACTTGATGAGAGATTTCATGATGTAACATGTTATAGATCTCTTCAAAATCTTTGTGTATTGTGAGGAGTACAATTTAACTGCACAATCGTCACGATTGCCTCCTTAAATGTCCCGAAATCATTTAACTTTAAAGTTCTTTCAACTTTTTAATCATCCTGGATTTGACATAAAGTTTAAGCAGTTTGAATAACGCTTGTCCAAAAGGAGTTTTTTAAAGAGTAAACCAGCAGAGACGCCGAGAAATTTCTGAAAGTGTTTTTTAATCACAACGTTGGATGTTTATGGGATTTTTGCATCGATGTTATGAGGTAGCATCATTTTAAAGGCACAAATAGATGATTATATCAGAAACTTTGATCCACAAACTGATTTTTGTAAGACGTTTAGTAAAACATGACAGGTGATGTTGTGAAAATAGTTTCTTACAACCTGATGAAAGATTTTACCTATTTAAGCTATGTTCATTTTATTCTTATTCTCTTGATGGCATTTTGTTTTCTCTCAGATTTCTTACTAGCACAACATTATAATTTTGCCCTGTTGTGTATTTATGGTTTTCAGGAACTGGCAGTGTATTTTTGTTATTGTAGTCTCTCTGACTCTATTTAGCAGCACGCTGCCAACAGTTGTTGAATTATTATTCATTATGTATTAATTTATGACTCATCTCAGAGGTCTTTACAGTAAATCTTTCACCAGGGTAGCATCCCCTTCCTGTCAGCAGAGAAATACATCGACCTGCTTCAGAGGTGACATGAAGTCTCACCCTGTAGAGTATAAATAAAGCCTTTCAGTAACTATATTGAATACCGGTCTGTCCATGCCTAGAGTGACATACTGTACCATGTTTCTCTTATCTATTCCCGCCTCTCACTTTTCCTCCTCCTCTGAACTCGAGGAACTTCTCACCTTCATCCTATTTGTTTTGTTCTTCGACTGGTTCAGTTGAGGTGAGCAGACAGACGGTGTGTCTACATCAGTGGTAGAGAGTAACTAAGTACTACCAGAACATAGTTATGAGGTTCTTATGAGAGCGCTCCTTGTGTTACTATATTTATACTCCACTAAATTTCAGAGGATATTTAATCTGACAGCTATAGTATATTTACAGATAAAACATTTAAGTTTATACAGCCTAATGCAGTGATATATAACTACTGACACGGAGAGGATACGTTTGCTAATATGATTGCTTGAAAAAGTGCTCTTACTTTTAATTTTATTAGCGAAAAATACTTTTATTGCAGCAAAGGTTTCAACATAATACTTTTGTAGGCTACAACATCAATGGCAGATAAATACGTTTAAAGTAAGTGTATTCATTGCACAGAATTTCCCCTTTCAGGTTGTTATATTATTGTATGATTGGAGTACTTATCCATTAATAGAGAAACAGCCTTTTACAGCTGGACGAGGTGGACCTAACTAATATTTTATATAAAATTAAGAAGCCTAGATTCATTTATAGCCATATAGCTGTACGTTTATCATATGTTTGCTCCTCTGTAAAGTAAACATTACTGTAAATGTGGTTAAATACATCTAGTGGAGTAGTAGATAGTACAATATTACAGTGAATTACAGGAGTAGGTCACTTACCAAGGGAAAGCGGGCCGTGAGTCTTTTGTCTCCATCCTCATCAGTGTTTCGTATCTATTAAATGAGTTTAAGAAACTCCCGACGGAAGCAAACGTTACACATCTCGTGCTCCCGACCTGTGGCAGAAAGTTTGTCATTCGGTAACTATGGCAACGGCGGGGAGTGAGTTTAACTAAGCGGTCGTTTCACGTGAAAGTAAAAGCATCACAAAACCATCTTCACTGTCAACTGGAAAAGCAGCACGTTAAAGGGAATAAAACGTGTTTCATTTGACATTATCGTTCTGCTGTGCAGGATAGTTACGGTGTTGACATGGTAACTGTCAATCAAACAACACAACAGCTGCAACCACTCTGTAATTGGACCTAAAGGTCATCACATGTCAACACTTAACGCTATTTAGTCTATACTTTAATATCCCTTTGGTAATAGCAATGATGGTTTAGATGGGTTTTTTTGGGGTTTTTTCTCATTTTACAGCAAAACTGCACAAGACAGGGTGACATTTATAAAAGTTAGTCAAGCTTTTCCTGTGTTGCCTACTGGGTGGGTATTTGAGCACTAGAGGGCTCTCCTTGTTAGATAATTCAATAGTAGAGCCCAGACATCATTTGTATTCACTTTTGTTTGCATCACGTAAATATCACTTAATTTCAGCAGTATATTTTGTATTGAAGTTCTTACTTGATTAAAAGTTGCAAAGTTGCATTGTAGATAAAAGCCTTTAAAGCATCTAAATAATCATCCAAATAATTAATCAAATGTGCTATTTTAAATTAGGCTATCAGAAGTAAAAGCACTCATGTGGCATATTCATACAAATATTACTTAAAGTGTTAAGCAGAATCTTAACATTTTAGATGGTAGAAAGGGAGCTAATTTTACCTGCTTTATTTATATTTGTGTTGTTTAATTTATTTGAGAACTTTATATTTCATAAACTATACAATCTTGAGTATTAAACTTACTGTTTAAAAAACCAGCCACATATTTGACCATATTAAATACAATAATATGGAAATACTCAGCTCAAAGTTAGTCACAGTTCAGTTGTGAATGTACTTAATGTTAATGCACTATTAACTACCAGAGCTCACTGATCTGCTTCTGTGTTTGCAGTGCTTGATATTACTGTAGTTTACTTACAGTTTACCACAATGAATATTTACTTCAATCTTAATCAGCAGTTCTGTCAATTTATGGGAAAAAAGTGTTAAGATTGCACAGAACTTCCTGGCAACTGCATAGAAACATAGAAAAGTGATTGTTGTTGCTTGGATTTAATCACATGTTATTCCCTTCTGGGCTGATGAATTAGCTAATTAAGTGGAGTTCAGGTCCCCAGACTCTCCTGCTGTTCAAACACCAGGGAAAACACTGCTGGGACAGAGAGACTACTGTTTCCTCTCTTTCAGCACTGATGACCCCTATTTATAGAAACAAACTAACTTAGTAAACAGTTTCAATACACTCGATGAACTGTCTAATGTGCCGTTTCAGTTTGTTTGCCCACAACACAGCCAGCATGAAAACAGCCATAAAAGAGTGACATTTGAATGCACGTTTGGTTGTAGACTCAGTATTAAATTGTGAACAATGTGCCTGCACGATCCTGTTGTTGATGGAGTAGTTAGATGAGTAGCGCCTGTCGAGTTCGAACAACACTGAGCATGGTGTTGAAAGCAAGTACATCGCCTAAGAACCATTAATTGGAGCCATTTCTTTTTCCTACTATGGAAAAGACACCATCAGCTGATGGAAAGGGCAGAGGATGTATGTGTCCAAGCTGCGTGGCTCTTTAAAAAGCAGCCATTAAAATCCAATAAATGCAGAGCATTTAGAAAACTGTACTGGAAACTACAGCCTCCAGTGAGGTCACACTAGACTCCTGAATGACTGATAGATAGATAGATGGATAGATGGATAGATGGATGGATGGATGGATGGAGCCCGCAGACTCCCCGGCCGTCACGGGACAGCTCTGAGGCGACGATATCATGCTTCAGCTGCAACACTTCTCTACCTGCATGTTACGTCTGGAGCACTTGCAAGCTTTAGATTACAGATGAAGTCTGTCACTCATGTGACTCAGCTCTTCCCAACACACTGTTTTTAGCGGCTTTCTCCCACATGCCTCCGTCAGACTGGGTGACATGCAGTGACCTGCAGAGGCCCAAGTGCCGGGTCAGGCTGATGGTCTGCTGATGACCTGTTTCTGCTGCATGCGTCAAAACTAGCACTCATGTTGAGGTTTTACTGTAGTTGTTGACATTTTAACCTTTTAGTTTGCGTGTAACTTTACTGTGAAACTGCCGGCTCGGGCCTGCTGTTGCCTTTTAGGAGTTAAAACACAGCTGTAACAGGTCACTGTCATGTTTTACCTCAGATTACCTGACCTTCTGAAGGATGGGAATGTATATAGACTGAACTACAAACAAGACTGCCTTTTAACTTCTGAAAAGATTTTAGATGCCATTTATTCTGACAGAGGTCATATGGGCTACATGCTCATAAAGACATCACAGTTGATGGATGCTGTTTTATTTTGACTGTTTTTAATTACGCTGAGCTTATTTTATTATCTATTTTCTTCGTTTGATTGCAGTGAGGAAATGCCTGAAACATTGTGTACTGCTAGTGTGTTTTACACACTGCACCTTTTCTTTCCTCTTCAGAAGGATTTCCCTCTCATGCATCCTGACTTATAAATATTGAAATCTGACACTAGTGTAATTGGTCGTTGTCAGCAAACAGCTCTCTAAATGGTTGCACGACGATGGCCTGACTTTAGAAAGTTCAGCCCCTTTGAAAAAAAAAAAAAAATCTAGGAGTAACCATTGGGATGTGGACAACCATATCTACAGTATAGTTTACACATGCAAACTTTAGGCATTGCGTTTGCTGATACACCTGATGGAATCAATTCAGAAGAAATGTTGGTATAATCTGAAAGGAAATCCCACTTTTAAAAATGTACCCATAAATAAATCTGAACTAATTACTAATGTAATGATTTATATTTATTATTTCAGCATAATATTCACAATTACATTTTTCAGAGAGGGTAAAAGTAAAGGGTGGCCACTTTTGATTATTTGTTTGATGACATGCATTTTTTGTATTTGTTTATTTATTGCACACATGCACAATCAAATAAAAAAACAAAGCAACGGGATAACATTAATTTTCCTCCAGAGACTTTCTACTTCTCATCGACAGGATGAGTACAATCGAGGGAAACTGGTGGTATAAACAGGACATGTTTTTGTTTACGTTAAAATCAGAGGGTTTTGGCAACATGCTGGCTTTCCAGTGAAAAGAAGTCTGCTGCCATTTTTAACAGCGTTTGTTGAGCAACTGTAGAAAACAATACACCAAAGAGGATGTGTTAACTTCCCAACATGCTATCTGATACAATACAGGAGTGGCACCACAGGTCTCTTTCTCTCTCTCTCTCCCCCCCCTCCTCGTTTTCAGTGTGCCATGCACAAGGTCCTTTCAGGTTTTGATGAAGTGACATTTATTTAAGAACTTTATTCACAGTCAGAGCCAAAACAACCCTCACATATGCCACAGGTTTTTTTTTACCTTGAATCGAAACAAAAAAGAAGCCAAAAAAACAACATGTCATTTAGGACATCAACAGACAGATTTTTTTTTTTTGTGTTTCTTCTGCTAAGCGAGTCATTTTATGTATTGTTTTCATGACTGTATGTAAATACTTGTTTTTAATAAGGCTGTGTCTCAATGTGACTATTACAATTGAGACAAAATAGGTCATTTAGGCTGCAACTAACAATTATTTTTATATTTGATTACACCAGTAGTATTTTTATTCATGAGTCAAGTCTAACAAACTCAAAAAAGTAAAATGACCCAGAACCCAAAGTCACATCATCAAATTGCGTGCTTTTTGCAACCAACAATGTAAAAAACAACTAATGCCTATGTTCTGTATATTTTTTTTTTAAACTGCAACCCAATTTTATCTATATATAATATATATATAGATATGTAATATCTATATTACGATACATTTTAAAACTTTTTGCCACCCTTTGCACTACCATATTACACTTTATGTACAATATTTACTGTCATTGTTTTCTGTGATCTAGCATAAAGTACATCCTGCAATCCTGCAACTTAATGAGCGAAACAAATTGTGGGACGACATTGTCACACTATGCTTAATGCACAATGCATACATTGTTGTGTAACTCTCCTCTGAAGCTTGGGGACAGCAGGGCCAAGCCGGGTCAACACAAAAAAATTAAATCAGGACGCGAACTTCAAAATATGTTGTTGAGATCAACAATATTGTTTTTTCTGGCATTGTGATGTAGTGTGACAACGAGGCCTCATTGAATTCTTAAATTAACACATCGTTGATCTGCACTGGAACAATGAGTCGCTGTCTCCTGTTACAAAACACATTAGCTGAATGGTGGGAAATGAGCCACACCTAGGCAGACAAAGGAATGCTATGGTCAGTCCATCACTTAACTGCTGCTGAGCAAATAAACTGGAAAGTCATACCATGAGAACGCATATACAATACATACAGTGACAAAAAGGCACACTCTTTGTTGTTCAGTTTTGTGTGTTATATCATATTTGAATTACAGCACATCAGCGGTGGAAGAAATACTACATTTATTTTAATATAAATACCAAAACCATAATTTAAAAGTACGCCATTCCAAAATAAAAGTCCTGCCTTTAAAATCCTTTCTTCTCATAAGTAATGATGTTTTTGCAAAGATATACTTCAACCTGCAGTGAAGAAGTTATGTCTCCCCCTGCTGCCAGTGCGAGTAATTACAAAAACACTGTTTTTGTACGTCATAAGCTCCACCTCAGCCTGCTCCGCCATTACTTTGCTTAGCATGAGGCTAAACCCAGACTGTCCATATAATTAAGGTCAGGTCTGAAAAGTGAAGCCAATGCTGAAGTGCCTTAAAGTGCAATAACACTGAGGGCCACTAGGGGCAGGCTGCAAATAACCAAGATTTAAAAAGCGTCAACTTTTCTAGTCAAAAAAACATTTTTTCCGGAAGTCACTGTGAGGTCATTTGCTTCATTCCCTCCTTCTAATCTGTGTCCTGGTGGTGTTTCTGAAAACATAATTAATTGGACGTCAGGCATTAAAGACAGACATGTTTGAGTGCGTGTCTGGTTTGATTGACATGCTGGAGCGCAGTCAGGTTTTTGATATTGGTAGGCAGATATGATGTCCTCGTGTTCTCAGTCAGTTCCACCCTTCACTCCTCGCCAGTAAATATAATCACTGCTCACTCCAAAAAACCAACAAAAAATAGCTTTTAAAACACCTGACTTGAGGGCTGACAATGGGCCCTCACAAAGCAGTGGGCGACACCATGCTCTGCCTTTAAAACATGTCCAGTTTGTATTCGTCCCTCCAGCACAGAAATGTCTCACCAGACACCAGATTTAAAAACTCTTTTCAGAGTGGAGCTACTTTGAACTGCTATATACACAATTCAGTATATTTGAGTGGTATTTGAAAGGTCACAAAATGTACCAGTTAAGTTGCCAGATGATTTAAATAAGAGAAATTAAATTCTGCATTAAAATGTTGTGTTCCTCTTTTGGACTCATCCCTAACCTTTGCTGTTTTTTTAGAGTCTTTGGACTTAGAACTGTTCTGTAAATGAATCTGTCTGAGAAGTTTCGGATCAAAAACATGAATAACAACAAGGTAAATAGTGAACACCGGTGCATTTTAAATGCTTTTTGATAGGTAAAATATTAACCTGAAAAGTAACCGCAGTTAAGTAAAAAGTGTAATTTTTCACTCTGAAATGTGGTGGAGTGAGAGTATAAAGCTGCAGAAAGTACCAGAAATACTTCAAAATTGTGCGTACTTTACAGTACTTTCCACCTATACTTGCAGTATTTCTGTTGTGAGTGTTGGCCATTGGCTCTGATCTCTGTGCTATACTTCTACAGCACATGTCGGATTTCTCGCCTTATCTAACTTTTCTTTTGTCTGCTACAACACAGCAAGTTTCGGTCACTGCGATCCTCTCCATGGAGAACAAGGAAGGATTAACCCAGAAATAAATTTAGTAGTGTGTCCTCTTCCCATTGCACTTTATGGCTCAGTTTGCATCAATCACCTCCAGCGAAAAGGTCTGCCACTCCTCACAAGTCTCCGCTCCCACAACTATGCCTGTATATCAGGGCTCTGGCCTTACAAAGACTGTCTCTGCCTTTCCAAGTGCCATGACTTAATGTTTGGTACCAGGCTCCACCGTGGTGCAGCCCTGAGTTGCAGGACAGCTTATCATGTCAGGCAGTATTTACAGAAAGAGTTAATGTTGTTTCTGTTGTGTAGATATAAGGAGGGAGCTGCTGATGTGGAGGACAGATGATGGAATGTGATTGTGGTTGGTTTTCATATTTTTTTCATGTTGCAGAAAGTAGGATGTTGCTGTCAAGTAAAAAAATACTCCTCCAATATGTGTTTTAAAAAAAAAGCTGCCGTCATTTAGCGTGAAGCGGTTTTGAGATTACCGGGGCTAGAAAAGTTTTCAGTAACAAAGTTGGTAGAATTTTCCATAAAGATTAAAAGTGTAGTTTTTGAATATGACACAGATTAGAGAGTTGTTTGTTTCAGTTTAAGAATTCACTTATCATTTTTACTGGACAACAGCTCAAGCGTCAAAATGTCTTGTTTTAAGAAAATACATAATGGATTTGTTGTTGTTGTAATACATTCATTATGTCTAATCATTCTAGATTTGGCAATTTCCACTTACTTGCTTTTGAGTGATTTCAATATAATCCAAACTTTTTTTAATGACTAAATACTTGCAAAATAAATGATGGTCCCATCAGCCTCAACTGTATTCAGTGTTTCATTAGCTACTCTCTGAATTCGGACACACCTGTTTATCTTTGTTGAAACATGAAGCCATAACCTCAGGTAGCTTTATAAACCAGGGTGTAGGCAGTATTATTTGCACAGTGCTGCAGATGAATACAGTAAGACTGTTTCATTTGAATGATGTCAGCCTGACAGGCATGAATCATTGTTTACATACCGCCTGTGTAATTTAGTATTCTTAATTATCAAGGAAAAGATGTTTACATTTCTTCCCTGCAAAGTTCACAGTGAATCCGCCCATCAACTGTCCAAAAGGTGGTGCCCACGTCTTCGACACTTGATAACAACTCTGCGCACCAAGTGATAATGAACCACAACTAGTGACTCTCCAATGAAGTTATTGTAATTACAGGGCGTGCGAGGACGGTGACCTTGAATTACTCCTGAACACAATCTGAAGTGAAACCCACACGAGTTAGCACATAACCCCCGTTATCATGGACGATTCCGAAAAAGCTGACCAAGCAGAATTCAGAGAATACTTTCTTTTCCACACTTATGAATGGCCATTTGTATTCAAATGTTCAATGTGCTTACTGTTGAGGCACATTTGCACTTTAGCTGTGTCCTCGAAGTGTAAACTGGAAGCTGGTGGTTGGGGACAACGTGTAAGAACACACTGACTTATTTGTGGCGACAACAGACACCAGTTTGAAGAACTTCAAAAAAGATGAACCCTCTGGATAAAAGTCTCCGTGTCGTGTTGTGTTTAAATGGTTGCCTTTTATGATGCTGTACGTAGAGATATTTGGGTAGAAAGCTTTGTGTAGGCCTTCAAAGCTGAGTGTCTTCAGCTTCCAACAAGTCCAACAACCAAAAAAAGAAAAAGACATCAGTGTCGCTCTGCTGACCAAACATAAAAAGAGACTATTACAAAGGTTGAACTGTTTTACCCCTCTGCGCCCTCCCACCCTGTCTTTTGGCAGAAACAATGTTGCTGCATTACTTGACTGTTATCCTTCCCCCCTGATGATTTTCTTTAGCATTTTTTACTCCGCTTGTTTGAACAGATGCCGCCCCCCTCCCGCAGCCCCCCATCCTCTGGGACTGCCATAAGGCACAGTACAATGAGGTAACACTCAATTACATTAATGGTGAGAGTCCAGCCCAGTCAATTCCTTCCAGTAAGCAACATCAAACGATATGATCTATATCACTTCCTGAGGAAAACTTGGTAGTCTTTTGTCCAACTTTATTTATGAATGGATTATGAAAGAGGCGGTTGCATGACCGTGCTCACCTTTCAGTCCGTCCATTACCACCCGTACGCAGAGCTGGAGGATTATTTCTAACCTGTTGGCCAGCAACCAAACCCCAAATGAAGTCCAGTCAATGAGAAACATATCGCTTGGGAGATAAGAGAGCTTTCACAAAGGTCATTCAGGGTCTTTGCACAAGCAAGCAGCAGGATGAAGCTGTGAGTGACTCTGAAGTCTCGTCTCATCCGTTGGGTTCCTGGGTAAAAGTCTGCTCTTGAGATTAGCAGCTGTTGTCTGTACATAAGGATGGAAGCGGCTACCGGTCTCCAAGTGTCCTATTTCAGCCTTTACACCAGTTACACGCTTCGAGCGCCGACACAACCCAAAAGGCATCAAGGAATCCCAGGGACATGTCACCTTTGACCTTTTCGGACTTTAAAAATTGATCCAGTTTCGACCAAATTCACTTCATGAGCTTCAGTTCGGAAAGAACTGCCGGCGTTGAGGAGGTGTGACGCAGCTTTAGCATGCATTAGGCCGCACCGGGTGACAAGAAAGAAGGTTTTCCACTGGACTTCTGGGCTTCAACAGCTACAACCCAATTGGTGCGCGACCAAAGTTGATGTTACATTTTTCCTTTTCTACTTTTGCCGTCACCACAGTGAACAAAGTCTCTGTATTTGCTTCTATGAAGTCATACTGAAAAATTAGCCATCTGCTTTGAAGAAAAATCCATATTCACCGGAGCAAACGCTCGGAGAAAACTGTCCAACCAGCAGACGAGCGCTGCAGCTCCGACGCACGTTTACTGCGCTGAAACAAAAGGATTTGTTTAAGTGTCGCTGCAAAGTTAATGTCTTCGCTGTTTTTCTTTCTGCGTGTCACATTGAGAATTCAGATCATAACCAGTCGTTTTGCAACATTTTGCAGGTAAAACCATAAAATAAGACCAAAGATACAAAGCTTTGTTTCCTCCAAAATTGGTATCAAATGACATTTCACAGCCTGTAAACTGTGCAATAGAGCAACACTTCATTTTGTAGTCTGGTAGAGATCATTTATAGAAAAAAAAAAAAAAAAGAAAGATGCTCCAAAAGAACTTCTCCGTTTATAAACAAACACAATACATCAGCGCACATCAGATCTTTAGGTTGTTTTCTCAGGAGACAGTTTGACTCGAAGGTCATGTTAAAATGTGCAATAAATTACTGCACACTGAGAAAGTCTTAGCAGAAACATCTGCGTATTTCCCCGTCCCCATATTTTCCTGTGTGAAGTCAGTAGATTTGAGTGTGCTGACCCCTCCGCGTGCTTTGGACTTTGTTTTTATGCACCCCAGCTGCTCTGCTCCTTTGGCTGGGTGCCACACTTTTTGCCTGAACTTTAATTATCATTAAAAGTGACATTGTTCCAGTTAAGTGTTCCTCTCCCTGCCTGTAAAAGATCAGGGCCCTAAACACCCAAATCAAATCTCACCTTGATTCCTGTTCCTATCTGTGCTCCAATTCGCGCGTTTGAAATGTGTTAAGTATTTCTGTGAAGGTCAGAAAGTCCAGCACCACGTCTCAACAGTTCAACATCAGCTTTTCTTCCTGCGCTGCAGCAAGTCGTGACGTCAAAAGCCATCATTCATGTCTTATCGATATTTGACAGCCGTTTATCTCACGGCGGCTGTAACGCGGGCCATATATCAGACACTTTTTTTTTCTTTTCTTTTCTTTTCGGTTTCTCCACTACAGCATCATGTGTGGGGTTCAGGGCTCCGCAGTGAGCCGGTGGAGAGCATCGCGCCGGTCGGTTCCCCCTTTATAGGAGCCCCGCCCCGAAATCAGTCGATGAAATTCAACATCGCACTCGCCAGCGTCGGACCAATCAGCGGGCAGAGGAGGTGGTCTCGAGACGGTGGTCCGGGATGCCGGCAGCCAATGAAAGCGCGTGTAGCGCGTACAAAGGGCTCGCGTCAACGATCGTTGGTCGCTTGAATGGCACATTATTCATGTCGGCGCGGTGCTTATTTAAGGAGTCACCATGAGGCGAGGGAGCGGGTGTCCTATAAAAGGTAACGGTTCTCCTGCCGGGTGCACATTTCTTCAGTGTGTCGCGAAGAAAACGGAAGACATTTTAATGTTGCGATGAAATTATAACCGACACACACACACACACACACACACCCGGTAAGCGCGTTAAAAAGTCGCCCGGTGAAATACTACCGCTCCGCGCGTCCATGCGGATGAGCACGCTGCCGCTAAATTCACCCCCCATTGTAATCATCCTGCGTGTTGTTCCGCAAGCTCATTGAGCCAATAACGAAATATAATCACACCAGTGAAGTCATAAACTCACGGAGTTATTAGGAGGCGCTAAAAGTGTGCAGAAAGCCGCACAAATAGCGACATATATATATATATATATATATATATATGAAAAACACAATGTTGTTTTCTAGATTTATTATATGCATGTTTAAAATTGTGACATCAGCTATGTAAAAAAAAAAAAAAAAAAAAAGCCCCATCACTGCCTTTTCTTTCTCTTTACACACACCCACCGCCCATGCAGCCTCCCAAAACGACGCTTTTCGCCTGACTGGGTTCATTAATGCGTAAAGGAAGGGGAGGCGGCGGACAGCTCTTCTACGTCCCGATGCGCTGAGAGCTGGCGTTTCATTTCACCAGCGCCTCCGAGCAGCTCAGTCTGTCCTCTTCTTCATGTGCCAGGTTTGAGTGATTCTTTTTATTATTTACTCCAAAAAAAAAAAAAGTGCCAATATTTTTTGATACTCAGCCTCACCGGTGGAAAAAAAAAAACAACCCACGCCGGGGCGGCGAAGAGAGAAGTTTAAATCCCAGCTTGCTGCTCAGGAGACGGCGAACCCGAGGCTTTTCACGGTCCCACTCCTCGCCCTCGCTGTCTTCAGCTAAAGATACGTTTTTGTTTTTTTTTGGAAGTTATCATCGACTTCAGTGAAGTTTCGGGGTTTTTTTTGTGTCCGCCCGTGAGGACAGCACAAACACGCCCGGCATCATGGCTCGAAGATCCTGTGCCATTTACGCCACCGGGATCGTGTGCGCTCACCTCCTGATAGTGGGGATCGCTCTGCTCGTGGCTCAAGTCTTCCAAACACTGATCCACAGCCGGTTAAAAAAGGTAAGTCTCTTCACGGTTTTAAGTGTTTGTTCCTCTCCTTTCACACATCTTCCCCGCTGCCACACTTCGGGTTTTTTTTTTTGTTGTTGTTTTTTTTGTTGTTGTTTTTTAAATGTTAAAAGCGTTTCCTCTGCAGTGGCCAATCATGCGCATTCAGCCTCTCTTTGCTGATTTCAGGGTCATAAGATCAGCCAGGGTGAGTAAACGGTGTGAATGTGAGCTGTTCACGGTGGTAGTAATGTGTGTTTTTACTGCATTCTGCACCTCCAGCTCTGCAGGATGAAGCCAGAGCCCTGATGATCCGAGTTTGTGAGTCCCGGTACATGCGTGTGAAGCTTTGGCACCTTTTTTTTTTTTTTCTTTTCTTTTCTTTCTCCAAGCTTGCATTAAAGACAGATGATTTATCAGCATGTCTTGTTTTTAACATTGAAAAAAATACCTACTAAACGCTTCGCTGTAGGTAGAAAATCCCCTTCAAGCCCCACATTGAAGGGGATTTAGGATTGTGTGGCTCTCGGAGGTGAGTCTGTCGTGACCTTACCACAATTTACTGCCGTTGTTACCTCGTTTTAACGTGTATTGACGGAGCTGCTGCGTTTATATGATTTAACCAATCGTCACAGGGTTCGTTTACCTTTTTAATAAACGGGTTTGCCTTTAGAAAATGGGGCAAAAGCATGATGTCTTCTGTTTTCTCACTGGTACTGCAGCGTTTTCATAACCTGCCCAGTCCTGGGTGCATGACCTAATGACATGTTTCTGTTGGTACAGATTTAATAGACTGACTTAGTGATGGTTTGCTGTTCTGATGGTTACCAGTAGTTGCTGTAGTAGTAGTAGTAGTAGTAGTAGTAGTAGTAGTAGAAATCTGGGCAGAGGGGGAGGTAGGCAGGTCTGATGGGGGAAGGGAGCCGGGTTGAGTGGGCAGGGAGTCCCGGACTCTTCAGAGATGGCTCCATAGCAGGTTGGTGTGAGAGTCAGTCGTCCCACCTCTCACTTAATCAAACATCCAACTTGGATAAACCAGACAGATCTGCAATGATGTGACTAATGAATCCTCATCACTCCAGATCAATTGTATTTCAGTGATACTCCATGTGCACTCTAAACCCTGCTATTTGTTTTATTTGTTTTTATCTACTGCTGTATTTGGACTGAGTCTCCGATCAATCAAGGCGCTGATCGCTTCAGTTATTCAACATACAAACTTCATTTTAGAGCTAGTTGGTGTTCTGTACCGGTTTAGTTGTGGAAAGCAGTCATGCTGAACTTTTATTTACTTCATTTTCTAAAATGTGTCTCTATATTTGCAGACTGGTGGAGGCATTACTCAATTAGTCAATCTGAATTATGAACTTCCTGCTTGTTATTTGAAGTTTAGGGCTTGTAGGGGTGATGGAGCGCCAGCCCGATGGGTTCGGGGCTGTTGGCAACTGACACCCTCACATCCTGCGGACCCGCTCGCTGCTCTGCCCTTTCAAAATACCTCACATACCTCTTACTGACATGAATCACTGCACTGGATGCTGTGTGCAACTCATTATGAGCACTTCAAAACATCTTTGCTTGTTTTGCTTCTTGCAAAGTTAGAAGAAGAAGAAGAAAAAAGGGTCAGCAGAAAAGCTGGACTTGCTTGTTTGTCCAAGTTGAGGATTGAGAAGCAGCTGCCTTGCTGACACCGTTTACCCCTCCTGCAATTAGATTTAGGTCTGGGTCTCGTTTTTCTCTCAATCTGAGTCACGGCAGCATCCCAGGGGACCCAAATTAAAGAGAGTCAGTCAAGGTTCATCAACAGGGGACCTAATTCTGATGTGGCCTGTGATTACATGAAATGACAGCATAGCTAATCCTCTTTTGCCTCAGTCTTCCCGTTGAATTAGGCTGGCCCGGATATACTGAACTAACTCCAAAAATCTATCTAATCTGATGCTGCATGTGGCTCTCTAGAATAATGACAAGTCAAATCTACCTCCAGTACACCGACTCGGCTGGGTGTGGAGGGAAGCGGCGTAAAAGCCATGCGAAGAATCTGACTGACTTCTTGGCCTTGAGGGCACGATTTTTAGCCTTTGAGCAATCTCCTAATTCCTTGCTGTTGTTGTTGCAGCTTTGGCCTATCCCAAATCGTTCAGCTCGGATGACAGAATTGAAAAGAAAACAAAAAGAAAACACCCACTTATGCCACTCCTCTTAGTTCTGTTTGCAAAAGGAGACGTAAAAAGGCCTTCAAGAACAAGGTCATGCTGGTAAAACAGTGTGTTAGAGCTCAAAATGCAGCGGGGACTGTAAAATCTTCAACACAGGAAGCAGTTGTAAGAACGGACACATGATTTTCTTGTTTTTAAAACTGTGTATTTTTCTTTTAATCTTCTGCTGATCAAAGCAGGATCTTGTCACACCACACCTCAGCTGTGCCTGAAGTAGTTTGGCTAAGGCACAGCTCCATTCAGCCGCAACACGGCTTTCCGTGCACTGACAAACCTCTCCACTTTGTCCCTTAGTTGTTTTTCTTTTTGTGATTGAACATGTATTTTGTGAGAGGTAAATGATGTTCATGTAACCATGATAAAGGCCTTTTGGAAGTCCTTTTTTCAAGGTTGGCAAACAGGGATTCATGCAGTCACACGTCAGCCTGCGGGGAGGGGAGGGGGACAGACGAGACCGAGGCCGGTTTCCAAAGTGACAGAGTTTGCATTTTGTTTTAAATGGGAACAAATTTATGTAATTTCTGCTGGTTTGGCATCATGTTTCCCCCACGGTGCACTGACTTATCATGACTCTCATACCCGCCTCTCGCGCTATCTAGTTTCACTCCAGCTCTTAATTAAGAAGCAAAATCATTGTGACTCGAGAGATTCCCGCTTCATAAATACCTCCAGTTCTTATTTTAAGTGAGTCTTCTCGGTCTCTTGAGGAATGGCTACGCAGCTGTGGGGTCAAAATAAAACTGATTATTCACTCTTTTACCGTGACTGTGATGGTTTCATGGGTTGAAGCTGACATGCTAAAGACCCTCGGTCACATAATGGTACAGCAGACCCCACTAGAGCTGCAATGATTAGCCAGTTATGTGATCAACAAATGTATAGATAGATAGTTACTTTATTAATTTAAGTTTGGGCTCTGGGAAATTGAAGAGCTTTTTTTTTTTTCACCTGTTTTTGAACCTTTCTGTCATAATTGTTGGTTGCAGCCAATTATTTTTGTTGAAAAAGTAAAATTCATATATTTACATACTCGAATTAGCCTACTCTCCTCAGCTGGAATGTGTTGGACTCTTGCGTGTCCACCTTTTATCAAGGGGGATATTCTGGCTGACCCCCCCTCAGGTGTAATTATAGCTTTTGTAAAGTAGCAAAGAGGAACAGCTGCAACAAAAGTCAGAAAACCATCGCTTAAACCAAAACAGGAAGTGCAAGCCACACCTTAAGCTTTATTTTCTCAACCGTTAAGTGCCTGAGAACCCTCAGAAAGACGGTGTGGCCTCAGTATGGAAGCAGGTTTTCAGGAACTGCACCGTGAAAAAGACACACGGCAGGGAGTGTGGTTGTTTCTCCTTTCCCCTGACCTTAAAAATACCCCAAAGAATGGGAAGAAGTTTGATTATTTCCCGTTCAACAAACGGTGCCAGTCAGAAGCGCTTCAGTTAAACATTACCGTTTCACATGTCGGGACATGTGGCAGCCAAGCTCATGTCACACGGTTACTTACCACTAGCTTTCATTTGCAGCCTTGTTTTGCTCGACAATGATCGCAGCCAAAACATGTGGAAAATCCCTCAGAGTGAAACCAGCTTCAACCTTTTCTGGTTGCTTCGATTTTGCCCGGACTGGATGCAAGAAACTCACCTGATGTCCTGCATTCAGTTTGACAGCTCGTGCTGCAGATGGTTTATCATTCCAACATGCTGCTGAGTTGTGTCGGCTGACTGGCAGCCTGCAGTCAGATTCCTGCCTAGGCTTGCTGAAGTCAGAGACTGCATTTTTTTTTTTTTTTTTTTTGATGCCTGTCTTGTTGGTTTTTCAGCTATGAAGGACTTTTCTCTGCTTCTCTCTGGGTTTTTTGGGGTCCTGGCCCGGCACTAGCTCCTTGTAGAAAAGTGCCATGTCTGCTCTCGGACCTCATTCAAAATTGTGAAGCCCACTTAAAAAAAAAAAATTGGGACACCAAAGGCATTTGTCATCACTTTCAGAGCTCAATATAAATCTCAGCACATAATGCTTTGGGAGATGACACTCTTATTTTGCTGTTTCTCAATCTGAATGTGTATTTTTCTCTTTTGTTAACAGGAAATGACTTTAACGGAGAAAAGCCAAGTGTTTGAATCGTGGAAGAATCCTCCTCCACCTGTTTATATGGAGTATTACTTCTTCAATGTGAGCAATGCGGAGGAGTTCTTGGCAGGCGGGAAGGCAGCGGTGAAACAGATCGGACCTTACACTTACAGGTAAGTTTGTTTCTTAAAAATGTGTTTAACATTTTAGCTGTGCTTGTAAAAACCTTGTTTGGAATTTTTTTTTATTGTGTGAAATCACTGACCAACGTCCTTTCCGCACCAGGGAATACCGGCCCCGGGAAAACGTCACTTTCCTGGAGAACGGCACCAAGGTCTACGCCCTCAACCCCAAATCTTTTGTCTTTGTGCCTGAGAAGTCTTGTGGCAACCCCGAGGTCGATGTCGTCAGGACAGTCAACATCCCATTTGTGGTGAGACAACATGTTATTTTGACTCACAGCAACCTGCTGACGCGTAGATATGATTTCCGTGTGTGTTTCTTTTCTTTCCTCACACACAACATTATTCCGTTTTATTATTCCATTCCATTGTCTCTCAAGTTTTTTATTGTGACATTTTCGTGTCTTGGACATATAAACTTCAGGCACATCAGGGCCAACACTAACATACCAAGTGATTTTTAATGCAGCCTTTAATGACCTTTTCCCACGGAAGGCATAAAGTCTTCAAACAAACTGCACCGTGTGTGCGATGGGAGTGTTCTCACTCGTCGCCTCCAGCATTTACTTTCTCTCATTGTATGTTTTCTTCCCTCTCTTTGTCTTTGTCTTTGTCCCTCAGGCGGTGATGAACGAGCTGAACTCCTACTCCTTCTTCCTGCGAACGCTGGTATCCATGTACATGAACAGCCTGGGCATCGAGGTGTTCATGACCCGCACCGTCCACGAGGTTCTGTGGGGCTTCAAAGACCCTCTTCTCACCAAGGTCCACTCCATGAAGCCCGACGTGGACGAGTACTTCGGGCTCATGTGGAAGGTAAGCTTTTGTTTTGTTGCTTCTGATGTTTTATTAGAGCGCAAACCTGTAGGGAAGCTTGTATGTGTTGGTTGTCAGGGGTTACCGACACCATAGACTGTGGTGACGTCATGTAGAAGTGAAACTGGCTGCACGCTGATGGAGCATGCACATACTTCCTATTTATACAGCAATGTCTGCAGTTTGGCGCAAGTGATGACGCTACCAACCATGTGGCTTAAAAAGACCTGTTAGTGCATTTATGGGCCCGTTAATGAGAAATCTAGTATCATAAATGTTAATTAGCAGATGAGCTGGCAGGGAAATTAACTGTAAATTTTGGCCTCAAACATGAAGGACACCCTCTAAAACATCAGTAGAAACACTTGATGTGAAAGCGTCCACCAGTTCTTGTCACTTTTTTGTTTTTGTGTACTTGAATCGGTCATTAATGCCGGCACCGAAGGGCATGCCGAGAACATGTCCAAAGTAGTATTCCTTCGACATAAACTGCGTTTCTGACAGTCACTGTCTCTGCTGCGTCACAGCAGCTTTGTCTGAACCTCGTGTCTCGTCTTGCCTTCACAGAAAAACGGCACCCATGAAGGAGAGTTTGTGTTCCACACCGGCGAGGAGAACTACTTGGATTATGGCAAGATTGACACATGGAATGGCCTGAGGTGAATATTACGCAGAGTCAATTATCTGAGGAAAAAAGCCCGGCTTCCCTTTTACTGAATGATGGAAAACACTTTCTAGTCAGCACAGGGCTTCCTCTTCCTTCCTTTCATGACATTCACATTTACTTCGTTTCACAACGTGTATCCAGAAGTCCAGAGGAGGAAGCCTTTGCTCCCTGAACTGAAGTAGAGCAGGATTGCAAAATGAATGTTTGGATATCTGATGTGACTTTGCACTTTGGCTGTGTCTGCATTTGTTGGAAGAGTTGTGGTGAAAAAATACTCAGTTCCAAGTAAAAGTAGGAATACAGCAATGCAGAGATACTCAAGTAAAAGCATGAAAATATACTGAAAATATAGTGTTTGTTGTGCACAAATATAGCCACCGGGACTGGTGTGTAATATTCTATATCTTTATATATGATGGCAATTTATAGTTGTAGCTGGTGAAGGTCGAGATTTTTCTCGGGTTTCGGTCGCAAGATAAATCCAAGTGGTCGTGAGAGAATTTGTGGGAAGGAAAGGAAAGAAGTTAAGATGCATAAATTATAATAAATATCTTTGACATTTCGGTAGTATTTGGTGTTTAGTGGTACGACTAACTTTAGCTGCACTATTAATCAATATAAAAGTTACTGTAATATAATCATTTTAGCCAATTTTCACCCAAAAATGCAAAACATTTGCTGGTTTCAGCTTCTGAAATATGGGATTTTAAAATTGCCTTTGTCATACAGGAGCATAAAGTGAACAAGACATTTAAAGATGGAGTGTAGGGAAATTAAAGCTGGCATTTTTTCAATGTTTACTGATATTTTGTAGTCAAATCAATAAGTTCTGTTGCAAACAATAGTCTTGTGACAATTGTCAAACTTGAACAACCTGAAAAAAAATTAATAACTGCTAAAAGACCAGTTTAGTGAAATGTACCTTTCTCTTCTGAATTGTATTGTAAACGGTAAAAGTTGCTTAAAATTGTACATTTGTAAGTTACTTTCCAACCCTAATATCACCTGTTTCTTTTTGATCGACAGGGAAATGTCTTGGTGGTCCTCCAACCAGAGCAACATGATCAACGGTACGGACGGCGCGGTCTTCCACCCGCTGATAAACAGGAACGAGCTGCTTTACATCTTCGCTGCTGATCTCTGCAGGTACGTACGTGTGCTCGAATGGCCTCAAATTTGTTTACAGTTAAATCATCCTGGCAGGGCGAGGACCAAAATCTCCACGGAGAGATTCACGTCAGGAAATACCGGCTGACTCTTTCACATTCATCCACTGATAAGGACATGAATTATTACAGCTTGTGATAAGACTCGCAATGAAGTCAAAACACACATGGGGAGAGTTTGTCCTGGGGACACCAGGGAGGCTTGAAGGAATCGTTACACAGGAAATGATCATGATTGCGGAGTAGATTTGCTCTTTGTTTAGACGTCCTGTTGTAGTTTGACTTTGATTCCCTAAAGTAGTCTGTCTCTGTCTTTCCTCAGGTCTATTCATCTGGCCTACGTGGAGGACGTGGAGGTGAAGGGGATCCAGGCGTACCGCTTTGCACCCCCCAGTGACGTCCTCATGAGCCCTAAAAAGAACCCCACCAACGCGGGCTTCTGCGTGCCGGCTGGAGACTGTCTCGGCACCGGGGTGCTGAAAGTGAGCGTTTGTCGAGAAGGTAGGAGCACCGCCCCTCTCCCCCCCTCCCCCCAGTCAGCCCCCTCCTCAACTACCACAGAGCCTGACCCAGTTCCCCCCCCCCCCCCCCCCCCCCCACTCTCTCTCTACCCCCGAAAAAAAATGTCCTTTCAGTCGGCCACTGCATACCCGGCTGGTATCTGACATTCCCACTGTTTGAGCATGCCAGATTTGACTCGATACACGGTTGAATGATTAACTGTGCTCACTGTGTGTGGAGGTTATTGAAGTGCTTTATGGTGGTCATTGACTGGAGTGTGATTGCTCTGATAAGGCAATCCCCAGTGACCCATAAAGATGTTGTGGTAATATTTGAAAGATATGCTACTGGAACTGCTGGACTTTGCTGTTTGTATAGAAAAATCATTGTATTATTGCTATGATTTTACAACATGCTTTAGTGAAAGAAAACGCTGACGAGAAAAAAAAAAAAAAGATGTTGGTGCTGGTTGAACTCACTGTACTCAAACCTAATTGGCTGTCAGCATCACTTCCTCTGATTCATTTGAGGGAAGCACACCTGATTGGTGGAATTTGTGTGATGCTATACTGGCAGCCAATCGGCATCAAGCCTTGTTGTCATGTGCAAAGTGGTGTCATTTGGAAACTCGGTGTGGGGGTAAAAAAAAAAAAAAAAAAAAAGCTTCACCCACAAAAATAACTGTAAAATCTTGATGTTGTCTTTATTTCTGCCACCACAGCCTCTACGTATTTATCAGAACACATATAATATAGCATTTTAATGCAAAAAAATACAAACATTTATCATAACCTATTTTCAATGGTGTCCATCTTAGCCAGAGCAGCAGTATTTTTAGATTCAGTATCTTTACATTTGACTAATTAGAGTTCACAAATTGATAAATGCATATAATAAAGATGTCAGGGATTTTTACCTGAGAATTGAATTTGACAACAATTTGTTTTGGTTGTCTGAAGGTAATTAATAAGTTTCCCTTAAAAACAAGGAGAGTTTTGTTTTGACCGAGGACCCAGTATCTTTCATGGCAGATCTCTGGAGTGCCTTCATAAGCCTGTAACGGATAGTTTTCTTATTCAAATGAAAGGTGAAGACAGGCTGATCAGAGCTTCTTGTCTTTACTGTGTCAGCTAATCATAATTTAGGCTCCATAAACCCTGAAACACAGTTTTTAGCTATCAGCTGCTCTCTTATCATTTCAACATTCAACTCAATTTTTGCTTGACCGCAAACACCAGATTGTGCTGCATCTTATCTCGCGTTTCTTCCTTAATCTCCTTTGACTTATGTTATTGTACAAAATGTGTTTCTCCGACTCGTTTCCTTCAAGGTGCCCCCATCGTGGTGTCCTTCCCCCACTTCTATCAAGCCGACCCCGTCTACATCAACGCTGTCGACGGGCTCAACCCCAACAAGGAGGAACACGAGACGTATCTCGACTTGCAGCCGGTATGTCGAACACTTCACTGAACAGTGATCTTGAGCAAATGAACATAGTTTAGCTCATAATCTATAGTTAATAGCTCTGTTTGTCTTTGTTTGCTTTAAAACACTTTAAAAATATATATATATATAATTTACTTTAAAAAAAAATATTTTCAAAATAACCAGCAACTTCTTGATTTAGTGAGTGCTATAAATTGTACAGATTTACATATATTGATATTTATAGATAGATCTAATAGAAAAAAATGGTAGAAAAGAGGGAAAATATACACATAGAAAGGAGGAAAGAAAATAGAAAAGACATGCATTTTTTTGTCATAGTTATATACATATTTAAAGCATACACGGATAACAATGAAGCCGGTGTTGCTCACTTGATTTATAAAGCCAAAGGATGTGTAATACAAAAAAGAGAACACTGACAACAAAAGCAACAAAGAACAAATATCCACCTCAACCCTCAAACATTTATTGTATATCTGTGAACGAAAGCCTCTAATGATTGAATGTTTATTTCTTAAAGCCATTTGAATCTTCTCTAGATGTAAAGTCTTGTTTAAATCATCCAGCTCGATGTTGCTGCTTAGGACTGCAGTTTTCTTCTAGTGTGGAGGAACTATCAGAAACAACAGGAAATAAAAATTTTTGTTTTTTTTGTTTTTTGTATCTCTTCTAGACGACAGGACTTCCCATTCGTGCCTGCAAGAGGGCCCAGCTCAATATCATTCTGAAGAGAGTCCCAGGCTTCCCGTAAGTCGAACTCTGTTGCACTCTGACCTACTTTGCTGTTTGCCACACTCGGCCACATGTTGAGCCAGATGTCGCCCCTGACCTCCCCGTGTCTCTCACTTTCTGCCCCTGCAGCAAAACCAAGTTCATCAACGAGACCATTTTCCCCATCATGTTTGTCAATGAGGTAAGGCTTGCCGCCGCCGCCCCCCCCCCCCCCCCCCCCCCTCCCATTAGCACACACTGAACCCAACCAATAACCGTAAGTGAACTGCAAATCAATACTGGGATCTCTCCCGACCCCAGACGGCGACTATTGACGATGACTCGGCATCACAGATGAGGACGCTGCTCCTTATCGTGACACTCGTGTCCAACTTCCCCCTGCTCATCGTGGCCATCGGCATCATCCTGCTGCTGGTGCTCGTCGTCCTGTTCTGCCGAAACCGCCAGAAGAAGGTAGGCACCGCCGCTGTTGCTGCGGACTAGACTGTATATAACGATCCACACGGTGACGTTGGTGCGAGGTGTGTGCCGGCCGGTGACGTGAGCTCGCAGCGTAACTGAGACGTAGCCAGATGGTAGATGGTAGTCTTAAGTCACAGTAAACGCGAACGTTAAAGTCTTTGACTGTGTTTTTGCATGGTTAACAGTTTCCTGTATAAGCCGCACTGGTTTAACCCAAAACTAACACATTGCATGATTTCTGCGCAGCAAAGTCGGCATGAGCAGTTTTCCACAATTTTCGATTAAATGGTGTTTTTTTTTGTTGTTTTTTGTTTTTCTCGCTGAATGTTTCCTAACACGTCGATGCATCTTTTGAAAAGAAGAAGTGTCTTAGTTTTCTTTTGGTCAGTGCAGCTGAGGCAGCATGGTGGCAGTTCACTGGAGTAGAATAACCTGAGGAAGCTGTACAGCTCATGTTCCCCTGTTGCCTCCAGTCGTAGAGCAGGATGCAGGGTTTGAATCTTGACCTCGCCCCTTTCAGATTACTGTAGTTCAGGTCATTCACCTCGCAGAGGAAGGCCCGCAACATGTTAAAGGAATAATTTGATATTTGGGGAATATGAGAAGGGCTTAATAAATGAGAAGATTGATACCAGTCTCATGTCTGTATGCAGAATATGAAGCTACATTCAAGAGGTGATTAGTTTAGCTAAAAGACTAAAAACCAAAGCTAGCCTGGCGCCGTCCAAGGAAACTAAATCCTCCCGCCACCACCTCCTATATTAGCTTTTTTTTTGCCAATTAAACAAGTTATAATAATTGACCTTTACTTTAGAGGTGCTGGTAATTAGAATTGGCTACCTTCAGACAGAGCCAGGCTAGGGTAGCTCTGCGCTAAGCTGGGCTCACTAGCTGCTAGTTGTAGCGACAGTGGTATCGATCTTCTCATCTAACTTTTAAGAAAGCAAATAGCTGTATTTCCCAAAACCATTCCTTGAACAGATACATAAATTTAGGCCTTTAGCTTTGCATTGAGAGGAATGTTAAAGTCGTGCTTAATTGCAATGTGAAGAAGTGTTGTATTAACCATGTTCTAATTTTAATTTTCTGTAACCCCCCTTTTTTCCTTTTCTGTTTTAGAATGAAGTAAAACGTATTGATTTTACTGAAGCTTTTCATTCTTTTACTGTAAGTCTTCAGTTTTGCCTTGTTTTTCTATTTTCCTTTTTAATTTGGTATCCATCATCTCTCATTATTATCATTTTAATTATCTTTATGGGACATGATATTCTTTTTAAGTTCTCGCCTCAGTGTAATTGGTTGCTTTGCTTTTAAGTTACAGTTTTCTGTAGTGGTTTTTGTTGTAACTGGTGCACATTTGGATTGTAGTGGTTTACTGTCAACATTTCAGTCAACGCATTTTATTCCCATTTTAATGTTACAACACAATATTTTGACGTGGTGCCACTTCTGTGGTTTGAACTAACACCCTCTGTCCTCTCCCGGCTCAGACGGTGAAGGATGACACGGCCTACACTCAGGTCAGCGACAAACCGGACGAGCCGTCGGAAACGCCGGCCAACCAGCCGATGAGGAACGGCTCCTACATTGCCATGTCTCCAGTGGAGGCGCAGAAGTGTTGATCGAGGCTCCCCTCCCCAAAAGTGTGGAGCTCAGGAAGGGGGCTGAGGGAGCAGCACAGGGGTGTTACACTACCGCGGTGGGGTTTCGCAAATACAGCGGACTCATTTTCACTTAAAAATTTTTTTTGGGGGGTGGGGAGGATCGGGAAAGCGGTGGGACACAAACCCCAGTAATTGTTTCGTCAACAAAGACATCGCTCCTCTCATTGAGCCCTCTTATGACTGTCTGCCCTCCTCCACTCTACCTGCTGAGCATGGCCCTCACTGCCTGCAGTACTGCAACACAACCAACCCCCACACTCTAACCCTCATTTCCGTCCTGGTCGGCCCTAAACGGTGAAGGGACCCTGGGTGGGCTCGGCCGGGACAAGCCTTTTTCCGTAATTCTTCTGAGGGAACACAGTAGCATAGGTGTCGCACACGGATGCATGATCTTCTGAGCAGACTCTGCCGGCTTACAAGGCTCAAAGAGTATTTAGCATTCACAAGAACAACAGTGGGTGTTGTTCCAGTTGTATTCTTGCTCTTTCCTGTCCATCATACGTGAGGAGAGAACTTCAAGCCAACAGATTAAAAAAAAAAAAACACCTCTGTAAACTGAATCTTTAGGACAAAACTGAGCTCCTGGGCTCAGAGGGTTGACTGGATTTGCTAAAGGCTGTTTTTTGTAAAAGGAGAAAAGAGGAAAAAAAAAAAAAAAAAACAGACTGAGCCAATCTATTTATAACATTTTGCCTTTTTTTTTTTTTTCCCTAAGATGATTTAGTGCACCCATACCTACACACACATCACACTTCCAGTTTCTGTTAGGGGATGTGTGTGTGCACCTTTATCTCACACCTCGGTGTCCTGTTTTGATGGACAGTGGGCAACTATTTTTCCTACTGCAGGCACGGTGTAGTGTGACACCTGAAATACTCCTCCCTCCTTCTCGCCTCCCCCAAAACACTAGTTAAAAAAGGAAAAAAAACTGACCTAACCTCCTTTTCAAACTCCTCCTTAGTGAAGGTGAGAACTAATTAGCTGTGAAATTGTTCACAAAGTTGCACCTTTAGGCTCCATCACACATCCAAAACAAAAAGGAAGACAGAAAAACACCCACAGAACTTACAAGGGAGACTTGAACCTGCTTTCTGCCTTACAGTGGTTCAGCGTGTTCTTTATGCTCAGACATGGTTCACATAAGCTGGAGATCGCTGTTGTACATATGTAAAGAGGAGCTGTTGCGATACCTCTTACCAAAATCCAGCAAGCAGTCCTTCTCGGTGTGCTGAAAGACACTAACTCTGCTCTGGTGTCGACCGCTCCTGCTCGTCTACACTGTTACATATTAGAGAAAGCACAATTAGGATGGCTAAAACCAGTCCTCACACAAGGCTACCAGGTTAGGGTTTTGTCTTTTTTTTTTTTTTTGTTCCTGTGATTTACAGCAGATCTGTCAAAGACACTGTCAAGTGCCGTGACTACGTAAAAGAGTGGGGAGTTCTCGCCCCCACTCGCCGCTGTGCAGTCATTCGGTTTGCCAAGGAGCTGTACGCATTCAGGCAAACTCGGCACACAGCACTTGAATCGCTGTTTGTCTTAAGTTTCATGTCGTTTATTTGACCATTTCTGTTCACCTCCCTCGTCTCGTCACACGTCATGCCCGCTGGTGGTTGCCAGTGGGAAGTGAATTTAAGGCCATAATACTGTCAATGTGGAAAATTCCCTGCACTTTGCCTGGAAATTGTGCCCCTGTGTATTTTCAATTTTGTTGTATTGTTTTTGGATTTTTTTTTTTTTTTTTTTTTTTTTTGTCCTGATTATTTCAATTACAGGTGGTCCATATGTTCAGTACATTTCAATTTGTCCTGGCTAGTATTGCTTGTGAAGGATGTGGTTGTGAAAGGACAGCAGACATCCTTGCCTCTATGTTACTTGCTTCTCAGCACATGGAGTGTCTTCTTTTGATATACTTTTGTATTTGTTATTGCTGCTAAAAAATGCCATAACCTATGGACTTGTATTTGTATGTGGGGTATTTACCATAATGTTCTGGCGTTTGGTTTCAGGTTGACCCACAGAGGCTTTTTATTCAAGTCCTAAAATCTTGAAGGCTTCTTGTGTTGCCAACCCTTTAACACCTGAGCACAAGATACAAAGCCCAAAGCTTGCTGCCATTTATTGGAAATAGCAGTTATAAAGTAATCACTAGCAACGTTTTTGTAGAGTTATCACACTTAATCACTCATTCCTCTTATAGCAGGTGATCGGACCATATCACATGTATCGTTAGGGTTTTTTATTATGGGATTAGTGAACGTGACCGTTTGCTGGAGGAGCCCGAAAGGAGTGAGACACTTCAGCACCATCTGAGAAGTCTGATTCTGGGTTTAATAACACTGTGGTGGAGAGACCTTTAAGGCAACAGTTTGGAAATGATACCTATTTGCTTTCTAGTGAAAAGTAAAATACCACTTTATCCATTAAGGCTACAGCCGGTTATCTTGGCGGCCAGCCTGGTTCTGTCCAACGGTACCAAGCACCAGCACCTCTAAAGCTCCCGCGTTGATATGTGGTGTCCTGGTTGTTTTTTCTGTTAAAAACAAACTGTAAAAATAATAATTGTCAAGTTACTGCATTTAATTGTAATAATTCAGCAGTTGTTTTTACATTTTGTTTTTTTGTACAGTTTCAGAGAAATGAGGGATATTTATAGGTGTTGGTTGCATGCTGGCCGTTTCCCCCGTTTCCAGTCTTTGTGCTAAGCTACGCTAACCGTGTCTTTGCTCCAGCCTCATTTAATGGTGCTGGCAGTGGTATCGACATTCTTCAGCCACAGAGCGAATACTTCCAACAATGTTGAACTCTTCCTCTGAAGTCAAATCAATTCACTAAAGGCCTTTTTTTTTTATTCCACCGGCATGCGTGCGACCACCGCTCTGTGCAAACTCGCAGTTAATCGTTACTTACCTTTTTAAACATCTTGACTTGAACCTGAAAGACCTTAATCCAGAGAGTCGCGTGTGTGTGTGTGTATTGCTGTTCAAACACACCTGAGCCATCACTCTTCTCCACTCTACTACACTGACCTTTGAGTCCGGTCCTTCAGGCCCATTGGCTCGTCCCTGCTTGACCAAAGATAACCCACACAGATCTGCCCCGGCGCTGTGTTTACTCTGCGATAACGGCTGTGCCACAAACCACCGCCTACCTTTCTTTTTTTTTTTTTTTTTTTGGTAATCGTGCCACCACTTCTGTGAAGTATTTGCAGCAGTATTGTGAGCGTGACCACATGTGTATATGTGCCTTTTACATCAAGGCACAAGGAAGAAGAGAATTTTAATGTTTGATGGGTATTGCTTTTTTTTTTTCATCCACTGCAAAACAAACAAAAGTAATCAATGCTCTTTAATGAGCAGACAATAATCTCAGTATTATGTAAGACAAAGCAATACAGTGTTCTGTTAAATAAATTGTGGATGTTTTGTAAGGGGCCACAATTTTTATGTTTCCTGAATTTAAGTTGTTTTTTTTTTGTTAGTTTCACTCTTGTCAGAGTATTTTCTTTTCTTTTTTGTCCTGTAGTGTGATTTATTTTGTAATATTAAGCTAGAATCCAAGTGCATTTCATTGTTGATCATTTCACTTTTTTCACACTGAAAATTCAAAAAAGTGTAAAAGATGGACCAGTATGTCCCACTGGGAACAGTCCTGTAAAGAGTCTCTAAGAGTGTTCATGAGTGGTTTAAGTTTTGGGTGTTTGTGTTCGATGAGTATGAGAAGTCGTGTTTGTGGAGCGATGTACCATTTATGTCAATACTGGAGAGATTTACTGGGAGGCTGATATCTTGACTGAGTAAAGCATCGATGCTGTGTAACGTATCTCGATGAATGAAGCCCTCCTTCAGGGATGAGCACTAGTGCCATACCATCCTTCCGTTACCATTATTTTCCTTAATTTGCTCTTTGTAACAACGCATCTCCCCATGTCCATATTTTCAAGTCACTAACAGGCATTTCCTTATGAGATATACTAATTTGTTTTGCTGCTGAAAATGACAATCCCCCTTGTCATGTAAGGTGCAAAATGATTTCAAAGTAATATTCATTTATAGTTTTGATAATTTACACTGCACAGATGTTTCTACAGTGCTTTTGTAAACATTTCTAGTGTATTTGCAAAAAAATAAAAGTTGCGTTCAAGTGCAAAGTTTACCTGCTCGTCTGCTGTCTTTCGTTTAACAGTCTTCCCTCAGACAATGAAATATAAATCAAATGGTGGCAATAAAAGGACCCGGATAAGCTGTTTTTAGCTAAACCTCCTGCTGCAAAAATCATCAGTTTGAATTCCTATTATTAAAAGTGTGCTTTCTGCGCCCTCTAAAGGAGCAACTTGTACTGATACCTGCATGACAGAATAGCTTGTGTGCCAAAACAAAATGCTGAAGCCTATATCACAGTTGGGAGACCAGCGACAGACACACCAGAACTCCGTCGTCATGGTGAGAATAAATAATAACAAACAGTTTGGTTTTGTCACCAAAAATACTTGGGTAGGTCAAAGAAAAGGTTTTGGTTTGTGTTAAAATAATTGACATTTGTTTGGGAAGTTAAATTATTTGTGATACAGATTATGATGTGTGCGTTTGACATTACATATGTGACATAAATTCACTTATGAGTCGAAATAACTAATTCTTGACTAGTTTTGAGCAGCGGTCTCCTGGTTGAAAGTCTTTTGTTGGATCCATGCAAACCCCCCCCCGACCTCCTTCCTACATGGACTCTTTATAATACACATGACTTCCCTAATTGCTCCCGTTATGATTACTATAACCACTGATAGTTAATTGCTAACGTAAAGGTAATTTTAACCCTCTTAAACAACCAACGTTGTCATTTTCTGGTGAAGGCGGACTGCTGAGTTTGTGCGGTTTGACTTCCCCTTTTTGAAATGACTTCTTGGATGGTTCTGTATGTTTCTATTGAACTGTTTTATAAATTCAGAAATTTGGACCTTGCTCAGAAACTAAAGGAGCAGAGTGTAGGATTTAGTGACATGTAGTGGTGAGGTTGTAGATTGCACTGAACCCCCTTCACCTCATTGTCCTCCTTTTAAGAGTGTAAATGTAAGAGAATACATGCTGGTCGAGCAACTCGCAACAACAAAAAAAAAAGCCCTTTCTAGAATCAAGGTCTCCTTTATCGGTTAATGTACAAACATGGTGGTGTAACGTAGCGCACACAGTGGAAGGGGTCCCGTTCCATATGTAGATATTCAGGGCTCATTTGAAGAAAATAACATTTTAATGCTTTCATCTAATTTCATGATATTGTTGTCAAATAAAACAAACGGTTTGTGTATTTTAAGTATTAACAAATTTATCTGAAAAGTCAAGTTAGTTTTATTTATCACGTTCAAATAGAACAATAATGCTGCACAGCATCAAACATTATATCCATCGCATAAACTTGAATCACCTAAGCCATTAAAAACACAATAATCTATAAAACAAAATTAAATAAATTAATAACGAGCAGTAAATAATACTTTAGAATACACAGAAGTAAAATTTAAATTAAATTGTGCTTAATGTGGAAATAAAAGTGAAAGTGGATGTGTTTTCAACTAGGATTTGGGCTCTAGTAGTGAGGTTGAGGAGGAGGAGGAGGATGTTCCTCAGTTTTGGAGCTCTGGCTGAGAAAGCTCAGTCGGCCCTCGGAGTCCATCTGGATCTAGAAACTACTAAAAGCTGCTCGTCCGGTGACCTGAGCAGGAGATGGGGGGTGTAGGTGTCCAACAGATTAAGCCAGGACTGCTCCATTTAAACACCTGTGCACAAACATTTTAAAACTAATCCTATTCTGAGAATGTAGCCAGTGTAAGGATACCAGGAAAAATGTGCTCAAGCTTACGTGAGCCAGTCAGGAGCCTCGCTGCAGCGCTCTGAACCAGCTGCTCCTGGGATGTAAGTGCTCCACCCTTTTCAAGAAGTGCAGTGGTCGAACCTCAAAGAAATAGTGACCTTTAAGATCTTTAAAGAAATGAAGGGGTTGACCTTAGCTGAAACTCTTAGCTGAAAGAAGCTGGCTTTGGCAACAGATTAATCTGCAAGTTTGATTTAAAAGAAGAATCAGCACAGTTTGTCTACATGAGGTTTACACCAGGGTGCCATGAAACCAAGACAAGATTAAATATTATCAAGTGACAATGCTGGTAGGTGAGATGGACTCGGCCGCAAAATCCGTTTCATCTTCGTTGAGATTGAGAAAATTTGTGAGAGCTTTAACATCAGCCAAGCAATTTAGAGAAGAGGCGGAGTCGAGTTGCAGCAGTTGGTATGTGTGAGTATCTTTGGCATGTAAACGATGGGTAATGTGTGTTTTAAAGACAGATTCAAGAGGCAGCAGATGTTATAAAAACAGAATTGGACCCAAAATGGACCCTTGAGGTATCACACAAGTTAGATGGGCTGATATATGCAGTGGTGTAGAAAGTGCAATATTTTCCCCTGAAATGTAGTGGAGTGGAAGAATAAAGAATCAGAAAATGGAAATACTTAAGTAAAGTACAAGTACCCCTTGATCGTACTTGAGTAAAGTATACTTGAGTAAATGTACTTGGATATATTCCACATTTGCCAGTCAGTCATTTGCCCCCTGAATTCAATTAAAATTCATTTTTATCCCAAAAACTTTATTCATCCCAGAGGCCGGCCTTTAAAAACAGACAAACAGGGCATTAAGACAACACGATAGACAAACAGCGGCCATGTGGCAGAGACAGCACAGTGCAGTACACAGCGGTGACAATACATGACGATGACACTGAGCGTGGAGCAATATCAAAAGGTCAAATACCCTGCTGCAAATGTAAATAGTTGTTTAGTCGTTGCAATAGTAATAATAATGAAGCTGTCCTCTGCTGAGCCAGTCAGTCGTCTGCCAGGGAAGGAACGCTTTGATATTTAAGTCACGAATTGTTAATTTGTTTCTCCAAAATTTACCAGATGTCACCAAGGGAGAGGTCTACGGCCCGTCGCTCATAAGCTCCCAGTGGCTCGTTAACCGGTACTGAGTTTCTCCCTGGTTAGAACGATTGACAGTGTTTCCCACACATAGACCTACTTGGGCGGGCCGCCCTGATGTACTGACAGCCGCCCAAGAATATCCACGACCCATTTCAGCATTTTGTTTGTCTTTTTTTTTTTTTATTTATCAGTCTGTCAACGTGATCGAACGGGTAGTTTTTTTTTAGTACTTGAGCCTTTGTTGAGAGGTGGTTGCCATCCAGTTCCATGACAAGTTTTTGTCGGGCTTCAAATGTGTACCGGAGGCTTTTTGGGTAGCTCAAATCCAATGAGTACAGCAGCCCAAATAGAAAGGGCGAGTGCATTTGCAATGTTGCCATACCTTCGATGATTATCCCATCGTCTTCCAGGTCATCTGGGCTCTGCACCTTCCTTCTGTATGGCAAAGATTCCCAGGATCGTCTGTTTTATAGACTCCTGGTTGTCCTCAAACATCCTCAAAAACAGAACAAATAAGACATTTAGCAAAAACACACACAAACAAAAAACATTTTCTTTTAGGCTAAATAATGTCTAGCTCCCAGATTACCATACCTCTAGTACATCCAGTGTAGCTGTTCTAGTGTTGACATTAACTGTTGTTGGTATCTCGATATCAGTTGTCAACAACAGAAATGAAACAAGCTTTACAGACAATTTGATTTGGGAAACTAAATTGCTCCATCAAAAATATTATACTTTCAAAAAACAGTCTACAAACTGCTTCAATGTTAGTAAGAAAGGATTTTTACTGTGCAAGCATGGTCATTATCTTTCTGGCTGTGTTAACAGATTCGTGTAACAATTTTCTATATTGTTCTTGTTGTCAACAAATCTTAAGTTTGGATCCAAACGATCAGTGAACTGATTTTCTAACAAATATTGTGCACGTATTCAAAGCCTGATAGATCTGAGACCTCTTTTGTCCAAAGATTATTAAAAACAAGGCAACCCGTCACATCGATATGAAAGTATGAACAGCAATCTCACTTCTTTGAGGTAAACCAATAATGCTTTCAGTATGCAGGCTCTCCTTGTTTCAATGGAGTCATTCTGCAGCAAAGAAAAAGGGGAAATATGTATATAAGATATTATAATATTGCATTGTGCAGCAAATTTACACTAGAAATGTGTCACTGCCCAGGAACACTGATCAGTCTCCTCATTGCTGTCATGCAGCTTCACGGTTGCTTCTTCGTGCCATTTTCTTTATTTTAAAGGCCGTGGTTGGCTACAAGGTGGTGGAATGCACAATAATTTGGGATATAAGTTATACACTTACACAAGAAACACCCAATGTAATTTTTTTTTTAGAATTAACATATGTAATTTGTTATCTTACTCAAATAATTTCATAGCATAATGATAATTTAAGTAATACTACATATACATTGTCAAAATAAGAAACAACTACTGCAATCCAAAAGTCCCAGTCAGCTGTTTCAAAAAAATGACCTGTTGCAAACATTTCTGGGTGCACTGTATCCTAGAAATGGCTCGTGATGTTAGAGGGAATTGAGCGCACGCCAGAACTTGTGAGGTCTCGCTTCTATTGGCCTAAGACGGCCGCAGACATTGATGGTAAAGTGAAAGCTTGTGAGAGGTGTGTTCGCAGAAAAGCACCGCCTGATAAGGCGGCTCCACTTGTGAACATACAGAGATCATGGCACCCATGGAGCTAGTCTGCATGGACTTCCTCTCACTCCAGCCTGATAGCAAGAACACAAAAGACATACTAGTAATCACTGATCACTTCACCAAATACGCTGTAGCCATTCCTACTAGAGACCAAAAGGCCAGCACTGCAGCAAAGTGCCTGTGGGGACATTTCTTAGTCCATTATGGCTTTCCTGAAAGACTCCACAGTGACCAGGGAAGAGATTTTGAGTCACATACCATCCGAAAACTGTGTTCTCCGTTCGGGATACGGAAGGTTCGAACCAGTCCGTATCGCCCCAGAGGAAATCCAGTAGAGCGCTACAACCGGACCTTACTCAGTATGTTGGGTACTTTAAAGAACCAAGAGAAATCCCATTGGCGGGTCTTAGTCCGCAATCTCCGTCTCAGAAACAAACACAAACTAGCTGACCGATGGGAACCAACAATATCCCTGGTCACCAAGCAAAGGGGAGACGTGCCTGTATATACTCTGAAACCAGAGAAAGGTGATGGGCCACTGCGAACGCTCCACAGAGATCTCTTGCTCCCTTGTGGCTTCCTTTCACAAGCAGAGGAAGAGGAACCTCAGCGTACCAGTAAGCTTCAGACACCAACGACTCGTCAGAGTGCAACCGGAAAGTTTCAATTCCGCTGACGAGGATGATGACATCTGTTTTCAGTTTGCACCATCACGAGGTGACAGACACACAATATCAAAATCTATGACACACCAATACCAAAACCAGACAAACCCAGAGAGGAAGTGAAACCTGGAAGTGACCCAAGCATGAACTTGATTTATTCAGGTCCATTGGAACAACTAGAAGCCCGGCCTTCTGGACACGACATAACAGAGAGTTACTGGAGCTCTTCACTTACCGCGAAGGAACTGAGAGGCCTGATAATGAGGAGCCCAACCAACCCTTCACTCTCCCTGAAAATGAAACAGAATCATACTTACCGGATGTGGAAAACACAACAGATGGGGAATCTTGAGTCCTTTTCCAGAAAGGACAGTTCCCCAAACTCACCTCCATCCATACCAGATAAACCCCCCAGCAGAGACGCCAGACCTCCCTGAAAAGAACTCCATGCAGACCAGTCAAAAGAATGCTGGTTCAGAGATGACATGTAGAAACCAATCAATCAGAGACAGTGAAAATCGATGACTCAGGAGCAACTCAACCTTTCAGGAGGTCGGAGAGGAATCGTCAACCATTAGGACGACTCCATTACCCTGAACTAGGAAATCCCTTAGTAACAGTAGTTCAGTCACTGTTCCAGGGCTTAAGTACAGCATTTATTGATTCACTGAATGCTGATAATAGATCACAAAGTCAAGCTTTTGAAATGATAACAACCATTTTAGAGTAGTGGGTGTAACCCAGTAGTAAAACTGCGCGGGTTATAGTATGTTTCCTTTATTGTTGTCTATTTGTTAAACATAGTGTCAATCATAGCCACTTCGTTCAGATGTAGTTCTCATTGGCTTATATCAGGCAATGCAGGTTTCTGATTGGAGGAGGAGGTTAAGTCCCGCCCCTCCAGGTAGCAGACTGAGCGCAGAGAAGTGAAGACGGCATGAAAAGAAGAGCGCGGCACAGGATAGTAAAAATAGTATGTTTTCCTTTTTTTGATAGAAGCAGTTAATTTGATTGAGTGATAGGTATAATATTTCCTTAAATCTTGAATTATCAGCAAGATAATCTGTACGAGAGAAGTGGCAGTGAACTTGACCTGTATTGTGCTTGTTAACACAGCGAGTAGTTAATTAGCAGCGTGGACGGACTTTAGCCTGCTGCTGTAGAGAGGAGAGAGAGAGGACCACCAGGTGAACCGAGAGGACCACCGGGTGGAACCGAGAGAGAGGACCACCGGGTGAACCGAGAGAGGACCACCGGGGTGGAACCGAGAGAGAGGACCACCAGGTGGAACCGAGAGAGGACCACCAGGTGAACCGAGAGGACCACCAGGTGGAACCGAGAGAGAGGACCACCGGGTGAACCGAGAGAGGACCACCGGGGTGGAACCGAGAGAGAGGACCACCAGGTGGAACCGAGAGAGGACCACCAGGTGAACCGAGAGGACCACCAGGTGGAACCGAGAGAGAGGACCACCGGGTGAACCGAGAGAGGACCACCGGGGTGGAACCGAGAGAGAGGACCACCAGGTGGAACCGAGAGAGGACCACCAGGTGGCGCTCTGAGCTACCACCTGCTCCGTGAACATCCCCCCTGCATCATCCTGCTCCTGGACTGAGGCCTGTGGGCCGGTAACCGTCTTGTCTGCTGGACGGCATTACTTCAGGAAAGGTACCACCCTGTCTCATTTGTTTTTGAGTTGAGTGAAGCGACCTTGAAGTTTTTGGTCTCCACGAGCCCGAGCACCGAAGATTAAAGATTAATTTGCCGGTTTAGGTAGGTAGGTAGGTATTTACTTTATTAATCCCCGAGGGGAATTTTTTTTTTTTAAAGAAAAATGAGTTAAGTGTTATTACTGGGGTGTCATGTGTATTTGTGTATCACGGTCAAAGTGAAAAGTGTGTGGAGAGCAAGTTATTTGGTTTTACGCTGCATAGTGTAACAAAAAGTCAAGAACACACTTGATTCATTTGCCTTAGATTAAAGTGGGAAACTATTGTATTTAATTTTAAAACAGTTTCTGGGTGTTTATTATCTTCAAAGGTTAAAGAGTTAGTACATGCATTTAGTAGCTACATTGTTATATCAGTCTGTTAAGTTATATCTGTTGTGAGGTACCAGGTTTCTTTATTGATACAAGACTAATAATACAGAGATAATTAGTTATCTGAACACAATTAAATTAAGTAAAGAACTCAAGGCCCTATCTACCGATTTGGATAGTAGAAGAGGCCACCTCTTCAGCAGAAAAGGTCTCGGGGACAAAAGCTCCAACTTTCTGTTCTACCACTGAGACACAAACAGAAAACAGGAGCTCTGTTACAGTCTGTTCAATAAGTTTAAGTGGTTCAGGTGTTTTCTGTGTGATAGAAACATACGCTGTTTGTCCTCATGCAGCTCCTGTGGTGCAGCTTCAACTGAGAGAAGATTATTAGGGCCCGAGCACCGATGGTGCGAAAGCCCTATTGTTAGCCAAGGAATTATTTTTCTTTTCGGTCCTTGTTCTTATAAATAATGTGCCTTTTTGGAGGCTTTATCATTTTCAAAAACTCATGAAAGTTGGTACACACGTCTCTCCCTGCGAAAAATTTAATATTCTAGTGGAGTGGCCAAATGGTGGCCAAATGGCTCGCTAGCGCCCCCTAAAGAGATGCCCCTACATTTACCTACATGCACGAAATTTGGTGGGCATGTGTCGACGTACAAAAAAGTTGCACCATTATGTCAACTCAACAGTAAGTCCGCCATTTTGAATTTAGTCGCCATTTTTGGCGATTCGCACATGTTGTACTTTGTCAAACTCCTCCTAGAGATTTTGTTGGACCGACTTGAAATTGAGTCAGTTCACTGTTAACATGTTTGGGATGAAAAGTTATCGTAAGAATTTGTTTTCGTCGATGGGTGTGCCCGTGACGTGGTGGCCATTTTGAGCGTCTCGCCATGAAACTACAAGTTGCTTTAAAGCTTTAAACCTTCTCCAAACATTACATGTATGATAACAGTCCCTCCCTGAAGACACCTGTATGGTAAAATTCGCTCATAGTCATAGCGCCCCCTGGTGACAACTGGAAATGACACTTTTCATACTTTCACATGCTACGTCGAGCTGGTTGATCACATGAACCTAAAGTTGGGTCAGAATAGCCTAAACATGTGGTTGATGATATATTGAGAATTTCGTTCGACTTTGTCAAAGAGTGTCGCCACGGTGATGTGGCAAAGTTTGATGTTTTGCTGTGACACAGGAAGTCGATGTTTAAGTCAAAGGATGCTTGAAACCTCATGAAAAGTGGCACATACATCCAGTGTGGTGAGATCTGATATGTGTTTCGTGAGTGGGCGTGGCCCAATGGCTCACATAAACTGCAGCCGCGGCATCTAGTTTCACCTACATGCACCAACATTTTTGGATATTTGTATCACATCAAGATGTACAAAAAAGTCTCTTGGCAGCATGACCTCAACTAAACAGGAAGTCTGCCATTTTGAATTTAGTTGCCATTTTTGGCAAATCGCACCTGTTGTATTTTAACGAACTCTTCTTACAGACTTTGACATACCAACCGGAAGTTTTGTCTGTCCTATCTTAACACCTGGGAGATGAAACGTTATCAAAGGAATTTGTTTTCGTCCAACGGTGTGTACATATTCCAATCTTCCTTAAACGTTACATCCCTGATAACAGTCCGGCACTGAAGACACATGTATGGTAAAATTCGCTTAGAGTCATAACGCCCCCTGCTGGCAACTGAAAAAAATATATATTTAATACTTTCACATGCTTCATCGAGCTGGTTGATCACATGAACCTAAAGTCGGGTCAGAATAGCCTTCAGATATTGATGATGATATATTGAGAAGTTCATGCGACTTTGTCAAAGGGCGTCGGTGTGGCGATGCGGCAAAGTTTGATGGTTCGCCATGACACAGGAAGTTGATGTTTAAGGTCAAAGGATGCTTGAAACCTCATGAAACGTGTCACATACATCCGGCATGGAGAGACAATACATCTGAAGTGTGTTTTGCGAGTGGGCGTGGCCAAACGGCTCACTAACGCCCATAAACTGCATCGCCGGCACCTAGTTTCACCTACATGCACCAAATTCGTTGGACATGTGTATCACACCGAGATGTACAAAAAAGTCTCTTGGCATCATGATTTTGTTTTCATCAATCAGTGTGCCCGTGGCGTGGCGGCCATTTAGAGCGTCTTGTCATTAAACTGCAAGTGACTGTAACTTTTATGTACATATTCCTCAACATTACATACATTAATGTTCTTCAAACATTACATCTTTGATAACAGTCCCCCCCCCCGACCCGCTGGCTCCCCAATGTGCACCGTGCGAAAGCCCGCATATCACTGCTTGCAGTTTTAATTATTGTTATTATTTAATTAATAACACAAAAATATGTACAGGTGAATGTTAACCCAAACAAACAGATGAAGAAAAAGTGAATAAAATTGTCTTCTTTGAAACCTCTGATATTAACCTCTGACCTTCAGAATAAAAGTGCCGGATGGTTGCATCATGTTAATGTGGATGATTCATATTTCAATTAATAATCAGCTAGTTATAGTGACACATCTCCTGTCCTCCGTGCTGAATATGACTTTAAAACAAAGGTAAAAAAAACACCTGAAGTGATAGACTCCAGCTACTTGTAGCTGCTGACACACATTCAGTTAAACCTGATTTACATACTGTTTTCTTGTCATGATCAGTTTTAATGCTCTGAGTTACTAAGTTTGTTATCCCACATAATGACGACAAAAGTTCAATCTGTAATTATTGTAATAAACCAGTTGACTTCGAACTTCAAACCCCATTTATCTCACTTACACTGTTTCTTTGTCATTATTGTATTTTATTGTATTTACTCAGTGCTGACATTAACTTAATCTGTCAGCTAAATGCTGCATTGCAAGAAAGTCTTTTTTTTAAAGAATTATGAGCACTTTAATTCTGAATTCCAGATGTATAAACTTCAACTTTTCTCTTAAACGGTGCACTTAGACTAACAAATAGGTCACACAGTTTATTGACATGTCTGTCCAGATAACGATGCCATTATCTTTTTCTTCCACTGACCTACTTGAGACTCCATAAGAACACATTCAGAGGCTGCACAATCCTCAATATTAGTTATTCTACTGATGAAAAGTTTTGATCAGCACACAGTCAAATATTTTATAAATAACCTGCAAAGCCCTTTTTTATTTTGCTCACTCCTGAACCAAACTCCTGTAAAGTCCCTTCAGAACCAGTAATAAGAAATAAATAAGAAATAAGAGAAAAGCTCTGACCTTCTTTAGCTGTGACAGCAAGAACACCAACGAGCAAAACACACAGGATGAGGAGAGCCTTCATGATGAAGATGAGGAGGAGGATGGACGATAATGAAGAGACTTGATGTCTGCTTGGAGTCAGAGACAGTCAACACAATGACACAGCAGGAAATCAAATGTACGACCACAGAAGGAGACAGAGTTGGAGCAGGTGTCTTACCTGTCAGGTAGATGTGAGGTGATGTTGTTCAGGTGTCGGCTGAGTGATGCAGTGAAGATGAGGAAGCTGCTCTCTCCTCTATATCCACAATACAAGAGGGAGCCGCATGAGAATGAACTTACTTTGATTTAAACTTGATTTTTATCTCTCAAATACAACCGGCTATATATCAGTGAGGCCAATAAAGAAATGTTGACATCAATAACAGTTATGACAGTGGTACTCCACTAATCTTAATGTCGCTTTCTTCAGCTGTCGTAACTCTCAATGCGGCATGATACGACATAGTGAGGATGTGTCCCTGTGAAATTTGATCATCTTAGAGATCAACTCTAAGAGTTCCTGCAGAAATAATGCCGAGTACGTTGGTGGCCGATATACTGTGCTGATTAGTACTGTTGATTTACCTTTCAGCTTAAGAGCAAGATATTCAAATGATGTAAATTCATCGAAGTCAATGTCATTGCACTCAAACTGTGCGGTGAAGATCACTGCGATCCCTCCTCCTCTCTTGTTTTGTCAAACTGACTGATAAAATTTATAGTTAGGAGGACAAGCCTCTTTCAGTGTCGTTTTACTGGTAGTCGACCAGTCGACTTCCTTCTGACCAGAATTTCCCTTTTAATATTTGGCATGGTTACAATCACATCAATGAGGAACAGAAAGTGCAAACTCTTATGAGAACTATGAGAACATTAACCAGAAAAGATTTATTGGTCATTAAAAAGAGCCAATTTCAACTGCAGGGAATCTAGGACTGGAGAGGAGGCTGGTTGTGCCTGAACATTGACAATTTTGAGATGACTAAAACAGGTACCAGATGGTCTGTGATTGTTACGACCATAGATTAAGTAGTGAAAACTAAAATTAAGATACAAAATTCTACTAACTAATTCTACTAGCAATCAGTGCCCTTAATATTTTTGAGTTCTGCTAACTTATCGTAGCCTGGCTGCGCCGACTGTCGGTCGCACCCAAAATTTTCTTCATTGGGTCTCGGCTCGTATTTGCATTTGCTTAGCTACTCTGAGCAGTGGACCAATCAGCGTACAGTGTCAGTGGTCAACCACGTTTGTCCCGCCCCTCCTTCAGTGTGATTGGATGGGTGCTGACAGTGATGAGCGCAGCGTTAACATTTTTGAAGTCTCGGTGAACGAAAAAAAAAACGTCTAATGTTCAGCGTTCAGTGCGGAATAAAGGTTCAGCATCTCATCACGCTTCTGCCATTCATTAAAACATTTTAAAAATTTTCTGGTTTGTACCTAACTAAACTTTTCAAGGTTTACAGTGTAATGTAGGCAAGTAAACTTAAGTAACATTTAGTGACATAACTTAATGAATGTACAAAATGTAACTTAACTTAGAAAACCCAGTAACGCCACATCAGTATGTATCCAACATGCTCTCTCTCATCATAAAGATTGTATACAGTTATCTTTTGCCTTTACAAGGTGAGTAAATATTTGCACTCACCATCCTTTTTTGGGGGAAAGTAAGCAAGGTTGTCATTTGCAGTGAAACAAGACTGCTTATTTAGGTGTTAATTAGTCCTTAATTAACACTTAATTAAGCTATAAGAAGTCAGACATTTTTTCATGTCTTCTATTTGAATCAGACAGGATTTCAGAAAAGCACGACTTTCCTCAGAATTTACACATTTGTAATGTTTGCCCTCCTCGACAAGGCACCCTTACTTACCCGATTTTCCCATGTTTTCCAAATGATAATAAACACGTGATCACATTTATGACACATATTTACCACATGTTGCAACATATGATAACACAGGGGAAATATGTGGAAAAGTTTTCTCAAGGTAATCTACAGGAGCGTCACACATTAAACCATGAAAATGTTCCTAAAGCACGTTTCCCATGAGAAAAATATATGTTTCACATGTGCACAATCACATTAGGTCACGTCAGTTGTTGAACATGTGTAATTCACATTGTGTTTCTATACAGGGATTTGAAGAGTCAAATAAAACACGTGAAAATATACAGTGAATGCGATTCTTTTATAAAGTCCCTGAATTTTCAAGTCATGTAAACACGGTTTTAATGTTATGAATTGAGCTTTTATGACAAACCTCCATTCTGAATATTAATCGATTACAGTAGACATTTCTTTTGAAATTTATTATTAACAGGAAAATCCATGTCATTTCCTGGTCAAATTTCACAGGGACACATCCTCACTATGTCGTATCATGCCGCATTGAGAGTTACGACAGCTGAAGAAAGTGACATTAAGATTAGTGGAGTATCACTGTCATAACTGTTATTGATGTCAGCATTTCTTTATCGGCCTCACTGATATATAGCCGGTTGTATTTGAGAGATAAAAATCAAGTATAAATCAAAGTACAGGCGGCTCCCTCTTGTATTGTGTATATAAAGAAGAGAGCAGCTTCCTCATCTTCACTGCATCACTTAGCCGACACCTGAACAACATCACCTCACATCTACCTGACAGGTAAGACACCTGCTCCAACTCTGTCTCCTTCTGTGGTCGTACATTTGATTTCCTGCTGTGTCATTGTGTTGACTGTCTCTGACTCCAAGCAGACATCAAGTCTCTTCATTATCGTCCATCCTCCTCCTCATCTTCATCATGAAGGCTCTCCTCATCCTGTGTGTTTTGCTCGTTGGTGTTCTTGCTGTCACAGCTGAAGAAGGTCAGAGCTTTTCTCTTATTTCTTATTTATTTCTTATTACTGGTTCTGAAGGGACTTTACAGGAGTTTGGTTCAGGAGTGAGCAAAATAAAAAAAAAGGGCTTTGCAGGTTATTTATAAAATATTTGACTGTGTGCTCAACAAAACTTTTCATCAGTAGAATAACTAATATTGAGGATTGTGCAGCCTCTGAATGTGTTCTTATGGAGTCTCAAGTAGGTCAGTGGAAGAAAAAGATAACGGCATCGTTATGTGGATAGACATGTCAATAAACTGTGTGACCTATTTGTTAGTCTAAGTGCACTGTTTAAGAGAAAAGTTGAAGTTTATACATCTGGAATTCAGCCATGCCACGGGCACACTGTTGGACGAAAACAAATTCCTTTGATAACGTTTCATCTCCCAGGTGTTAAGATAGGACAGACAAAACTTCTGGTCGGTACGTCAAAGTCTGTAAGAAGAGTTCGTTAAAATACAACAGCTGCGATTCGCCAAAAATGGCAACTAAATTCAAAATGGCAGACTTCCTGTTTAGTTGAGGTCATGCTGCCAAGAGACTTTTTTGTACATCTTGATGTGATACACATATCCAAAAGTGTTGGTGCATGTAGGTGAAACTAGATGCCGCGGCTGCAGTTTATGCGAGCCATTGGGCCACGCTCACTCAGGAAACACATATCAGATCTCACCACACCAGATGTATGTGCCACTATTCATGAGGTTTCAAGCATCCTTTGACTTAAACATCGACTTCCTGTGTCACAGCAAAACATCAAACTTTGCCGCATCGCCATGGCGACACTGACAAAATCGAACGAAATTCTCAATATATCATCAACCACATGTTTAGGCTATTCTGACCCAACTTTAGGTTCATGTGATCAACCAGCTTGACGTAGCATGTGAAAGTATGAAAAGTGTAATTTCCAGTTGCCACCAGGGGGCGCTATGACTATGAGTGAATTTTACCAAACAGGTGTCTTCAGGGAGGGTCTGTTATCATACCTGTAATGTTTGGAGAAGGTCGGTCCATGTACATAAGATTTAAGATTGGTTTATTACAACGTACAGATTTAGCTAAATGTGTGTCAGCAGCTACAACTAGCTGGAGTCTATCACTACAGGTGTTTTTTTTTACCTTTGTTTTAAAGTCATATTCAGCACTGAGGACAGGAGATGTGTCACTATAACCCGCTAATGATTAATTAGATTTGATTCACTTTTTCTTCATCTGTTTGTTTGGGTTAACATTCACCTGTACAGATTTTTGTTATTAATTAAATAATAACAATAATAATCTTCTCTCAGTTAAAGCTGCACCACAGGAGCTGCATGAGGACAACCAGCGTACGTTTCTATCACACAGAAAACACCTGAACCACTTAAACTTATTGAACAGACTGTAACAGAGCTCCTGTTTTCTGTTTGTGTCTCAGTGGTAGAACAGAAAGTTGGAGCTTTTGTCCCCGAGACCTTTTCTGCTGAAGAGGTGGCCTCATCGCCTCAAGGTTTATTGTCTCATATGTCTTATAAACACTGAATATTGAGTCTTTCCATTCATTGTCATGGCATCAGACCCATCTCTTATGTCCTCCAAATTTGTGGAAATATTGGAATGATGATGTGAATGTTTTTCTCTGTTTTTAGAGGAACAGCCTGAGAAGGTTTCTGGTGGAAAGGTGGCTTCATCGGCCAGAGGTTTAATTTCTTATATTAAATACAGAATACTGAATCTTTCCATTAATCTTAATGGCATCGTATCCATCGCTTCTCTGTCCAATCATCGATCTGCTCCTCTCTCTGCTCCACAGGTTTTTTCATAGAGTGTCCCTCTGGTTGGGTCAGTCACAAGTACAGCTGCTATCAGTACTCCAGCTCCAAGGTGTCCTGGAGCAGTGCTCTGGTAATTTACACTCTATCAGTCAGAAAGCTTTTCATTATTATTCAACATTTCATCATATTAATACAACATTTCCCTGTATGTGTTTGTGCGTCTCCCTCCAGGCCAACTGTGCCAGTCAGGGAGCCTCTTTGGTTTCTGTCCAGAACGTGTTTGATTACAGTTTCCTGCAGGAGCTCACCAAGAGATCAGGAGGCACCAATGCCTGGATGGGAGGATTCTACTTCCAGGTTTCTTACTACTATCTCCACAGATATATTAGTCAGAGTAACTTTAAGAGATTTGATCATCACCAATCAAACTCTGCTGCTTGTGATGTGTTTGTTTTCAGGACTGGAGATGGGTGGACCAGAGTCACTATAGTTACAGCTACTGGAGCTCACTGAACTCCGCCACCTCGTACCCGTGTATCTACCTCAAGACCACAAGTGAGACCAAACATTCACTCAACTCTTTGATTACATGCAGTTTTCTAACAAGACTTTTCTGGATTTTAATGTCTTTTTAACTTCAATACTTTATGTTTTAGTGTTTGAGACATCCTGTTATGATTTAAAGGGACATATTGTACTCTTTTGATATTCTATTGTCTTATATATATATGACAGAAGTCTGTTGTAAAAGTTGAAAGCTCTGAGGTAAACATGCAAACGTGGAAAAATGCTCCCTGCAAGTAAAAATCCTGAACTTCAGTCTGCTCTGAATACCTCACAAATGTGCATCTGTGGAGTTCAGTTGAATTTACTGTGATGTGTTCACTGTCATCACGTCAGGTCTGCGAGGCTGTATAAGCTCCTGATAGTCAGCTCGGCCTGAAGACTAAAAACTGCAATAATTTAGGACATTTTGATGGGACAGCTTCCAGAATCTGATTAATTAGAGCAGTCGGGAGTGGCGTTCAAAAGCCACAGACGCTAACTGAACAAAAGGTATCAAATCGATGCCAGTAGAACAGAATACAAACCTGAGAATGAGTACGCTGACTGGTCATCAGCTGCAGTGTCTTGCTTGTCTATCTCAACATAACATAATGAATGAATATTTTTTTCTTGCAGCTGGTTGGTCCAATACTCTCTGCAATACTGCACTCCCGTACATCTGCGTGAGGAAAAATGATTCCTGCTGAACCTGACACCAACACAAAGCTGTACGTTCTCATCTGAACCAGAATCACTGGGATGTGATGGAGCACATCATAAAATCTTGTTTTTATTTCAGCAGAAAGGACGAGACCGTCCTGCCACAGAACTGTGTTGTATCACTGCTGCATGCTGGTTCAATTTTTAAATGATGATTTTAAATAAATTAAAATACATGTAACAAATGAATGTTTAATGTGCTGTGGTATTCTTGTGCTTCATTATCTAACAGCAGCATTAGCATGAGAAATGCAGAATACAGAATCTTTATTAAAAAAAAACATCGCCAGGAGCAAACTTTTGTCTCACATTGAAGTTTCTTCATTTTACCTATAAACTTGTTTAATTTGCACAATTTAGCACCAACATGCATGACACTCAGAGGCAACTCAAAAACCAGCTTTACCTACTAACCATGAAAAGAACAATACTCAAGGACCAACAAATCCACTTGAACTGCTTTTAGAGGAAGTCTTAACTGCAGAGCACAACCTGTGGAGAGAACGTATATATCCAGGCCGACTGATCACAGAGTGGCTGCAGGTTAGACAGACTGGAAATTGGAAGCAGGTGAGGAGGGCGTGACGAGCAGGAGACATGAACACTGAGAGTCCCAGGGACTGAGGACCGTTGGTGGGTGGAAGGAGCGGCACACGGCAGCACCTAAACAGAACGGCAGAAAAGTCCAAAACTGTGACAGAGCTGGCTTATTAATTCATTTTTAATAAAATGCCTGATAGCAAATATTACCTGCTTGTTGTCTTTGCATACATGGGGTGGTTAATAATTGTAAATGTTTTTTTTTACTGCGTTCATTGTTTGCCATTCAGCAAATTACTTGAGAAAACTGAAAGGGAAATTTGAGACTAAGCCTGAAACTAGCCTATAAAATGAAAAAAAAATGTTGAATGAAACATTTTTGCTAATGTCACCACACTGGCATTATTTAGCAGCCTATCCTGTTAACTTCAGGACTGTGGAAGGATTTATCTGCACCTCTCCCACATTGGGAGGGTCTGCCTGTCCAGCCAGCTCATTGGCTGATTCAACTCCTGCTAAGTTGCAGGTTCTGAATGGTTCTGAGTGACCTCCGTCCTTGTTTGCCTTTAAAGCCTGAAGAAGTATAATTCCTGCTTGACGGAGTTTCTTCACTCTCAGGAAGGGAAGGATAATTACTTCCTCTGTTTAGCATCAATAAAAGTCAATATATCCCTTTTAAGTTTAATAAGATCTGCTTCATCTTTCTTTATAATGACATAGACCTCTCATACAAACACATATCATGTCATACTCCAGATGTGGAATGATGGAGTGGAAAGTTGTCCAACACAGAGAGGGTTTTTACATGAAACAGTGACACATAGTCATTCAGGAAGTGATTCATAGTTTTGGCCTCAGCTGTCACAGATGGATCTATTTTCCAGAAACAGTGAATTTTTGCAGTTTTCTCTACAATCCTGACGCTGCCGGGCAGACTGAGGAGGAGTGAGGGAGGACATGATCGGCAGGCTGAGTCAAGAGAGCTTCACTAATAACATGAGCTCCTCTCGTCCATTTTAAAACTCAGATTAAATGCAGTAGAATTTTTTTTCTGACTATGACTCAGCATTCAGCAACAGGCTTCACCGCAGGGCCAGATCTGTTTGATAAAGCTTGTTTCTTTTTCCAGAGAGATTAAAGAGCAAGGACTTTATCTTGACTCACTTTCCATAAAACTGCAGTAAATTCAGGGTGAAATCCTTCAGAAGGAGAAATGTTGTGCTGAAAACTCGTGACTCCTCCCTTTCTTTTCAAACTCTCACTGTACTGACTGTAAAGCCAGCTGAACTGCAACAAGTCCAGGCGGATTTTTAGGGAGCACAGGAGGTCACACATTTTCCAGCTCAACCTGTAACAGAGATAAATCCACAAGGACATGATGATGTGTACACAGCAGCAGCCTTGTGTGGATTATTCTGCCTGTGGACCTTGAGGAAGTTCTTTCTGTCAGAGCTCTTTTGAGGAACGTCATATGTTTCAGCCCTCAGGATGATCGTCTCAGGGTCTGCAGGCGTCAGCACGCTTTTACTGCTTCACTCTTAAAATTAAAAGTACATTATTGACCTTTTTAAGACTTGATTAACCTTCAGTAAAGTCCTGGAGTCCAGGTTCATCTTTGTTGTTCAGCACATTTTAAAGTGTAACTTTAAAGTGTGACTCATTTTGTCGTACTTTCTGCTTTTTTTTAAAAATGGGAATGGAAAAATTAAAGAAATAACACCATAATACTAATACAGTCTGCGTTCAGTGATTGTATCCTAACTCCAACTGATAATATGAATAACTAAGTTTTAATGTAAGAAAACCCAAAAAGTAAAAGTTCGGTCTGTTCCACGACTTTTCAAAAAGTTAGTCTAAGCTTCGCTTGTCTGTTGAAATGTTTACTTATAATAATTATACTAATTTATATTCATCAATGAAACAGATTCATGTCATTGGTTTTATCAACCCCACAGACTCGTCACGGAGCCCATGATAAACCAAAACAAAAAACAAAATGCTTTTAGGACAAAAAGCGCTCACCTCCTCGCAGACTGTCTGTTTAAAGGACCAGTATGCAGGATTTAGGGGGTTTACTGGCTCAACAGGAGGCCTGTTGGGTTTTTCACGGGTTTCACAGCCACTGTAGATTCTCCTACACACTTGAAGTGGGGGGGTGAGGGAAGTGTTATCAGTTGGATGCAGTCTGAAACCTGACCAGTAGACGCCACTAAATCCTACAAAACTGCTCCTTTAAAAATTAAGGTAGAAAAACGAATTAATCGGACAAAAACCCTGTGTACCATACGCAAGTTTGTTTTCTTGTCTCTCACCTTGTTAATCATCTTGTCTCCTCATATCTATTCTGCATCACTTTCTCCAAGTTGAGAACCACTATAAGTTACAAGACCGGCACTGCAGCTAAAAACTATTTGCACGATCAATCAATCCACTTTTTATCAATCAGGTGATTAGTCTAAATAAAGTTGTGAAAACAGAGGGGAAAAAAATGCCCATCTCCACTTCTCAGATTCTAAGATGTCATCGTCATTTGTTTTGTTTCACAGCCAAACAACCAGTTTTCACTTTATGATGGTTAATGACAGAAAAAGTAGCACATGTTCTGGTGGTTGAAAAATGTCAAAGATTTCTTGAGTCTAATCCCTTTGTACCACATCCACAACTTGATGAGTTCACGTGTTTCATGAATTTCTTTTTAGAACTTTTAGAAGAACTGTGTAAATGAAGTTAAATTGTATTGTACTGAATTTCAGATATCTGCTTTTATTACCAAGACAGCCTCAAAATGAGCACACACAAAAATGCAAAAATGGGAACTAATGTAAATTGTAAAGAAACTAGAGCGGTTCTTTCAAGGAAATGTAAATTGCTCATAAACTCAGTACAATGAATTAAAACCTAACTGTCAGAACTTTCTCAGAACTTCTGTTTCCAGTTATTAGTACTGAATAATTTCTTTCCTGGAAACTGAAATCTTTTAGAAAATGCACACTAATTAAATAAACCATAACCAGTTGAAGCTGAAGATGATTTGATGATGAAAACGGTCAATTATTGGACTTTTTTTTCACATTTTACAAAGAAGCTGATTCTCTTTTAGTATTTTTTTGAGTTGCTTAGCTGTTTAAGTTATTTGTCGTCACTTTGAAGCAAAGACTTTATAGAAAATAATGTTTTATTAGGGTTTAAATTAAATGCTGTATGTGCACTTTATAGTGGCTGAGTGTTAAGAAGCTTTCTGGCACGTGAAAAAAAAGAGCAGAATCAGTTGGTAAAAACTGAATATTTGCACATTTACGACTGCTGGAACACACAGAGCTGCACAGTTTAAGAATATATTTGACCTCTGAACCTTTTTAATGATTCTTTAAAAGCACACTTAAGGCCTGCAGCTGATGCCAAATCCATCATGCGTGATCGCAGCTAGTGCGTCCACACGCTCCATTTGACTGAGTCTTTCATTCAAATGGCTTCATTAGGGCAGAACTCCTGCAGCTTCACAACTGTACGACCACCTGCAGACAGCAAACAATACACTGAAAAGCTGGGTCTAACTGTCTTCTTCTTCTTTGTGCCACCACCGAGGGAGTCTCTGTGTTGGGGGTGGTGGCGACCTCCATCTCTGGAGAAGCATGCTGGATTTTCTTTAACAGGGTGATTTAAAGGTGACAGTAAAGATATATACCTTTTGGGAAGAAGATCCATTCCATGTTTTAACAGAGAAAACCTCGATCAAATCGGGCTGTCCTTGTCTCTTCATGTAAACCCAGACTGACTCCATGTGCTGACTGTAGCCAACACAAACAAGATCCACACTCAACAACAGAGCCTTCACATATTCAGGACTCACCACAGCTCATGACACTCATGATCATCTCTCAGTGTACAGTTGACCCTCTTAAGTAGCATTAAGGCTGTTAAAATCATTGGATCTATGTTTACACTGGTTTATAATATCCAAACAGTGAGACTATTGTTTTGAAATTCATAAAACATGCAACACGTGTAAATCAAGGCCATTTAAAAACATTTAAAAACTTTGTCAAAATGTTCTTTCACCACCAGAAAAATCATTTAGTGTTGTCCTCTTTTCTCAGAAGATAAATATAGTAAGTAATTTATGGCTTCATATCTATGATACAAGTGTCTAAAGCCATTAAAATTGACATTTATTTATTTAAGAAGTTACTAAACACAAAAATGTAAAAACAGGCTGCTGTTGCAGAAAGGGTTTAAGGATGGGTGAGTCCTTGTTTGTTTGAAGTGTTATTTGTGGTGTATAGCCCATGTTATTTCTGTCTCATTGAATATGTATGTGTTCATTAAAATGACTAAGGTTTCTGTTTCTCTATGTTTCCATTTTTTTTTTTTTTTTATGCCAAGCTTAATCTTACATTTATTAGAGTGATATCATTCTTCTCACATGATTTCAAGTGTCAAACAATTCTTCTGATTATTTGTATATGTGCCTGGTTGTATGAAACAACAACAGTGAGCGTTCCTGGCAGTGCTGAAGCGACTCCTGTAGGTGTAAAAGATGCAACTTTTGTTTTAAAAAAAACAAACTGTTTTGAAATCTCGTTTAAACAGCAGCAGCAGCTCCTGACCACTTTTAATATCCACTCACTTACAAGATGAGCATTTGCCGGGAAACCGGCTTTGCTCCTGACTTCAGAAGGTCAGATCAATAACGCAGCTAAAAGCCTGAGTATTCACAGCGTCTGCTGCTGCAGCTCCACTTCAGGGCGCAGAGCCATTTAAACCGAACAGTCTGTTTATTCATCTCTAATAACTGCTTTGCATCTGTCTGTATCCTGTTTATTATGTTTTAAAATGACAGTGAGCACTTTGCGTCAGTGCTGAGAAGCTGACGTGCTGCACAAGTTGCCCTAACTGGTCTGTGGTGCCCTCTGCTGGTGATTCTGAGAACTCATTCAACTGCTCAACCGGACAATAATGTGTCACTGAGTAATTTACAAGATTATAACAATATAAAGCAGTTCATATAAAGCTAGGAGAGTTTGTTGATAAATTTGATAACCCATGAATTGACAATTTTTAAGCATTTTCATGTCAAATATTCACTTGTTTCTGCTTTGCAATATTTCATACTTTTCTGTCAAATGGGTTTTGAGCTACTGATAAAACAAAACAGTCTGAATATGGCAACTTGAACTGAGTCTGAGGTTTTATAAACAAAATGATTAAGCAGCTAATAACTGGTGGGTTGAATCATTAGTCTCAGCCTTATATTGTGGAAAAGTTTGAACTTGATGTTTGCTTAGAAATTTAATTTAATGAATGAAGGCAGTTGCTCCCTGTATGCAAAGTTTACTCATTAAACGTTACGTGTCAGAGGGGGATATCAAATTAAAATCAAATTAAGAGGCTGTAACTTTAAAGATTTAATTATAGAGTTAAAGGATTCCTTATTGTCTTATTTTCTGCGTGTAACTCTGAAGCTAACTGAGAAGAAATGTTGGTGAAACACACATATTGAAGATTTTCAAAAGGCCATCTTCCAGTTCATAAACACAAAGCCACACAGGATTAAATTCTACAAATTATACTGTGAGAAGTTATTTACAGTAAATCTTTTGCATGACAACAAGTCAGAAAAGCAAACAATATAATTTATATTCACACTCATTCCTGTCTCTTGTAGTTGCATAAAATCATATTCAACAATGTGGGAACTTTATCGGACAGATTTAACTATAACATGTAATACGCCGTGTCTGAAAGGAACAGTTCAGCAGCTTTTTTGTTGTTGTATTTGTTTTATTATTAGCATACAAAGATACACTCTGTAGCCAGTTGGCTTAGTTTAGCATAAAGACTGGAAAACCGTGGGAAACAGCTATTCTACATTGGTAACAAAAACTACCCGTTAGCACTACTAAAGCTGCTCCAGGAAGTAACTATGCCCGGCCAAGAAATTATGATTTATTATAATTATTAACTGCTATTTATAATGACTTATTATAATTATTAACTGCTATTTATAATGAATTATTATAACAGAGGAATTGATGCACTTTGGAGGTTCTCGTAAATTAATTTTGTTGTCATTTTGTTTCTACATTTCCAGGCTATGCTAAGATAACATAAGCGGCATACTGCATGAATTCTTGAACTATTCCTTTAAAATAAAGCAGCAGTTCTGGACTTTGAAGCAACAGTTTGGAGGCAGACATACATGAGTTCTCCGTTCTGGACAAGGTGAGGACCTCAGACGAGGAGGACCCCGGTGCTTTGTTGGCACTGATTCAGAACATCATCAGCGCACACTAGACTTTGAAAAAAAAAAATTCCCTTTGTGGGATTAATAAACTGTCTGTCTGTCTATCTGTCTGTCTGTCTGTCTATCTGTCTATCTGTCTGTCTGTCAGTCTATCTATCTGTCTATCTGTCTATCTGTCTGTCTATCGATCTATCTGTCTATCTGTCTGTCTGTCAGTCTATCTATCTGTCTATCTGTATATCTGTCTGTCTATCTATCTATCTATACTTCAAACACTCCTACTGCTAAGGCACCAGCAACATTCAGTTGCAGTTCATTAGTGCAGCGTGTGATTGCATCATACAATGTCCTTTCAGTTTAGTTTCTGGTATTTATGAAGTCTTTGTAGGAGCGTAGTTGTACAGACGTCACAGACAGATGAAAGGCTATCGATGAAAAGAGGAACGCCTGCAAAAAACACCCTCAAATAAACATGAAGTGGGCGGAAGAAGAGGGGATATGAAACTATGAGAGTTTTTTGGTCTTTAGACTATAGATTTAACATGAACTTTTTCATCTAAATCTCCATTTTGTACTTTTAGACTTCTGTGCACAGTCCAGTGATGATGTGAATGTATTATCACACAGAAATATGGTGTATATGAGTTTAGGCTGAAACTATTAGGTGATCAGAAATAAGGATTGACGCTTCATCAAAATATGGGGATTTGATGGTTTTCACTGTTTTATCACTATAAAACTGAATATTTTTGGATTGGTGATCATTTGTCATCTGAGAAATTATGATGGGAATTTTTAAGATTTTCCAACAATATTTCACAGCAATTAATCAATAGGACAGCATTTCTTTCTGGATTTCATGCAGGTAAACATATCTGCTTCTTTGTTTTGCACAGATATCAAATACCAACCTGCATATTATGACCAACTTGTATTAAAAAAGAAATTTGGATAATAGGAATTAATTTGGAAAATGTCAATTTATTTTTCCATTTTTTTCTTTTTCTGTCAGGCGATAGTTGTCAGACATATTTTCTGACTTAAGAAATTGTGGTTGGAATTTTTCAGAGTTTTCCTCCATTTTATAGACAACACGCTTAATTGATTACAAAAATAATAATTATGAGTCAAGTCAAGTCTTGGGGAAATTGTCGGGTTTCTTTCTTTAACAATGTGAGGTGTTGACCTTAGTATGTAAAATGTTTTGAGATACAGTCTTTTCTGATTTGGAGTTACGGGATAAAAGTGAACTGAATAGAATGAGTAAAGATTTTCAAAGTCATTTGTCATGTTCTTTTTTATATAGTATTTATAAGACATTTCTACAAATCCTTGACGTGTTATTGTCTCTGAACTTCCACCCATAATTCTAATTGAGTTTTAATTCTTCAACTGTTGAATACTTTGATACGACTGGGATCAATTAGTTGTCCACTTTTAATTAGTTGTCTGGAGTCAGCGTGTAGGCGTCTTTTCATCTGGAAATTCTTTCACGAGTCACAACATTGTTTTGTTAAAAAACAAAATCGTTAAAATATTGAGTTATGGATATAAAATGGAGACATCCTCATCATGACTTTATCTAGTGTCGTTATCTTAATAATCATGCAGTCCAAACATGATGCCTTTTTGTTTCCATGTTTGTTTTGAACAGATTTTAAACTATTCTGACCAAATAAACGAAACCTATTTTTGTTCAAGCAGCTGTGTTTCACCCTCACTTCCTCTGTGTGCTTCACAAATCGAGATGAAGATTCAGTGTCAAGTACCCTGAACTCTGACCTCTTCCTAATCCCATGTGATCCACAAGGCTGTTGCTCGGCAGCGTCCTGCATCATCATGTGCGTCATCACAGCAGCTTGCGTTGGCTGCATCTCCCTCTGCTGCCTGGGGAGGAGTCAGCTCACGGCCTCTGAGCTCTCTCCGGTCACACGTTGGGATCTTCGTCCAGCTTTGAGAGGTCGGTGGCCGTGCCCATGAACATGCTGCGTCCTCGCTCCAGCCGGCTCTTCTTGTCCGTGAGCCGGAAAGCCTCCATGAATTCGTCAATGTCGATATTGCCGTCCTGGTTGCTGTCGATGGTGACGGCCAGGTCGGAGATGACCTCGTCCGTGAACTCCATCTTTAGGTAGACACTAAGCAGCTTCCAGGTCTGTCGAAAGTCCTCCATGGTGATGAACCCTGAGGAGGAGGAGGTTAGATGTTAAAGATGGAGAGATGCAGTTATAGGAGAGGAGGATGTATGTCAGTGATGAGGGGTGGGGGAGGGAGAGAACAGTAGATCAGTGGGTTAATCCTCATTAGAAATACGCAGGCTGCAACCTGCTGCGGCCTCTTTCACATACTACAGGTGGATTAACTGAGGCTGAGCTCCGCAGACGTCTCACGAACACATCCCAGAGGACACTTTACACCCCCACACAACATATTCTGTACTCAAACCTCAGGGATTTCTTTGTGGATTCAAGAAGTTCTGATTAAGGTTTATATGCATATATGTGTCTTTATCAACTTAAATGTTATAATTTTAAAACAGAAACTGACATTTCATTCAAGTTATTCAATTACATTTTTTTTGCTGCTGCATTGCTTGGCTTTTGTTTCTTCTTATTTTGTTTGAATTTGTGTGTATTTTATGTTTTTATATTAGTTCCTTTTTTATTCTTGTTGACCTCTTCTGTCACATCTGTTTCCCTTCTAGTTTTTTCTGTTGCAAATAAACTCAACTTCGAAAACCAAAGTTTTTCCTTTGTTAGTCCTCGACTTTAATGCAAAACGTATTGATTTTTGGGTAACTGGTGGTAAAAACGTTTATTTCTTGACACTTCTGTCATAAATTAGAACGACATCAGGACCATTTTCCGTTTAAGATACCAGCTCTGTCATTGAACAACAAAATATACTTCCTTTAAAACGGAAAAAAAAAAAAAAAATGCTTGTAGCGTAGTGTGTTATTGTACCTGAGTTGTCTGTGTCTACGATCCTGAAGATGGTCTCCAGAGTGGAGCGGTGGCGGTACAACGTTTCCAGTAGACTTTGTTCAATGTGCTGTAAGAGGAGAAGCACAGTGAGAAAAGTCCAGCTTTCATTTTCTTTTTGTCATTTCAGCTTTCAACATTTTATCATTATACACAAATGGCAAAATGTTATAACAAAATAAAATTATTAAAAAAAACACCAAACTACAAAAAACAGGCAGTCAGAAAGAAAAGACTGAAAAAACTACTATTGTTGAGTAGTACCATCTATAGTCAGAAAATTATGCCAAATTTGAAAGTTTATCCTGGCAATCACATTTGGTCTCTTTCATTTGTGTGATGTCAGCCTGCCTGCTACAATAAAACCTGAGACTGGACACCAAGCTCTGCTTTATTAAACCTGGTGTCATGAAAGATGTGGTTTTTTTTAGAAAGGGGATAAAACTTCCTTAATCATGATATCAAGATCCCTTTTCCATATCGATCTAAGGTTTTTGCAAATTCTAATAAGCTTTTATTTTCATATAAACACTGTTGAGGTGAATGACAGACATCTAAATACAGAAAAAAAAAAAAAAAAAAAAAAAAAAAAAAATATATATATATATATATATATATATATACATAAGGATTTTTCACATTCCCTGGCAGTATGTTGAATTATCACTGGAGTGTATTTGATCTGTCTCCAGCTACGAAAGACACAGTTGATGTGTGCTTACGTCTGCGTTGGCCCCCTTGATGGCGAGCTCGTTGATCCACACGTGGTAGTCTATCAGACCGTCGCTGCTCCTGGAGGTGACCAGCTGACAGCGGAGCATCCTCCACGGCAGATTCAGGTGCATCACGCTCTCCACCGCAGAGGCCCAGTCGTTCAGAGACACCAGACCTGACAGAGGTGGAGAGAGGAGGTTCATACCATTTTAAAGAGAACAAAGTGGTCCTTTACCTGGTGTTTCTAATATTTCATTTTCATCATAACAACTGTTCAAAGTTCAATCAGTTGCCTCGGTATGTTGTTTTGTGTGACATCCACTTTTATCTAATCTGCTACCAAAACATAAACTAAATTTACTTTGACAAAATGATTATAAGTCAAGTTCCACTTAATACCTTTTTCTGGACCTTCAAAAAATGATTTTGCAAAACTATACAGTTCCCAAAGTCAGGAATGAACTTGCACACCTAATATATTTAGTTTTTAATACTTCACAAAGGAGTGTGGAAGAAGAAGCAACTTTATGTCATCAGGAGGATTGTGATATAAAACTAAAAACTGCTCCTGATGAACTTTGCGGTACCATTATTTTGTCAACTGAAGATTTTTCTTCAATACTTTTCTGAACTCAGTTTTCAGTTCTTCACTTTCACTGTTTTTACTTTGAGGCGGTAAAAAACAGACACTAAAGTACAAAACGTATTCTCTGCAATGTGTAAATCTATCGCTTCTCCGTGGACGTTACAAGTGACATGCAAGACATGATTCGACAGTGACCCTACAGGATTTGGCTCTGTTGGAGTCTATGATGCAGCCGCCCTGAGAAACAACATAAAAGTAGATGTCTGGTGAAAAAAATCTGGTATTAGGTGCCATGTAAAATGTATTACTTGTACAGTCAAGAGTAAAAATACATACATCCCATGGAAATTGTTGTCTTTTTCACACTTAATCCCAAACAAATTACACATAAAATTGACAACTTTTCAGGAGAAGAACCTCGAACCAGCTGTGAAGCATGGTGGTGGAAGTGTCATGGTTTGGGGTCGCTTCACTTGTCTTGCAGGCATTGCTTTAACCATAAACTCTGAATCATGTCAAAGGTTGATTGATAATTTGAGGCCATCTGTCCAAAAGTCAAAATGGACCTTTTAACAGGACAATGACCCTAAGGACACAAATAAATCCACCGAAGAGTTGCTCAAAGAGAAGAAATTGAGGTTTATGGAAAAGCCGGGTCACAGCCCAGAATTGAATCCCATTAATTGTCTGCTGGGATTTGAAACAGACAGTAGCTCCATGAAAGAAAACCCTTAAACATCTGACTACTGAAGGAATTTAGCACAGTCAGTAGTGAGTCATACAAGAGACGGGTGGACAGTTATGCAAAACGCTTTCAAGAAGTTGATTCTCCTGAAGGGGCTCATACCAGCTTTGGATGCCAAGGGTCTACTTACTTTATCCACAGAGGAATACTTCATCTATTGATGTTCTTGTTGAATAAATTATTGAAAAAGCAAATTTTCCTTGTGTTTGTGTTTAAGTATATCATATTTATCTGCAGGCACTGTTTAAAAGAGGATCAAATGTTTGCTTGCTCAAATACGTTGAAAAAGCCAACTGTAAATTTCATAAATTTTACATAACTAACAAGACTTTGTTTGTCTGAATGAAGTTAAATCACTTCAGTAGTGTCAGCTGAAGTTTCTGTGAAACTGAAATGTTCTGGGGTGGACTTCTGGTCAGCCAACATGTTATTTTTCCCTGGATGAAGTTTATTAAGTTTCAAGCAAGATACAAAAGGTGTGAGCTCATATTTCTCCCCAGACAGCTTCTGTCCTTTGAGAACTAAAGAGGGAAAAGAAAAGTACACATGAGATCTGCCTCGAAATTAAGTAACACCTGATCCGTTGAGAACGGAACAGATTCACGAAACTCAGACTTCACACACACACACACACACACACACACACACACACACACACACACACACACACCTGTGTTCTGGAGGTCAAACTTTTTGAAGGCACCGATGAGGTCAGACTTGTGGGCAAACAGCTGCTCCCGCAGGACCTTGAGGGCTGAGCGCTCGGTTCGACCAACACTGCAGGTGACATAACGGCAAATATATAACAGTGTGGTTTCACACAGTGGTTTTCAAATAATGTCAAAGCTGTGTTTTCATATCAAACAGAGTTTTATGAATCTGATTGCTTTTTCATAAAGCTCTGAGAAGAAATTCTGTGTTCTTGGAATATTTATGTGCTATTAATATCTGCTGTTCCACATATTGGCTTCATGCGCATGCTGAAACTATTTGTTCATTGACAGAAAGCTAATTTCATAACAATTATGATGATCAATTTATTTTTTAAAAGAACCACTTTTACAATTTAGGGAATAAACGTATTCTCTTTCTAAAGCTCATGCATTAGGATGTTGTGTCTTGTTTGTTTACTGCTTTTGTTGATCTCTCTTTTCAGCTAGCTGTCAATCCCTTTTCCACTTTAAGCCAAGCTAAGCGGCTCCTGGATATAGTATTGTAATTGACAGAACACATGAGAGGGGTCTTATCTTTTTCATCTAACTAAAAGAAGAGTCAATTTAAAAAATAAAAAATTAGCATTATACACTGCAAACCTTTGAGTATTAAGAGTCTTTGTAGGACCAAACACGTTGTTTGAAGATATCACCACCATTCGTGGCTCCTATCTCAGTTTTAATGGAATACAGTAATGAATGGGTAAATTGATAATGAAGAACTTGATCTGTGAAATGATTCACATTGTTGGGGATGAATAGTTTCTGGTAGTTTGTTGTACCTTTGACTCACAGTGAGCTCCCTAGTCATACTAGTGGCCTGGTACTGAATCACATAAGGAACCAAGTCTGGACCCATCTTCACGTAGGCCCCCCGGTTGCTTCCCACGTCGTAGTAATTGGAGGCAGAGAACAGAGTGAGGACCTGAATGAAATGAAAGAAAGGGCACACGGTTTAGTGGAGAGAGAAGGTAACACCGATGCTGGTCAGAGGAAATGTTTAGAAACTCTATGTCATGGAGTTGGGATCAAATTTAACATCACAGACATTTATTTTGGGATTAAAGTTCTGTATTCAGACAGTGAACTGTGAGATTATCAGGGCCTCACTACCTGAGCTGACCTTACGGTTGTGGCAGAACTCATAACCCTCCTGTTTGCACTCGTGGGAGCGGATGATGAGCTGCAGGTTGTGTTTGCTCAGGAAGTCCTCGGTGACGTCGGGGCCCCAGTAGCAGCCTCCACCCCTCACCTCGTTGGGTATGCAGCCATCCGGAGTCATCGGGTCGCTCCACAGCAGGTCCAGGATCTGGCAGCAACCAAGAAATCACAAGGGGGAGATTTTTCCATTTCATTTGATAATGTCTGACAGATAAAGTAACTATGCCTGACATCACTGTTTGAGGTCGAACATGTTTCAATCCCACAAAGAATGAAAGATAGAAGTAAAAATAAACTGAAAGCATTAACACCTAAATCTGAAAAAGTAGATATTTTTAAATTAAACCCTTAAAGTCTTCTTGTAAGGACTTTGATGTGTTAAGTGCCATGAAATAACCTGTGTTGTAATTCAAGCTCATAAAACATTGCATCCAACAAATAACAAAATATGATTCAGCCAATAGCATCATTTAATATGAAACTTACTCAGATTTCAGAAAGCTACATTTAAAAGGACACTTTCTTGTAATCAAACCAAAGTTATATTTATATTCAGTGTTTTGCAACATAATGCATTGTGTGTCTAAGTCTGAATCCTGCATTGTTTACATGTTTCATAGTATGGTGTCTTTATGGTGCATTATCACCACCTGATGATCAGTAAGTAGGACTGTATTATGTCGTGCACATACATGTGCATTGTCATTATAGACTGTATATAAAAATAGTTATAATCTCTAAGCCAATACAAATGTAATACCACTGAGGGCCACAAGGGGCTGCCTCCCAAAGCCTCTGGCTCCAATACACTCCCATTTAAAAAGCATCAACTTCTCATAAATGCAATGTCAATACATTTTTTCCACAAGTCATCATGGTGTCATTCTCTAACGTCCCTCCTCCTGATCAGTGTACTGCTGGTTCTTCTGAAAATAATTCCATCCTTAACTAGATATTAGGCCTAAAAGAGAGGCAGGTTTAGGAGCGGACTTGGTTTGACTGATACGTGTGAGGTGCAGTAAGTTTTCCAGTGTAGGTGAGCCAGACATAGAGCCTTCGGATTCTCAGTCGGATCAACCCTTCGCTTTCTGACAGCTCGTCCAATTATGGTCTCTTCTGGCTCCAAAAAAAACAAGAACCAAACTGCCAAGATAGCAGCAGCAAAATTTAGAGAGTCTAGACTTCAAAACAGCAGCTAACAAAGCAGCGAGTCTCAGTGGGCTCTGGCACCTGGTTCTCAAGCACGAAACAAATTAAATGGGGATCCAAACACAGAAAACTCCTCAAAAACTCCACAGGTTGCTTCTAAGACCTTGTTTTCAGAAGCATTCTTTGCAGTAAACTAAGATTGAGTTCACCTTTAAATGACTCAGACAACATGATTAAAAGCTGCATAGTGGCTTCAAGTAGGTGATATGGTTTGTTTAAATTCATAATTTCAGATTTAATGGTGTAATAAATTGTTTGAGACAAGGCAGATTCACAGCAGGAACAAAGAACAATCCAACAGTGAACCTGCAATTCTGTTGTTTTTTTAGATTAAAAGTGGATGCCTTTTCCGTATTTAATACAAGGCCAGAAGCTGATGTCCCTGTTTATTGCTTCACCTCAGAGAATAACTTTACATTACAGACAGTTTCCTGACAGTGTTTACTTAACAGTTATATGACCAGAGTGGACTGCTGATTTTTACAGCCTGATTTTAGGGTGATGACGCTCAGTTTGAAAAGCAGATTGAAGTAACAGCAGCGGGATTAATGACGCGGTGGATTACAGCATTTGAAGACTCGTGCAGGGAACCAACCACGGCACCTGCTCCGAGGTAATAGTTAATTACTGAAGGAGGGTTTATCAGGTGTGACTGGAGCAGAGCTGAGGCCCAAAGGCCACGACCTATGACCAAAATAGCTTTCTGTCCTTGGCAAAGTCACCACAGTAATATCTCAGGTGGAACAGTGGGAGGCCTCGGACCAACAGACTATAAACAGTCAACAGTAAACAACCGGTGCACATGCCTCATACAGGCAAATCACAATCACAGAGCTCTAATCTGGATCTTTTCTGCATGTTGACCCAGATGTCTCTCTTTATTTACAGTCCGAAGGCCCAAAAGGACATTTCTGAAAATATATAGTGTTGTGCTTATTTATTTATTTATTTATTTTTTTTTTGCCACCATCGTTGTCTGGTGATGCTAGAAAATCATCCGAGAAATCTGAAGACAAATCAACACAAATCTAGAAAAAAAGAGTCTTCAGTCCACCTACCACCTTTTTCTGGGGCTTTAAAATGCTCAATTTGCTCAGCTGCTGTTTTCAAGGCCAAGAATGACCATTCATGCATAATCTTATCTAATATATTTGCAGATGAGAGTGTTGGTGATTATGAGAGGGCTTTTTTTTTTTTTTTTTTTTAAATAGAAATGGAAGCACTGTTTTTCAGAAAGGTTTGCAGCACTTGAGTGAAGCTGTATGTTGTTTGTCAGATGGCTTTAAAGAAAGCTCGGAAACAATCATCCTGCTGATATTTACTGCACAGACATTAGAGCTCCATCCGTCTCTACCAGAAGAAAATATTTTCTCGTATATTAAACTATTTCTTTGACCGAAGTACCACACTGTAACTGATCTGTGGCTCTGTTGTGTTTTTGAGTGTCTTCGAGTGCCTCGTGCAGCATCTGCTTATGAAAAGTGCCACAGAAATACAATTTGTGAGACTCCACACTCCTCCCTCACCTGTTTCCACTCCTCCTTCACATTGTCACTGTTGGCAGTCAAGTTAGAGGACACGGGCTGAGAGTCTTTCTCCGGTGTGATAATGTCTGCGATGAACACGGACCGTTTCCTCCTGCGAATCTCCAGCTTGTCCACCGCAGCAGTCCCTTTGAACCGATCAGACAAGTCCCGCAGCGAGCGGTTTTGGAAGCAGTCGCGGGTTCCGAGAGGTTTGGGGAACGTGAGGGAGGCCCGACGCTGGAAGAGCTTGTTTGTGGACCAAACTTCGTCGTCCACGTCCAAGTCGATGGTCGCCTCTGTCTGTCTCGTGTATCTCTTCTTCGGAGGCCTCATCGCTGAGACGTACTGCGGGAGAACAGCCAGACTTTAGGGACTGTCAAGAATCTGAGGGTTAATCAGCGTTGTCACATGTCGGAGCCTCACGTTGTGTCTGTCCACTCTGGCGATGAGACTGAGGTCCGTGGTGTCGGAGATCCCTCCATGGAGGATCAGCACCCTCTGGTCAATTACTGTTGCTAATGGCAACCAGCTGAAAATCTTCTGCAGCAGCTTCAGGATCCGTTTGCCGTGCATCTGAGGTGAAGCACAAACAGGAAGTGGCAGTCTGCTGTCAACATTTATGTCTGTCAATGTGCATCTTATCTATATGTATATTCTGAGTGCTGTGTGATGAGTGCTTGGCCTATCAATATACATTTTTATCAGTTATTAAATTCAACAAATAAAGTTAAGTAGGAAGACTCTCTGAGGTTTGCATGACATGAACCTACCTTGTACTTAGTCAACACCTCCTTCGTAAAGCCGTACCTAAAATAGGCAGAGAAACACGTTAGGAAATTAGGATTTAATTAAACCTGATTAATTTGTTAAGGGAGAAGCAGTCAGTAGATAGACGAGACTTCAGTGTCTTCCAGGTAAATGCGATATTTTCACCTCAGGTTGACAATGTGGTCCTCATGATTTCCTCTGTTGAGGTAGACGTCGCTCGGATAGATGATCAGGAACGCAAACAGGATGATGAGGATCTCGATGGAGTCTTTGCCTCGGTCCACAAAGTCTCCATTAAACACGTAGGGCTTCTCTAAGGACGGCATGCCGCTCTGTAAGCAGAGTGAAGGAAAGCAGAGTTTGTCTAAATGTAAACGATGTATCGGCCCCACCAGAGTATGAAGACACTGGATTACACATCCTGTTTTACTGATTGATTTGAAACTAATGAGAAAGAAAAAACTTTTGTATTTTAACTAAAAACTGAAACATGTAGTTGATTAATTCGTTAAATGACAGTTTAATCAGTAAAACGTCAAACATCTCCTGTTAATAGTTCCTCAAATGTAAGATGTATCAGCTTTTCATGGATATTTATTGGACTGGTCACCTTCACCTTTCAAGAATATGTTCTGTATTTTTTTACAATAAACTGATATTTCACACAAATAAAAAAAAGTCAACAGATTGTGCAGCACCCCTAACGTTGGCTTGTGATTTACTTTAGATCTGGGAGGAGAGTGATTCAATTACAATATTAACATTGGAAAACTTTATCGATTTTAATAAAAGTGAACAACAGCTCGTAAGCTAAAAATAAAAGACCATCGTTTGGACAAGAGTTTACAGCATTTCCAAAAATTTTGATTTTAGAGGTCCCGACCTTGTAGAAGACCAGCAGCAGGTCCTCCAGCTGTCCGTGCAGATCCCCTGTAATGAAGAAGAGATGCATAAATACACTAATACCGTTAATAATCAATAACAAGAGAGGGACTGTCCACTTGACACTGACAGAAGAAGACGCCCAGAAACGACACTGCAGGTTATCATTTTTTGGGGATATACTGCTGCCTCAAAAAAAGGAAACTGTGGCTGCAACAAACTATATTTGTATTATTTTTTACCTTTTAGATTAGTTCTGCCAATTCACTTCCTTCTTTTCAGTGTTTTGGACTATAAAACATTGGTTTGTAAGAAAGAGAAAAATGTCCATAACAAATTAGTTTACTATATTAGATTACTGTAACAAGAAATGAGGAAAACCAGCAAATGTTCAGAATTTATTGCCTTGAACCAAAGTGTTTCAAGTATTTTTGTCGAAAAAGTTACTAAAATATGTTTATTATCAGAATTGCTTCTGATTGATTTTCTGTTTCTTTGACTCATTGTTTCAGCTCCTTTTGAGATGCTGAACATGTAATTCCAATATTTTCCATCAGATATGCAGTCACCACTCTACTGTCAACCCCCCAAAACATCTTGGCTTTCTTTTATCTCACCACAAATAGTGATCTCTTTACTTTGGCAGGTGGAGATGCGGTTGATATTTGGCAACATGCGGAGCAGCTTCCACGTCTCCAGGAGGAGCTGGAGGACGTAGCGCGAGTGCAGCTGCTACTGGGAGAAAGACTTGTTAGCAAGAAGGTCTCAGAACACACGAAGGTATACGGTCATATTGCTCGGTTTCATAACTGAGCTCTCGCTCAGAGGTTTGTCAGTGCAATACAGCCAATTATCAGCACTTTGCTTAAATATAAAACATTTTCTCCAACATATGACTGACTATAACACCAAACACCTCGTTGAGGAGCAACTCCTTTGAATTTGACGTCACATAAATGTCATTGAAATCATCACTTTCACAAAAATAATAGATCATTTTCTCTTGAAGATAAAATATATGCATTGAGGCAAGTATTACGTACTTGTGTCTAAATCTTTAATGAATTATTCATCTTTCTTGCCTTAATGGAAATGACTGAAACAGTGACACAAACAAACTGAGCGTGAACGTGCTGTTGTTGTTCACCTACTTTCTTGTTCCTGAAGGCCTCCACCAGACCGACCACCTGCTCCACCGTCAGAGGGAAGGTGAGATGAGGTCCGGAGTAAATCTCAGGCACCTCGATGTCATTGAAGCTGAAGTACCTCTCCCACTCTGTGTCCCGACAAACCTCGTTCTCTCTGAAGATGTGCGAGATCAAATTTCCTGGAAGGTCGAGACAGTTCAAACGGTTTCACTAAAGGAATATAAATTAAACCTGCTGATGTGAAATAAAAAAAAACAAATCAGTGTCGAAATCTTACGTTCATTGCTCGATGGTGTGAAATTGTCCATGAGGTAGCCAAGGAAGTTATAAAGCTGCACATGAAAGAGACATGAAGGATGTAGTTCACTCTTTAGTTGAACCTTCAGAACTTGTCTGGATCATGTGTGGGAGCTCCTCACCTTTATCTGGGCCTGTTCTCCAGAGTACTCGATGGACTGGAAGATGTGCCAGGTGTATCTGCGTCTCATCTCCGTGCGGGCCACGTACTGGCGGTACCATTGTTGAATCAGGACAGCAGCTCTTATGGCTGAAACACGGAGCACACGGACAACAGGTCACGTCACTCCATCTCTAGTACTAGATGTAAAAGTAAAGCGACCACTGTCATGGTTGTCGTCAGGTGTTTGATGCTAAACTTGGATGGTCATGCTGTAAATTGCATTTCTTGGTTCATCACTTTGTTTATTCACCACCTGTGAAAGCGGGTTATTATCCTGCAACAGCCTGCAGGTGTGTATTGAATGCGACATTCAGGTAATATGGGATTGAATGAGAACAGCAAAGTAAAGCAAGCACTTAACGACTGTCGCTTTTCACATTTATGTAGTTTAAATGAATGAATCAAAGAAATGTAAAACTAAAAACGAGCAAAAAAAACCATGAAGTTCCCATAAGTCATTTCTGCTCCCCCCTCAAACCAGATGAGACAAATGGCCGCTCATCTCTGAGCCTGGTTCTGTCTGAGGGTTTCTTTCCCTAAAAAGGAGTTTTTCCTTCCAGCTGTCGCTCATGGAGGAATTGTTAAATTGCTGGGTTCCTGTCTTGAGTGCCCTGAGACGCCTTATGTTGTGATTGTTGCTGCATAAACAAACAATTTGTTTAATCTGCATGCGACCTCTTACTCTAACTGTCAAACTGTCTTGATTAATTCAAGCATTATTCACTCCTAATGACCTCTCCTGTATGGAAACATTCATTCACCAAGTCGTTACAGATGTAAACCAGACGACTCACCAGAGTCTACTAAGTAATATTTAAAAAATGGACTGCCCTTCTGAAGTGCTTTTTAGTGTACTCTCTGAATATTTGTTTATTTAATCATTTATTGTTGACATAAGTGTCATTTTAGTGAAAGTACACAACACATTTTTTAAAGTTCTTTCACCAAAAAACAATAAATTTTGCATCCAAAAAAAGGGAAAACTCTAAAATACAGGACATTGTGAAGCAGAGGTGACACACACACACACACACACACACACACACACACACACACACACACACACACACACACACACACACACACACTGTTTTGTCACTTTTCAATCAGTGTTGTTTAAACTCTTCATCCTGAGTGACAGACATATTGTCTTTGCCACATGTGGTGTTATTTTTAAATTCTGCTGAGCAAAGTAGGAAGTAAATATATATATTTTTTTTTTATGCTGGATATGGACAACCAGCTTGTCCACCACTGTTCCTGACCCAGATCCATGAGGTCTGAGTGTCTGTCCAGCATCTGACCAACAACCAACAACACAACAGACAAGGTCAAACAGATGTGGCTTACTTGTGACGGCTGCGTACAGCAGAGCAGAAAGACAAAGAGAAACAGAGGTATGTGAACACATGTAAGAGGGAGAATAAAGTTAGAGTGTGTAAACGAAAACAAGGCAGACAACCAGAGGAAGGAGGTAACTGTTCTGTCCAGTGTGAAGGGGGATGATTCATATAAATCTGTCTGTTTAAAGCATCGTTACCTTTTCCCGAGTGTTTGTGGAAATGGTTGGACTTTGTGACACCACATCCCATGACTGTTCCTGTCCGAAGCAACCGACAATCATCATGTCAGGTGAAAGAATTCCAACATGACCTACATTTTTAGGAAATTCATTCCCTACATTTCAAAAATGAGCCTATATATGTAAAGATTGGATTTATTGGCGCCACAAATCTGACGTTATATCAGTTTTCAGGATGAAATATGAGTTCACATCTCTGCACACGCATCTTTGAATAGTTCTGTTTCAGTCTTGACCCGTAAGAAACCTCTTCATTCACAAAGCAGAAAGTTGAGCGTGGATACGCAGCAGCAGAAGAGACGAGTCGGGAGGACGTTAAACTTTGTGCCCTTTTAATCTCTTTATCTGCCGGGTTACTCCTAACCTCCGTGATTGACCTCAATCCTGCTGCGCATGCTTGTTTATGTCTGAATTCTCTGAAGGCTTACATTAAGCGATCTATGAAACCAAAAAAGCAGAAAACATTTCCACAGCCTGAAGTTATTCTGATGAAATGGAAAATGATTACCTGGGAAAGGCATTTTGAAACCCAACAAATGACAATCCAATCAGTGTTTACCATTTAGAAAACAACCTGAACATCGTAGATTTGATGTTATGTGCTCTGCAGTGCTAGTTTTGATCTAATTGAGTGGACAGAAGGGTGGTTTTCATCGCATGTAAAGATAGCTGGCAGCAGAACAGACGTCCAATCACGAGAGGTTTTCTGAGAATACTATTTTTCTGTGAAAAGATGACAGCAAGGCAAGCTTGACATTTGAAATGAGAAAGACTTGAAGAGTTACTTAACTCTCGTGTTGTCCTCGGGTCAAAATGACCTGCAGCTGTGTTCAACCAAGTTCTATTTTTATTTTCATATTTTTTGGGATCATTGGTGACAAGGAGGCTGTGAGGGTTTCTTTAAAGAATGATGACCAATGATCCCAAAAAATGTAAAAATATAGAAATAAAATAGAACTTGGTTGAACACAGCTGCGGGTCATTTTGACCCGAGGACAACACGAGGGTTAAAAGGGTTTTTAACCAGAAGATGTTTCAGAGGTCAGAACAGAACCAAAACTGAGATGTATGACATCATATATATACATACATATATCACCCGCCCATTTAACATGTTCCTGGGTTTGATTAGCTGCTGTAGAAATATAAAGAGTTACTCAACTATGAGATCTTCACTTACGTGGTCACCTTCTTAATGCAGCCACTTCCCAGGTTATTTGGCTGTCGTCTCGCAGTTTCACTGAGTATTCAAAGAAGCATTTGCCGTGTTGCATCCTCGACCGGTCCGCCGGGATCAGGTCAGGAACTGAAGGCTGTCAATCAGACTGGTCTTTGTAGGTGGATGAGTGACAGCAGCTCCCACTGACTCACCACTGAGGCCTCTCCTATGAAACCGCCTCCACTGCGCAGCTCTCCCACACTGTCCTGAAGCTGCTTTAGACCCTATGTGTGATGGCATAATCAAAGCACCGAGCCGCAAGTGGATTACTTGAGCTAATGACTTAATGCGACTAGACCAGGCTTTATATTGGAAAAAGGCAAAGGGCAAAGGTGGTGTGAGGGAGGCCATCATCTGTTGTTGGCCGTTATTTTGGAAAGTGTTTTTGTTTACAGGAGGTCAAGCCGTTTCCACGTGAGGACTCTTATTGGCACGATCACACATTGTGACAGGAATTCTTAACATGCTTCCCATGAGATCTTATGAGATCTTATGAGATCTTATGAGATTTTACTCGACGCTGAGGCCTGTCTGAAAGAAAAGCTAAATACATTCCTTTGAAAACGAATGAATATGTTCTGTATCATGGAGATGAGTCTATTTATGATGATCTAACTTTTTTCTGTAGTCTCTAATTATAAATATTTTGTACTTTTAAAATTGTTTTCCCCCAATATAAACCATATGATAATAAAAAATAAAAAAAAAACACAGCCAGGACTCCACTTCACTTCTTGTGCTTTGTCCTGAGGACAACATCTAACCATACAGCCTGAATTTAAATAACAGTTTTCCCATTACAAGACTAATCATATTAATGATATTAACAGAAGGAAACTAAAAATAATCTTTTAGATATTTCTGCTACAAAAAGCCATGTTTTAATTATTTTCCATTAAAGTTTTATGATTAATGGTCACATTTACTTCAAAAGGACTAAAATATTTCTAAATAAAATTAATTCACTCTTTGGTGACGTGGTCACAATTAGGCTCGTAAAACATTTAAACAAATGTTGACAAATGCCGAGAAACATAGCTTTGTTTGAAGGGCTCTTACCTATTGTTACGAAGTTATAAATACAAATTTCTCCTGGGTCTTCAGTAGCTTCGACGTTACGTCAACCTCCTCTGCGTGCCATCAAAACCTAATTTAAAATCCACATAAAAGATATCATACTTATGAAGACAGTTGGTTTACAAAACGCACCTGAACACTGCCGCTGTTGAACGCCTCCCTCACTGGACGAGGAAACATGGCGCAGGTGAGTTACTCATGTTGTGTTTTTAAAGGCTCACCTCGGGCTGTCTTTTGTTTCATCTGCAAGATACTTCACGCCGAACAGTAATGTTTGAGATAAATGTGGCTCCGAGTATTTCGCTGGACTTATAGGACGACGTACAGAGGAAGGAGCCGGTCAAAAACAAAAAGCGCAGCGGACTCAATGGGGTTTGGTTGACAGTCGGGGGGTCAAACGTGTTTCCGTGTGTGAACTATAAACATCCAGGTATGTTGATCACATCTTAACATGTCAGAGGTTTAGAAAATAAAATACACTTTCATTGTGTAACTGCTGTATTTATGTTGAATACAGTATATTCGCTATGTACACTATATTTCCTGCTTTTTATGTTGACAAGGTCATTTGTATGAAACAGGACAATCAAAAAGGACTCATCTTATATTGAAAATGTTCTTTCTGAACTGGTGTTTAAAGATTTACACGTACTTCCTCGTTGTTGATTGAGTCACCTGTTTGTTTTTTTTTAATTTTTTTTTTTTACAACAGTGGACAGAGAAGTCCAACAGACTTTATGAGCTCCTGTAATAAACCTGAATCCAGGATGGTTAAAGGCTGCAGGCAGTTTGACATCCTCTGAGAGAAGAAGTGCTTCAGCAACCCAATGTGATCTTCATAAGTCCCTCGCTCGCTCATCATCCCACCCTCGAGCTTGAAAATCCTCTGGATGATCTTTTCAACAGCATCAATTGATATTCAGTCGACAGTTTCGGCTCAGTAACCACAGAGAGCATCTGACCAACGAGCCCGTCATCCTCCTGTGCTGTAAAAATAATCCATTCGGCCCACTTTGGACACAACAAAGATACCCAGTGTGCCGTCGAGCTCGCCTGCTCGCAACCAAGTTTTCATCTCTTAGGCTTCAGTTACCAAGAGTTTTGGAGCTTTTTCTCACTGCGCATCAGCGTTTGAAAGACCGGCTGGTGATTCAACAATTAGTTTGACTCAATTGTAGAAATATCTGTCAAGTAAAAAAGGTGCCATCTGGTATTTTAAAGAAATATTTTGAGAGGAGAATTTTCTTATCAAGTGATCATGATTAGAAATAGTGAATTATGTTGCTGCTATGTTTAACTGCTGATGTATTTAAGATGAAGCAAGTTGTGTAATCTTTGTACTTGTTTTTAAAAGACCGGTCAGTCAGTCTGAGATGACGTAACTGAGTACGCAACAGAAAAGTCAACAGAAAATGTTCGTCATCAAAAGATGTCGAATTTGTTGTGATTTCAGGCTCTTTAATATCCGGTTATGTATGATTGATGTCATGACTTGACTTGTGCTGGATATGTTCATGTGTTATCTGGCATTTTTTTATTAAATATAGGTCATTAATCAATCAGAAAATAGCAGGTAATTAAAGTAACTGTTTGTTCCTCTCTTGTGATTAATTTTTTTTTTTTTTTTTTCCAGTGGCAAGATTACTGCCTTTACTTCACATGATTTGAACTCTCTAGAAAAGTATCCTAGATCAGGGATGTAAACGACATCATGTTCAAAGTACATTTATACCCAAAATCTGTCATATGACAAACCGACGTTTCTGCTGGAGGGCATTTTTATTGCACCGTGATAATCATTTTCTACACTTGTGCTTGTAAAACAGGGAGGGAGCGTCGGTGCAGTGTGAGCGATCAGAGCGTCCAGTGATCAGCGTCGGCCCTGACTGAGCTCTGAGTGTCAGAGGATGAAGATCGCCGTGCTGGGAGCCACCGGGCAGACGGGACAGTATCTGGTCAACCAGGCGCTGCAGCAGGGCCACACGGTCACCGCCATCGTCAGGAACCCGGGGAAGCTCACCGTGCATCATGACAACCTCAAGGTAAGTTACCTGTTCAAAGTTCAGAGGAGTGTATGAGGCGAGACCTTGAGTGATGTTTCTGACCAGTAGTCCTACATGGTCTCTTAGGTTTAACACCACGGTGGGACTTGTGCACACAGCACTGCAACAAAGCGGACTTGGAACTGGGAAGATAAGCTTGACATTATTCTTGAATTTTTTCCTTCCTATGGCCAGCAAATCCCATAAAAAGACCAAAACCTGCAGGTGATTAATTCCATTGCTAAGAATTAATAATTAGTATCTTTAAATATGTCATGTCTGGGTGCTATTGTTGTCTAAAAACTATTAAAACACAACAGAGACGCTCCCTGTTGCACTGCGTGACATTAACACTGGGTCCCTTTATTTCTATGAACACACCAACTGTGGTTTCTTGGAAGTCGTCCCGTGTCCTCTCTCCTGCTGCTGGACTGTAAATACTCACCACAGCTCCACGTTTGTATGAATCCGCAGCTGAAAATAGTCCCAAACAAAACTATTATCTTTAATTGTTTTAAATATCCTCTGCCAATGTACAGTTATTTATTGTAGCCATATAGTTATGTGTAATATTGATTGATACTGAGTGCTATATTTAATTTGGATATCTAACTTGGTTATGGACATTGCCTCATTTACAAAATGTATTGTTTAATAATTGTACTGTTATTCTGCATGATGTGTTAAGTCTCTATCAAGTCTATGTGTTGGAGAAAGTGGCCAAGTTTGATGCAATTCAATTCAACTTTATTTATATAGCGCCAAATCACAACATAGGTTATTTCATGGCACTTAACACATTAAAGTCCTTACAGCAAGACTTTACAATATTATACAGAGAAACCAACAATTCAACAATTCCCACATAAGCTAGGAGGGGGAAAAAAAACTCCTCTTTAAGGGAGAAAAACCTCCAACAGAGGGAAGAAAAAACTCCCTCTGAACAGGAAGAAATCTCCGACAGAACCAGACTCAGAGGTGGAGAACATCTGCCTCGACCGGTTGGGGTGAGAGGAGAGCAAAGAGAGAAAAGGACAGCATAGAGATAGAAGAGAAGAACTGTTGGTGGAGACGACAAGCGCAGGGCAGAGACATGCAGCTCCATGACGGGACATCTGCAAAAGAAAGAACAGAAACTACGTGAGCGAAGGAACTGAATGGAGAGGAAACAGATAATAAGCAAAAACTATGGGAGAGAAAAAGATGGTGAGGTATGAGTCAGTTAAAGAGTAGGAGGAAAGAAAAGAAGCTCAGCATGTAACGAGGTCCCCCAGCAGCCTCGGCCTATAACAGCATAACTAAGGGTTGGTTCAGGTCTACCTGAGCCAGCCCTAACTATAGGCTGTATCAAACCTTGATGTAGGTCACACATTTATTCTTTGGAAAGATAACTGTGTGAAAAGGTTTATAAAGTCTTACAGCAAATATTGGGATATAAGGTTCCTGTGAGTTGTGTGGGACTTAATATGAAATTTCTCTGAACAAAGTGAAATGGAAATGAGAAATATTTGGTTCAAATGCAGCCAAAGAAAAGCAAGAAATCCTTCGAATGGAAAAACTAGAATATATTCAGAGACAAGAAGAAGCACAACTGGAAGAAGATTTTAAAAATGGACATTACAGAACTCAACGAGGAACTCACTGGAACTGAGCTGGTCAACAGGATGGCATGAATATAAAAAATTAAAACAAAATGGGTTATTTTTTCTACCATGTTTTGTTGTAAATCTCTAGTGAGTTAAGGTTTAAGGAGAAAACATATAATCTGTTTAAATGAATTAAATGTTGCTCTCTGTTTTGAATTGTGCTGCATGTGGTGAATAAATACATCATAATCATATCGGTCCTTCTTTCTCCCTGCAGGTGGTGGAAGCTGACATTTTCTCAGCAGACAGCCTGAAGACTCACTTCAAAGGACAGGATGTGATCATGTCCTGCCTCGGCTTCCCGGCCTCCCTCTTCTCGGGGGTGACGGGCTACACCCTGTCCATGTCCGCCATGGTCAGCGCCATGCGGGAGGCCCGGGTCAACAGGATCATCACCATGACCTCCTGGTACACAGAGCGTACGTACAGGACACAGATGATGGTCCGTTATGACGTCTTAAAACACGCGATTCAAAGCTCTTACCCGCGTCAAGTTTTGGCTTTTAAGCGATTGTTTCGCTGTTTCCTCATCAGGATTCAGAACATCCCTCAGCACTGAGACTGCTCTTGTTAAACTCATATATAAGATCCAACCTTCAACACAGGCAGTGGAAAAGATTAATCATTAGCACAGTTGGATCTCAGTGTTGCATTTTAAACGGTCGACCACAATTTATTACGAGGCGTGCTGGAAGCATGTGTGTGACTTTCCGGCTCGGTGAGGTGAAGGATTTCTCTGCAGCAATTCCTGACTGCAAGTCTGAGCGTGGAAAAGGATGTGGCTTTCCCGAAGGCACCTTTTTGAGCCTCTTCTGTTTCGTATCTAACTGCTCCAACTGGCTCAGATGATCGAAAATGACAAAATATAATTTCATAATTATGCATTTTATGGAATTGGCGAGAGTTCCTCCAGTTGAACAAAGATAAATCTGAAATAATTGTCTTTGGGCCAAAGGATTAAAACGACTCAGCCTGGTGAAAAATCTGAAGGAATCACAGACTCGCATCACATTAAGACAATTACAGAATCAACCTGCTGTAACTTCAAGAATTATACCCACAATTAAAGCCCTCGTGTCTCAGTAACAGAAGTAATAGCAGGACTTGTAATGCTTTAGACACTTTATTCAAATCTTGCATACGAGGGTGGATCAGAAAGTTTAGAGACTGCTCCTGTTGTGTGCGCTGACAGCGCCGTGATGTGCAGCGTGCACAGAGAAGGTTCGTCGTTTGAATCGGCTCCTGAGTTACACACGTTTTTGTGAGCAGTGTGTCGGCGGTTCTTTACACACCTGAAACTTGAGCAGTCTCACAACTTTTCAATCCTCCCTCGTTGTGTTTTTCATATCTTGCACTGCAGGTATCTATATCTAAATCAGATCATCTGTCTTGGACTCGTGTCGTTGTACTTGCTGGAAAGTGCTGATAAAGCGTTGTTCTCTTCCTTTGTTAGCTAACTCAGGAACTCAGTCCTCGTACCTGATCCGGTTCCTCCTGCTGCCCATGATCCGAAGCGTCCTCAAGAACATGTATGACATGGAGCAGTTTCTCCAGAAGGCTGAGGAAATCAACTGGACCGTGGTTCGTCCACCGGGCCTCAAGAACCTGCCGGCCACAGGTAAAGACAGACGGACTAGTTCGGTGTTACAGAGAACAGCAGAGCTTCTTTCTCAGGATGCATTTTGTCGTAGTGCCAGCTCGTACTCCCATCACTTCATGCACTGATTATGGGATCAGCCAATCACTTCCTTGAGGTTTAAGCCTGTATTCACACATATTGGTGTGTGCCTTTCAGTATCTGGAGGACCAAATTAAATCACCGTTGTTGTAATCTTTGTGTCCTCTGCAGCTCAAGAGTTTCTGACCGATGGAGGATACTTTGTGCCCGACAGCAGCGGTCAGCCTGTGGGAAGAGGAGACGTGGCTCGCTTCATGCTCTCTCTGCTCAACAGCAACGCCTGGGTCAGACAGGGAGTCGCCATCACTACCAAATGAGAAGGAAGAGGCCAGTGTCGGTCCACCAAACAAAACATGATATTTACTCACCAGTTTTTGGTCGTATCTGGCGATGGAGGTATTTTGAAGCTATCAACATTTGAAACCCAAATGCATTTTTTACAATACAACATGTCCACAGCATGTTTTATTAAATACACTGCATTGAGTAAAGCCGCAGTAAAGGACACAATGTTGATGTTGTATTTACAGTTTAGGTGGACAAAGAATCATCAGATATTACTACTATAAACAGCAAGTATTTGTAAAAAGATGATTTTTTTTTTTCTTTACCACAAACAGAAACCATTTTAATATGTTGAATCTGAACAAATAAAGCCATAAATATCTTCATGGTGAGATATGACCAGAGCTGGAGGAAGAATAGATATTGTTTCTCTGTTGGGGTGAACTGGCCCTTTAGCAAAACAGCCTACTGATGGATTTAATGTTGCCAATGTCCCATAAAATCTGTATGATGAATGTATTTGTATTTACCATTGTTTAACATATTCATGTTTGAAAATCTTTATTGCTGTCATGGTGGTTGTAGTACATGTTTTTAACCACGTGGTGGCTGCATCTTACCATATCTAGTAGCTTTAAGTGAAAGGCAACTGGATTTACCATCAGACACATTTGCTTTTTATTTTTACTTCAAGCAACTAGTATTTATCTCAGAATAAATAATAATCTTCATAAAAATATTGCACCATGTATTCACAGAGTACCTTACATTAAAAATATACTTTATCAGTTCTCTAAAATAAACATACAGTAATGGAAAAGTTTAAGGACCCTTTGTGTAAATACAAGTAAGACGAATTGATTTTCTGGGTCGACAGTTTGGTCCAACAAGTCCTCTGAACTGATCCTGTAAAAAAGTCAAACTAAATGAGTGTTTGTTACACACTTGTTCTCCAAAAGAATATGGCCACTACGGGATGTCACGTGAGTGATGAAGATGACTTTTTTTTTCATTTTTTCACCAAAAAAAACCCCTACTCAGTTTACCGGCCTATCGTAAAATGGTACGTTGTTATTGAATTCAATTGAATCTTTAAGAACGATTGTGGGTTAAAGGTCATGAAGACAGGCCCCATTATATCTGCTTCCTGGTGTTCAGTGTTGATGCCCCTCATGGATTAGACCTGATATCATCATCATCAGTGCACTTAATCCGATGTAGAGAGTCTGTCGTGAATGTACAACCATGAGCCCATCCCAGTTTAAATAGTCAAACAATGCTGGAGAAAAGAATGTAAAGATACGTTCTCATTGTGTCGGTCTCAGATGAAATGACATGCAACACAACCAGTTTGTCATCTGATACTTATGTCTGGGTGTGAGTATGGGGAATTTTATAAACACAGTCTGTCGTGAAGAAAACATTGCAGGTGACATACCAAACAAATCAGCAGGATCAGCAGTGTAGCATCATCAGAAATATAAAAAGGGTATCGCTGATCTCCACTGAACAGCACCTCAACAACAATTTAGGCCTTCCTTTCAGTAGTTTACATGTTTGCCTTTGGCTGCTGCCTGTGGCTTTGTTCCTGTAATTATAGTCCCGAAGGCTATCGACTTTCTAACTGGATCTTTTGGGTAATGAGGTTGAAGCCTGAGGGATTTATTTTTTTCATGTCTAGCTGGAGTTTTACCAAAGCACAGAGAAATGTAAACCGGTGATCCGCTCTGTGGAAAAAAGGAGTTTCATGAGGCTGTGATGCAATAAGCTCAACATTTTCAGCCAAATGTCAGTGTTCAGTTTAATGATTATAACAACAACAAACTCCACAAACTCTCTAAAGATTAAACGAAAAAGCCCAGAAATTGTGTAAAAAGTTGGTTCGCTATCACTTTTAAGAAAAGCCGATGTAAAGCCGGCGGCGGTTTGATATTTTAAAATTCAGCACTCACTGATTTTAAACTTATTTCTCTTCAGAATTAGCAAAACTAAAATCATCAGGCAAATAACTAAGATAACTAACAATCTTGATAATCAATATTCTTATTTCAAGTAATGGCTGCCATGGCATAGTGGCTCTGAGGCCCAGATTTGGTAAGCGAAAATGCTAACATTAGCACACTAGCATGCAGACTTTCAAAGACAGATACCTCATGAGGTGTAAACAGACACATTAACTATTTAAACACAAAGCGCTGACCTGAAGCACAGCAGAGCTAAATGCTAACTTTTTAATGCTAATTGGCTGATGTTTACAATCATATTTGACTTACTTCACCACAGCATGTAAGCATGCAAATAATTATATTAAAAAAAAAAGCTATAAATCAAACGATCAAGTCAAAGAAAATTCCCACAATCGTGTACCAAAACATTGTTTGGCTGGTTATGATGTGTTATGTTTTAACCCTTTGTTTGAGTTGGTTGAAAGTAAGGTAACATAAGCAGAACACACATTTGTATGTAGCATATTCAGTCATGTGTTTTTGATTTGATTATTAATAGTCATTAATCAAGCAAAAGTAGTAAATATTTCAAAAGTCGTGAGTCGTGCTTCTCAGATATTAAGATCGTCTCTCTTTCGGCGTTCTGCACGGTGCTGCATCATATTCTAAAGTGGAAATGGAGCTCATATCCACCCGATGTACATACTCACCAAATTTAAAAACAAAAAAGTGATGATTCAATAATAAAAATACACATTTTAAACCAAGTTTGGTAAATTTGTTCAAATCAGTTACTGTTTTATTGATAATCATGGAATGTGTATCACAAAATAAATATTTTAATTATTGTCAAACTGTACACAGAAGCACAAACTCAAATGCATGATATACAATTTGCAAATGCATGTGATTGGATAAATTCAATGATAGCATTCTGCACATTATAAAAATACTTATTCACTTCCAGTATTTGCCAGACGGGGGATTATCTGGAAATGTGCAATTAATGCTGTAAAATCTTTAAATATGTCGGGACAGAAATAAAATACATATGATTGAGCACTTTTCAAGCCGCAGTGGATTATTCTTGTCAGCATTTCCTTCAGAAAGTTTCCTCATGCTGATGGACACTCATTGGTGCTTTCAAACCTGCATGTGGCACGTTTGGTGCTGAGTAATAGTGTATTTACTTGTATGTGCGCCATATTGCAAGATTTGGCTCTGATCTGGGTGTTTCATTTACAAAACGTGTAGTTACTGTAGAACTGTATGTACATTCAACAGCTTAACTATCTGACAACAGACATAATCCTCCAAAGCCTCTGAAAAACTTGACAGTAAAACAGAGCAACACAAATCTCTATCCTATTAAATACAACGCAATCAGAATCAGGACTTTTCCTCGTGAATCATAAACCTCATTCGCACTTGTAGGTTTATACAACTCAGCTTGATGGTCACATTCCTCCTGACTGTCTCTGGTTTCTGTGCACTACAGTCTACTGTTTGTCTGTGGCCACTGCGTACATTTCGTTTATTTTCTCCTGGTGCATCTTCACAACGATGGGCCTCCTCAGTTTCATGGTGGGTCCTGCATACACACAAAAATACAAATCAGGTTGGTTCAAACTAAATCTCAAGCTAAAGATTCTGTTTCTGCTGAGCAACACACACACATACAAACACACACACACACACACACACACACACACACACACACACACACACACACACACACACACACACACACACACACACACACACACACATCACAGACGTCACTGGATTGTTGTTTGGCTTGCGGCGCAGTCACAAGACATGACCTCGATTAACAGCAAGTTAAAAATTGACGCCAGCAGTGAGCACTTCCTCGTTCTTTAATAATAGAACTGCCTAATGACCTGTGCTCCAAATACCAGAAGAAAAAGAAAGCTGGACATATATATGTATATTTTTTTAATCACTAACCCAGTTCTCCTCCAACGACAGAGAAGTCGTGCTCCAGTATGATCCACTTCTGGATCTTCTGGGCGTTGGATGTTGATCTGGTGTTGACGTTCTCCATGCCTTCCTGGATGGCTTTGTAAAGAGCTGGCTCCTTATTGGCTAAGATCTCTGACACTTTGGTCGCCGTGACGCCGTGCTGCCGGCAGAAGTCCAGCGCCTCGGGGGTCAGCTCGTCTGTGGGCTCGCCGTTGTCGTCCATGACACACTGTAGAAACAGAGACACGGGGGGATCGTTACGGTGCTTGTTTCTATCTACTCAGCAGGTGCGATTGTCTGCAGGAACGGGGCCTCGGTTACTTTAAGTGTGAGCATCATGGAGAGGAACTTGAGCTTGTCACCGATCAGCATGGCGTTGCTGATGATGGGCACCTCGGCCTTCACCGCGTCCTCGATGGGCACAGGGGGGATGTTCTCACCACCGGCAGTGATGATCAACTCTGCAAAAAGAGACACAAAGTGTGTCACCAGTTGTTCAGTTTCCAACACGGTGACAAAACATTGTATTGTGTTGTTTTCTTGTACTTGTTTTTTGCTAATTTTGTCTCTAAGAGAACTACCAGCTGACAAATATCCAGGTGTCACTGTTATCAGCCCTTTTTTCTAAAGCTCTGGCCTAAAAGATCCTAAAAAGTAATGAAAACAGTTATTTAAATTTTGAAGAAATAACTGTGGAGGATGTGTTTTGTCATGAAGCAGTTTTCAAGTTATGTGTTTTAGTATTTGGTTATAACTTATTTCAAAATAAAAAGAGAAGGTAACATTTCCTTGAAATACTCCAGAAAAGTACAAGTACACTAAATTCAAGTCCCGAATGCTCACATCTTTTTTCCAACTGAAAATCTGACAAGTAGAAGTCTGCAAATCCATGTTTCATAACAAACAACTCAAACATGGTTCTTGTGGTGCCTTTTCCCCCAAAGTAAGATGCACCGCTCACCCTTGATCCTTCCTGTGATGTACAGGAAGTCGTGCTCGTCATGTCGTCCCAGGTCTCCAGAGTGCAACCAGCAGTCCTCGTCCAGAGCCTCCGTTGTTTTGTCGGGCATGTTCAGGTAGCCCATGAAGACGTTTCGACCCCAGAAACAAATCTCTCCATTTCCGTCCGCATCAGGATTCTCCAGCTTTGTCTTGGAGCCTTTGATCACCTTTCCACAGCTGGAAAGAAAAATCAAGAGGTCAGCGACGTGCTCATCAAGACCTGATGACAACAGATGCTGATCTGTAGTTTAGACATCACAGGTAAACATATACAATTAATTCATGTCTGCAAGCTGAGATCTAATGGTACTCCACAATTTACAGCTATTAAAACAAAAAAGAAACCTCACCATATGTGATCTCTCTGTGAATCTCTATTTTCTGTTCATATACTTAAAAAGATTACTTGTCAACATTTTGATATTCTACAGACAGACAATATAAGCATTCAAAGAATTGTGCTTGCCTGAAGAAACGGACACATACAAATGAGTTTTTTTTTTGGCATTGCACTGACATTTGGCATCATGCTCACTAATTATGTATAAAGCATGCATAAAGACAACAGAGAGAGCAAAAGGCTTCGTCAAGGAGCGCCATGTTAAATGTCTGTGACACAAAATATCTAAACTAACAAAAAAACTTTCCATGTATGGTCGCTCATCCACGGAGAAATACCATGACTCTGCAGTTCCCTTGACCTCTAAGGAGGTTTATAAGTAACTACCAGTTTATTCTTTCGGCTCATTGGTCACCGCTCTCATCAGTAACGTTTTGGGTCACAGAAGGCGTCCGTTTTCAGCGAATAAACTCCAGTTAACCCACCAAGAAACATACGGACTGAACAAAGTGGAGCAGACTGTGTAAACCCCAGAGAGCCAGGTATTTCTCTCAGGAGTTGGAGGAGACCGAAACAGAGCCAGAAGAGGTAAATATGAGACGTACACTCATTTGGTGGCCTGTAATGTATTTCAAAGTATATGTTAATATGGTCCATCATGTCAACATTAAAAGGTGTTAATATGTTAGCTTTGTGTTTACAGCTTTTCTTGCTACACTCAAGTTGGCAAAATATATGTTCCTGCAGTGTCAAGAATGCTTGACGGTGCTTTGTTTGAAACCTATTTTACGAGAGGCAAAAACAAGAACAAATACTGTCCATCCCAAGTACTGTTGCAAAATGTTGCACATTGTGGTAAAGAGAACAGTGCAAACTGGTGAAAAATGTCTGCACATTGAATGCGCCAGTTATTGAGGATGGGATTGTAAATTTAGAAGTATCAAAATTGATAGTTACAACTAGAGAAATCTCTTCTTTTTTTTTTTTTTTTAAATTCGAAGTAATCTTCCTTGTCAAAACCTGATGCCTAAATTACCCACGATGCAGCTCGGCCACTAACAGTTCAAATATTTGGGTGTGTTATGCTCATAGCTGCTAACGTAGCCTCGCGCCACCAGCCATAAGCAGACATAAGCTACAGAAGCTCTGGTAAGTTAAACTTATTTCATTTTTAAACTTGTAGTCTCGAACCAAGAGACTTTGACTAGTAACTTCACTTCAGTTCATTTGATTTTTCACAACTCTCAGTGCAGCTACAAAAGGCTTCTTACAACCTTTTTCACATATACAGTGGGTACGGAAAGTATTCAGACCCCTTTAAATTTTTCACTCTTTGTTTCATTGCAGCCATTTGCTAAAATCAAAAAAGTTCATTGTATTTCTCATTAATGTACACTCAGCACCCCATCTTGACAGAAAAAAACAGAAATGTAGAAATTTGTGCAAATTTATTAAAAAAGAAAAACTGAAATATCACATGGTCATAAGTATTCAGACCCTTTGCTGTGACACTCATATTTAACTCACATGCTGTCCATTTCTTCTGATCCTCCTTGAGATGGTTCTACTCCTTCATTGGAGTCCAGCTGTGTTTAATTAAACTGATTGGACTTGATTAGGAAAGGCACACACCTGTCTATATAAGACCTTACAGCTCACAGTGCATGTCAGAGCAAATGAGAATCATGAGGTCGAAGGAACTGTCCAAGGAGCTCAGAGACAGAATTGTGGCAAGGCACAGATCTGGCCAAAGTTACAAAATAATTTCTGCAGCACTCAAGGTTCCTAAGAGCACAGTGGCCTCCATAATCCTTAAATGGAAGAAGTTTGGGACGACCAGAACTCTTCCTAGACCTGGCCGTCCAGCCAAACTGAGCAATCGTGGGAGAAGAGCCTTGGTGAGAGAGGTAAAGAAGAACCCAAAGATCACTGTGGTTGAGCTCCAGAGATGCAGTAGGGAGATGGGGGAAAGTTCCACACAGTCAACTATCACTGCAGCCCTCCACCAGTCGGGGCTTTATGGCAGAGTGGCCCGACGGAAGCCTCTCCTCAGTGCAAGACATATGAAAGCCTGCATAGAGTTTGCCAAAAAACACATGAAGGACTCCCAGACTATGAGAAATAAGATTCTCTGGTCTGATGAGACCAAGATTGAACTTTTTGGCGTTAATTCTAAGCGGTATGTGTGGAGAAAACCAGGCACTGCTCATCACCTGCCCAATACAATCCCAACAGTGAAACATGGTGGTGGCAGCATCATGCTATGGTGTTTTTTTTTCCAGCTGCAGGGACAGGACGACTGGTTGCAATTGAAGGAAAGATGAATGCGGCCAAGTACAGAGATATCCTGGAAGAAAACCTCTTCCAGAGTGCTCTGGACCTCAGACTGGGCCGAAGGTTCACCTTCCAACAAGACAATGACCCTGAGCACACAGCTAAAATAACAAAGGAGTGGCTTCGGAACAACTCTGTGACCATTCTTGACTGGCCCAGCCAGAGCCCTGACCTAAACCCAATTGAGCATCTCTGGAGAGACCTGAAAATGGCTGTCCACCAACGTTCACCATCCAACCTGACGGAACTGGAGAGGATCTGCAAGGAAGAATGGCAGAGGATCCCCAAATCCAGGCGTGAAAAGCTTGTTGCATCATTCCCAAGAAGACTCATGGCTGTACTCACTCAAAAGGGTGCTTCTACTCAATACTGAGCAAAGGGTCTGAATACTTATGACCATGTGATATTTCAGTTTTTCTTTTTTAATAAATTTGCACAAATTTCTACATTTCTGTTTTTTTCTGTCAAGATGGGGTGCTGAGTGTACATTAATGAGAAATAAAATGAACTTTTTTGATTTTAGCAAATGGCTGCAATGAAACAAAGAGTGAAAAATTTAAAGGGGTCTGAATACTTTCCATACCCACTGTACATACTGTAAACAGGGGTAGTTTTGTCAACACAATTTTTCCCTCGCAATAAAATTTTTGCTTGAGAGAAAATTAGAAACTGAGTCGTCACAGCAGCCTGCAGTACTCTTACATCCATCGCAACAACATGTTAATTATAGCTGACATGCTCCATAATGCTTTGCTGCTGACCTTGTGATGCGGTATTCATCAATGGAGACGGTGTGTGGGCCCGAGCTCTCACTCATGCCGTACAGCTCCCTCAATGGGATGTTCAGGCTCATGAAGTACTCCAAAGTTTCTTTGGTGATGGGGGCGGCGCCGGTGAAGCAGTACTTGCAGCGGTCCAAGCCCAGCGCAGCACGCACCTTCTTGAAGACCAGATTGTTGGCCAACATGAAGCCCCACGGCACAGCATCCTCCCTGTAACCCAAACACACATACACACAAACAAATAAAATAAAGTTAAAATTCATATGACTGGTCATGTGTACCGAGAAAAATATTTGGACAAACTGTATTTTTATGCTTTGACAACATTGTTTTTGTTACATGCTAATACAGCCCCTTTGAATTAAACTGGATTGAATTGAACTGGATTGCTTACATTTAAGATTTGTCCAGAATTAAGAACTGAGCTATCTCCCTTTTCAGACATGCTACCAGCTTGGCAATGGTGGAAATGTGGGTTTGTCCATAGCTTCATCGCAGTAATCCAGGAAAAAATACCTCAACAACTATTGGTTGGACTGCAAAGAAATTTGGTATCAAACTTCATTTCCCACTGAGGATGAACGGTAACCTCCTTAGTGATCAACTGCATTCACCAAAGGGAAAAAAATGATGTTAACGGGGTCTTTCTGTATCCTTATCACATAAATATGTCTACATATAGGGGCACAATTTATGAACCGGTCTCAAAACTACAGAAGCACAATTTTTGGCAGAGAAATCTATTAAAATAATGTATGTGATAGAGTACCATAAAACATTTACAGTAGCCATACAGCTGAAATTGCTAATCAGCTCACAAAATCTGACGGGTCACAGAATACAGTGAAAGCCAGCTTCAATGTATTTGAGATGCACGAAGCATCGTGTTCAGTTGTGCTGCACCTGAAGAAACACAGCAGCTTTAAGGAGGTGAGAGTGCTCTCCACATGAAATATTGGAGAAATCAAGGAGGAAATAAAAGAAAATCAAATCAGGTAGTTGCATCATGCCTCAATTTTCTCACATAGCAAAGACTGATAACCACCAAACCTTTTCTCATCATTATAAGATACTATTCTTGTGATCAATAGATCCATATCTTCCCCATTAATATATCTCTTTTGCTGTTTAGGAGATACAATAGAAAGGGATCATTATGAAATGTGTAAGTCAGAACTATGAGGTGATGTGTGACCAAATATGTGCAGAATTAAAGATGTTCCCATCAGCCTCAACTGTACTTGGTGTTTAGTCGTAATAAGGGAGTATGTTGAGTTTAAAGATCACCTCCAGATAAAAAGAGGTGTTGTTAACACTGTACAAACACCTGATACGATTACACATGAAACGATCCGTGCTGCTGTCTCACCCATTCATGACACTGTAGTTGTACTGCAGGCCGATGGACTTGGCCCAGTCCGCCACTCTCTTCCTCATCGGGGATGCCTTGGCACCGGCTCCTCTCATTTTCTCCTGCATCTTCTCCCACACACGAGGAACCCCCAGGAAAAAAGTGGGACGGGCCTCTTTCAGGGTGTTAACTAAGGAGCCCTGGACATTTTAAAGGGGATTATGGTGAAATGATTTATTCATAATTAATAATTCAGTGTTTATGCAATAAAAGCCGTACTTACCTTGAGGGCATCTGGCTCTGCAAAGTAGGTGGTCCCTGCTAAACTTAAACAGACCCATATGTCAACCATCTGGGCTGCGATGTGGCTGAGGGGCAGGTAACTGACCAACACATCCTCATCGCTGTCCCCCTTCACCATGGCAGACGCCACGCGGGCCGTCCACGTTATCTACACATTTAAATTGGGAGAAGAGTCATCGGAGAGTTTTTTGTTCAAATAATTTTCACGTGCAATTCAACAAACTCCTCACACAGACCGAGCGGTTTAGCTGTTTGAGTGTGAGATGTGTCTTTACATCTTACATCAAGTGTTTATGAGATGGTGGCACAGTTTAGTTTGTAGTGTAGTGGAGGTGAAAGCTGCAGCTTGATTAGTGGCAGTCGTTGAATCCTGGGACTGCCACAAAATGGCAGTGAAGGGGTTGAGATCAATAACTGTACATTTGAAAAGATTGCTGCAGTTGCTGTTTATTAGAATTTTATTTCATTTTACTTATATTACAATCTCTTTAAAAAGCCTGATTGTCTTGATAAATAATGGTTAAATAAATATAGGAGCTAAAATAATTTATAAATGAATAGATCAACTGAAAACTAATAGGCAATTATAATAAGCTATTATTAGGCTCTGGGAATTTGTGATAACTTTTTAATGAACTGAATCTAATTAGTAGATTAATTGATGGAAATAATCTTTAGTCACAACCCTGAGAGGCAGCAACATTTAGAAGTTCAGTTGTGCCAATAAAATAAAAGCACAAAAAAAAGGGAAGTGTGTTTTGTGGGTTACTCACATTGTCATGGCTCAACATGACTCCTTTGGGGTTTCCAGTGGTTCCAGATGTGTAGATGAGGGTGCAGCACTCGTTTGCCCGAAGACTGTCAATCATAGCGTTCAGCTGTTCATTGGGCACGTCCTCTCCGAGCTTCATGAACTCTGCCCACTGCGGAAACGCAGATGTTATATTAAAACAATGAGTCTAAATTCAGACTGTGCTGAGAATCCCATTCCTCAAATAAAAAAGATAATAATCGAGGCCAACAGTACAACTGTAGGCATCATACGCAATATACTATCTATGTAATCATGTAACTTCTTTGCTTAATTAGTTATGTTTGTTATTTCAACATACTGTATACAGGAACGGGGCTTTCTGCTGTGGCTCTCCTTTGTACTGGACAATAGCTTTCAGATGAGGCAGCTGATCTTTAACCTGGTGATAAAGGTGAGATAAACCAAGCCATGTGAGGACAGATTCTTTACCGTGTTTGGAGACACGCTAAGAGGCGGTGTTCTGACCTTCAGAATTTTATCGAGCTGTTTCTGGTTCTCCACAACCAGGATGTTGGCCTCACAGTTGGCAGCCACATACTGACAGGCCTCTGGTGAGTTGGTTGTGTAAATGCCGGTTGCCAGACCCCTGAGCACAAAACAAATATTGGATCAACACATTTTCTTGCATGATTCACTGTGGATTTTGCTAATTTACATACAGTTTGTGATAACAATGGGCTAATAATTGCATGCTACATTTTACTGCATGTGTCTATATGTAGTGTGTTTATTTTATCTTTTTTTTTTAACCTTAGTTTAACCAGAGAGGTGAAATTGAGGTGAAAAATCTCTTAATCAAAAGCATTCTGGCCAAAAAGGCAGTAATAACAGTGAATTATGAATATAAGACAGATGAACACAAGATCAGTCATGCATAAGATTCCTCCCACAAGGCAAATTGTCACATTAGACCTGTCTAACTATGTTATACATTAGAATATAGAAAAAGCTCACATCCACATTAGGTTGTCTGAGACCTTAAACTGGTTCAGCACAAACCGGCGTGGGCAGAGATGCAGAGATTCAATCTGCTACAAGCATGAAGAGATAAATGTGCAGTGTCACATGAGACCGTGCTGAGGCATGTCAGGTAAAAGAATAGTGTTAGGTCTGCTTGAAATCTTATCAACCTCAGCTCCTTAAAGACGATCTTACCCGGCCAAGATGCAGCCGATGTCTGCGATGAACCACTCGGGGGAGTTGAATCCCAGGATTCCCACACCGTGGTAACGCTTCAGCCCCAACTACAAATGACATGTTGTTTTCTTAGAGAACGTGTACCATTAATGACACGGTGGCACAGTGCCTCTGTTACTTTTGATCTACATTTCATGTCAGAAGCCACTCCACCCCATGGGACATGAACATGAAACAGGAGACGTAACACAAGCTGAGAACCTCACACACCCAAGTGTTTGTTTTCAGCAGCCCATTCCCTCCCCGAGGAGCCGGGGAGTAAATTCTGATGGACTGTTTACAAAAGAGGGGCCAGGAGTGAAAGGCTTTGTGTCGCCTGTAATTAAGGTGCATGTCACATGAATGTCAAAATCGAAAACAGCCCCTGTGCTCACTTAAATCATAAGTCTAGAAGATGCCATAAAATGCATCACATTTTGGTGCAGCTTCAGCAGCACATTGAGTGTAAATGAATGTGACAGTAAAGAGGTTAAGAGGCTGCATTGTAGAAGTTTGTATAGGGCAATGCATGTTCTTACATATAGAAACAAGGCAACTCAGATCTTTTTATGGCCAAAGAGAGGATTTTTTTTTTTTTTTTTTTTTATACCTCAGTCCAACAGGTTATGCATTTTCTAAAAGCCCCTGAAGCAAAGGAGAGGTGAGGATGGCTGCAAAAACAAAAGTCTGGAGGGGCATCACTGGGAAATATTTGCTTATTATGTCTTTGGGCTGCACTATTAAATATGATAACTTTCTGCCAAGTTAGTCCCTTAAACCTGCTTCTCTTCATGAAGTGTTTTTGGTAAAGAATGGATGAATTTGCCAAGTTTCTGTTTCAGATGTTCAGTATGCATAAAAAGAGGCTAAAATTCTTACATTGTGACCAAAACAGATGTAAACATCCTTAAATAAAGGCTAAAACTCGGCACTTTTTTTTTTTTTTTCGTGCTTCAGTACAGAGCCAACATATCAAAATTTGTGCCAGCACAAAAATATTTCCACTATTTCAAGCGCACAATAGAGTACATGCAGAACAAGTTAAGGAGCAAAAATAGAAAATAAACACACCTTGAGAAAACTTTTAGCAGCTGCACGACACTGCTCGTAGTATTGCCTGTAGGTCAACTTCACTAATTGGCCGTCTTGTTTGGAAACCAAAGCCGGGAGATCCCCACATCTTTCCACCGTCTCCAGGAACATCTGATGGGCGGTGATGGGAGTCTCTGAGCCCGGGCCGGAGCCCTCCATCCGCAGCCGGACAGCCTCGTCTCTGCTGCTGCTCCACAGGTGGTCAGCTGGGGCCAGAGTTGTTGCTAAATTCGGCTGTGACAGGGGGATTGTCCTGGGCTCTGGATTGGGACAACATGGACAGCTGCATTTACCCGCCATCAATGACGTCAAACTCAGAAGGCACACCGGCTCCACGTCAAGGCGCAGCGAGCCTGCCGCTTTGAAGAAGAGTCAAGTGTGTGCGAAGACCGCCAACATCTATGGACTATCCCTGTGGGTGTGTTACACCTGCTGTTTCAGACTAACGTGATTTGCAGTTGTGTAGCGAACAGGGAAGGATCTGCTGTCACCTGAGACAACAGGAAGCTGTGGCATGTCCATGGCTACCTACCAATCAGGTTTGGTTGGAGGAAGGAATATGGTGCGACTACAAAGTCGGCTTGATTTATAAGATTGAAATTCTAAAAGGACAAAGACGCAATGATGCTATATTTGTTTTACAAAAATGCACAAAGACCTTGCTCAATTTCCTTGTTGTTATATTCTTGGAATTAATTTTTTTGGTAGGCTAATTACTGTTTTTTTTTTTTTTTTTTTTTTTTATTTTCCTGCCACCATTTTGAATGTTTTATTTGGAAAAAGTAAATCTAGGATGGAAGAAGTCAAAGAGTTTTATCTTGCACTCAGCTTCTTAAAAACTAAAAAATGTTCTCCACAATTTAAACCCCAGTGCTTCTTATCTGTTTGACTTCAGATGCCTTTTCTTCTCAGCGAGGTGCGTGTCTGCAAGTACTTCACTTCACTTAAACTCTAATTCAGTCTTCAGTTTGATTTTTAACAACTTCACTAAATTATTCTGACAAAGATCACAAATTCCTGTCATTTGACGTACAGACAGAACTTTAGATCTACATTTGATAAAGTAAATCAGGTGACAACAACCTCCTTATAAGACGTTTCAGACAAAGCTTTGTTTCAGCACACTCTCATCTAACTCTCCTCTGTAACACAGTATAACTCTATTTTGCCTTTCCCTTCTTTCGTTGGTTATTAATCCACAAGCAGAGAAATATTTCCCTAAAATTGCAGTGACCCAACATGCCTATCAGATTATTAAAACTGCATGTAAAAAAACCAACGCTTACCTATTTACAAAAGATGACAAAATAATCATCCTAATCATGATCATTTGAAAATTTGCTGCTGAGAATGAGAAATCGTCATAAAAATCGTCAACTAATTTGGAAATAGTCAGTCTTTTGGTGTCCCCTGAGACTGATCCGCAGTTTTACAAAAAAAAACGTTTTAAAGACTATAACCTTTAAACTAAAAAGGAGTTGCTGGAAACCATTTTGCTCTAAAATCATAAAGTCAAAAAGCAGTCTGTTTTGAGGCTTTTGCAGTTTTTAGGCTGTTTGTCCACACCAGATTAGTTCCTGGACAGTCAGGCTCTTACCTGGTGAAAGTCCTTCAGCAGCTCCCTCAGGCTCAGGAGCTTTAGCTGGTTGAACCGGAGACTCATTGTGACTGAAAGGATTAGTCTCCTGGCTCTCTGAAGCTGGCGTCTCCCTGCAGTCAGCTGTGGTGGGATTTCCGTTGAGGACGACAGGGGAGTTGGTCTTTAAATCTGTGACGTCTGACTCAGACTGTGTCTGATGGGACAGGATGCTGTGACAGCCACTGAGATGACATGATGAGAACTGATTTTCAGTAATGGATAAACATCATTTTTGAATATGAAATGGTCCTGAGTGGATCAAGTCATGAGAACCACCTTGTTTCCCCAATCTGGGACGTTTCACATACCTTTCAATGAGACCATCCATGGCTGCAACACCATTTCTCACAACCTCACTTTCTTTGACGCTCATCTTGTATCTGCTAGAAACAGAGAAGGTGAAGTAAAGTTAACATTAAAACACCTCAGATGTCTTCCGCTGAGGACTTGCCGGGCAGATAAATGTATCTATGATGAAACACAAGCGCTCTGCTCATTTATATGAGACTGACGTTCACCGAAGTTATTGCAACAGGTCAGAGCCCATGATGGCACACTGCAGTGTCCAGATGTTGAAACTGTGAATATAGTGCCAGGGAGCATTGCTCCATCTGCATGCAACCAAATAATCACCACAATGCTAATGACAGCAAACTGGTTAACAAACTGACTCACCAACGTTTCAGGTATTAAATCAAATGAGGCCTGAGATGCTCCAGTTTTCATGTCTTTACTGCACTCAGTGAAATAATCCCCTCTAGTGTGTATGCTTAGCAACAGTGGAAACAATTCAAATACTCCACACATGCAATACGTTTTGTTGTAATAATATACTTTAAGTATATATATTTTTTACTAGAATATAAAAAATAATCAGCATATCTTCCAGTGGTGTGTAAAGTACATGAAAGCAACGCTTGAGTAAAAGTCTAGACAACTTACAAAAAAATGACTTAAAGTATCTGATATTTACTGTACTTAAAAAATGTTTTTTTTTTTTTTTTTTAAATTAAATGTACTCAAGTATTTTGATAAAAAAGTAAATGTAAAGTCTGTTAATAAAAAGCATGTGGTCATAATTTTGAAAATTATGAAGTTAATTCTTTTAAAGCAACACTAACATCTGCTGAACTGAGGCCACTGTGGCTACAAGGTCAAATCAGGATGAATCTTTTTCAGTTATCATGACAGATCATAACATCTGCTGTGCCTGAATTTGATGGAAAAAGAAACTAAACCAGAGTTTTGAGAGCACTTCTTTCCACTTCTGCGTTCAGGTGATCTAGTAATGATGTAGCATGCAAGCAGAAGCACTGATTCAGCAGCCCTGCCTGTGGGCAGTCTGTATCAAGATATAAAATATTCTACATATTTATTTTGTAGTATTACAGTAACTAATATGTGTATAGGGGAAATGTATTGGAGTAAAAGTGAAATTGAACAGAAAAGCAAAGTAAAGTACACATACTCCCAAAAAATACTTAAGTATTGCAACAAAGTATGATTACTTTGTCACATTACACCGCTGATATCTGCAGAGATACAGTAAAATCTGACAACACATTGGCCCCACATTCATCACAAATGTAATGTTAGATTTGTAATGGAACCATATTAGACTAAGTTCTGTCAAGGCAGCAAGCTCTCAGTCTGACCTCTGGTTGTTCAGATTACTGATGTCAAGATTTCTCTGGACCAAAGTTCTTACAACTTGCAAAATTTATAGTGTGGCAATATAAAGGGGCAGCAACAAAATCTTTGCTCTGGGTTATGCAAATACCAATCAAAGTGTCCTGTAAAACACAAAAAGTAGATTTTTTCATTAGTGACTTGTACATTACCGAGAAAGGCGACATAACCCTTGAAAATCCATTAGAACTGTTTAATAAAATCCACAGTTGTAAGTAAAGATGAAGCCCAGGAGAGGACGACTGGTGTTTGCAGGTGTTTGTGTAGCTTTTAATTGGAGCCAATCGTTATGGAGGGACAAGGAAGGAGGGGGGGTTACAGAAAGATCCGTCTCTGTTGACCAAACAATAAAAGTCGAGGAGCCTGCTCACATGAAACGGAGAATATCCATCTATTTGTCATCTGTGTGTCTCAAACATATTTACTGCACATCTCCGGAGGCTGCTGAGCTGTCAACATGTCAAAGAAGAGCATGTTTCTCACTTAAAATTACAAATATAACAGTCTGCTGGAAAAGAAAAGACCCGTAACGTGTCAATAAATAAGGATTTGTGTGGAAATCTTCACACACACTCAGAAAAGCAGAAGATTTGGTATAAATTCATTGTGAATGAAAGCTTACCTTCAGTGCTGACAGAGCTGAGTGGCATCAAGCTGACAGGAGCAGTGAGAGGAGTGAGGAGAGATTTGGTTCAACCTTTCCCCGATGCAGGTACATGTACTTGACTGTTGCCCCCCCCCCCCGGGGTAAAAAAAAAATAAAATAAATCCACCTGTAGGGGAGCTGCAGGAGGGCAGAGCAGCTTCCACTGAACTCACGCCTCGTCCAGACCCACAGACACTTGCACAATCCCTCTGAACACCTGCTGCCGAGGCTGCGTCAACCAGTTAAAAATCGACCAACCAAAACTGACCAAAGGTTATATGGCACATCAAGGTGAAGAAAACTTGGAGCCTGACAGCACAAACAGTCTGCTCTGTATTTATTAATTATGGCATCTGATAACTGTTGGCATTGGTGACAGTCAGTGACATTCAACAGGATAAAATATGGACAGATCCTTTAAAGCCTCAGTGGGTGGGTGGAGGGTTGTTGTTGAGACTTTTACCATCTCAAATGAACTTCTGATGACAGTCATGTAGAGGCCTGTCAGAGAAATAATGATAAAAACCAGATAAGATCTCTTGGGTTTATGAGGACAGATCAGACTTTGACCCATAAAAGTGTCAAAAGCTAACCAAAACTTTTGCAATTCTTAACTTTTTGTAGCAAGATTGACACATGAAGAAAGAAGCAGATGACTGCCATAAAATACGAGAAACATTTTCTTTAAAACTCTTTTAATTCTACCACTGGTCTTTGTGACCAGAATAAAGCACATGAGGGGAACCAGTTGGGGACAATTACTTTTAGTTGGGAAGCAGTTGAAAACATCCAAAATCAAATTTCCTCTTTTCAGCTGTGCCCCGTATTATCTCTCAGCTAAAGCTCTATCAGTCTTGTTCAAGGAACCGCACATTGTTATGTAAGTAAATATAGGGGAAAGGTAAAGCGTGCTGCTCCGGTGACACACAGTTACCTCTCCCATGGGAACCAAGGTCACACAATCGTACCACCCAGTCACACGACAGCTGTCCTGACTCCGACCCTTGCTGCTAGTGTCTGGGCCCGAGCCTTTCCTGGAGGTCCGTGATTAATTTGTGACATAATTCATCAGTGCCAGAGATACTTAAAAGAGACAGTCGGAAACGAGAATACAAGGTGCTGCAGGTCATGAACGTTATCTTGTGTGCCTGTAAACAGGATTTCTCATATGGCGCCGTTATAAGTGTGTCAGCTGCAATTAATGTGTTTATTGATGTTTTATAGATCAACTATTGAGGACAACTTTCGGGTTGCTGAATTGTGAGAAATCCTCCTCTATTCCAACACTCTTGTTTTTTCTTTTTTAGCTCTTTGATTAGAGAGACATCTCCAATTGACGGTTTGACTGGCTTCTGTCTGGAAAATGGTTTATTTGAAATTCTGAAACTTTATAACTGCAATTCTTTTACCTTATTAGTTTTTATTCAACAACCCTGATTACTCTTGAATTGTTTAACTGTTTATACAGTATGCATTACTCAAACATCTGAATGGGAACTTTACTTAAAAATTTGATAAAAACAGCATTTTAAATTTACTGTATAATTCTCTTTGCACAGTTTCAGCTTTTCATTTCAACAGCAAACTCAGTTTACAACATCATAAAAGGTTATTCCACAAAATATCTGCAGCTGTAAGCATGAATGAGCAGTTTATGAGGATTTTTCACAATCTGGCAACCCAAATGTTTGTCTCATTAATGTCATAACTTTATTATCTGTAGAGAATGAGTATATGACTCATAAAATATCAACAAACGCATGAACTACAGCTTGTAAATTCTTTATAAATGGTACTACATTTTTTCAAGTGCCATTAATGATGAAACTATCAAAAACGGAGCGCCATTTTTTTACTTAATGTTACAAACCACTCAGATATTCATTAAAAGATATCAAAAATATATATAAAAAAATTAGACAGCTTTAAATAAACTCCATCTAACCTACTTTTAAAGCTGGAAATTGTGACATATTTAAATGACATGTACATTTCAATATGTTTATTATGAAGAGAAATCTTTATATACACTTTCATTTTGCTTTTTTAAATTCCAGTTGACATTTACTGTTTGTCTCATTTAAATGATGTTGTCATCAAGTATGAATGTGTCAGTGTGTTAAAGTGACGCTCACATTTGGCTCATGTGTTTTTACAGATTTGGTTTATGTTGTTTAACATTGTGAATATGATGCCTCGAAAAAAAACAAAACAACAAAAATTATCTTTATAGCCTAAATGTTAATTTGAGAAAATGTAAAAATAAATAAAAACTAGTTTGCAAAGAAAAGTCCCAGTGCTAAAAACAACCAAACAGGTTAGGGTTAGGGTTAGGGGTTAGGGTTAGGGTCTTTGACTGTCGCTGCCTGGATTAAACTTCTCATTGTGTTTTTTTTATCACTGCCGGTCGTATTATCGGTATTATTTCACTGCAGATACTTGACAGTGTCACTTTGAAGAACTGATTTGAGTTTACAGCTTTCTGTATCATAAAACATGTCTTTATTTGAAACCTTATTGAACATAACGTCTTTACTCTTCATTTAATTTATACATTTGTCATTATCAACATATTTACATACGATATGTTGTGATTTTGTTATACAGAAAATGGGATGGGATTTTTTTTTTAGGATAAACAGATGCTCAAAGGGATTAATCACATGAAATTAGGCTGTAGATACAGAGAGAGAAAAGACTGACAGACACATAAACATGCATATAAAGGTGTTATCCTGGTGGCCATGTCAGCTGTCTTCCTCCCAGGACGTGGATGTGAAGGTGGTAGACAGACTGAGCTCCGTGCTTCCCATCGTTGATCACTGAGAATTCAGTTAAGAAAATTAACAGCCTTTATATCCACAGAAATGTCTGTTTGACCATCAGTGTCCATTAAAGAAATTAAATAACTTACCCACTCTGTATCCTTCAGTTAGAGACTCTTGCTTTGCCACATTTTTGGCAACAACCAACAAATGTCCAAGGAGCTGAAAGTGGGGGAAAAAAAACAGCTGACATCACTGGAAGTGTGAATATTATTTAATAAGAAATGAGCTAGTGATACAGCTGTTATGGCATTTCAAATATTGTTCAGTGAGTTCTCAGTGTGACCTGACAGGGAAGGAATTTTAATGTAAAAATGGTCAGAAAACATCCTGGAAAGACAGGTTTTAATCTTTATCACTTCTTACCGGGTGCATTTAAACATAAGTCCTGTTGAATTTCACTGTAATAAAATGTGCTTCATACTCAATAATTCATTAAGTAATTCATAAATCTACTGTATGTGGTATTTATGTTCCAAAATATGTTTGTGTTTCCCCGGTTATTGACTCCCCAGAAAGAAGCAAAATAATGTATTTATATTATTTACTTAATTTATGTGCATCTGTTTCATTTCAGCTCAGTGTGTCAGTCTCGACTGTGTTTTGCCGTCACTGACAGTCGCACCAGTTTCTCTCTTCTACTGTTTTAACGAAGAGTGGAGTTCAGCCGCCGCCACACAGACAGATGACGTGAGGATAACGTTACTCAAGTTGATGACAATTACACTCGTTACGTTACAGAAAGTGCAATTAAAGCCAGCAAGATCTATTTCTCATTGGACAGACATGCTAGTAGTCCCGGCCAGAGCACCAGCAGCTCTCCAGCTGACACAGCTGCACCCCGCGATAAACACAAGAGGGCAACGTGGGAAACACTCTGCTCCATTTGTCTGTATGTGATATTATAACTATGATTTCCACTATATTCAACACCACATCACTTGTTTAACTATAATTTAAACTTAATAATAATAATAATAATGAATGGACATTTCATGTTGTGCCGGGGGCCTGCTGTCCTCAGTGTTTGTTTGAGGATTTTCAACTATTCCAGTTTCCCCCTGCAGTCCAAAGAAATGCACATCTGGTTAACTAGGAAACAACAAAGTTATGTTGGTATACGTCACTAAATGCCCTGGAAAGTGTGTTGACATACCTATTTAAATACATTTGTCTGGTCTGTTTGGGTTGGTTTTTAACATAATGATACATAAATAAAATTAAGGTATATTTAGTGATATGTCAATTGTGTGCTTCCAACTTTGTGGCAACTGTTTGTGCCAAACGGTTTCCTGAGCAGGAAAATGCACTTGAGAACAAAAACAAATTCTATAAAGATTTGAGTTTGGTGTTGAGCACAACCTTCGGAAACCTTTTCAGAAGAGCGTAACGTGGACATCTTCATCACATAAGGGCTCAACGTGTACATGTGTTGACAGCGTGTGAGAAAGTGGTTTGGAGTTTGATGTGACAGCCTGTCCGGGATGTACCTGGCCATTCACCCACAGTGACCGACTTACCTCGGTATCATCGTCTTTGGCCGCACTTATTCGGGGAATAGGGACTCTTGGAATAACCAGGAAGTGAACAGGGGCCTGTGGGCTGATATCCCTGAATGCCAAACACTGATAAACAAAACACACAAAATCACCATACAGTATATAATGTGATGAATTGCACAACTTTACTTGAAGACAACATTTATCTTTGGACTCCACGTGGAAAAAAGATGAAGCTGACGTGTTTTGAAGCCACTTGTTCTTTACCTTCTCATCTTCATAAATGATATCTGCAGGGATGCTTTTGTCAATCACTTTAGAGAAGATGGTTGGAGCTGGGGAGCCGTATTTCTTGCTGGCCTCCTCTGCCAGCCTCACCTCGTCACTTTTGGTGCACAGTGGTCTCTGAAAGGTGAGAGAGAGAGAGAGAGGTGGTGGCTGCTGCTTACAAACAAACATGAACAAATAAAGTGCCACAATAGTTTATTTTCAGTGCAGCTACCTCGGCTCGACAAACACGGTGCAGACGGCTGAGCTGAGCCACTCCGGTCCCGACGAACTGCGTCCGCACAATCTGACGAAGATACATCGCGAACTAACCAGCTGTTAAATATTTCTGTCGTAAATACGTCACCGTTTATTACGGGGTTGTTGTTGGTTTTTTTTACGGTCAAGCAGGTTGACCGCAACGGTACACTTTAAAGTACCACGCTGATGTTGCCTTCCGGTACCCTCTGTAATGTAAAGTGTCGGAATCAGACCAGACGTAAAACAAAATGCAGTGTGCATTAAGTCACCTCACCGCAACGGTCATGTTGTGTACAACTCAGATTTACGACCTTTTCGAGTGCATCCAAAGGCGTCATTTGTTGCGCAATCAGAGGGTCGCTTCAAGAGCGTCAACGTTCTGCGATGCTAAACACGATGCTCACATCAGCTGACGTAGCTGAAGTAAATACAAGCGCCTGAAACTTTGTTAAACTGCAGTAGTTTAACATAATTCCTCCAAATGAGTCGACGTTTGGGCAACTATCACACAGTCGGCTGGGTTTTGTCTGGTGTGGTGTGCCGTGAGGGGGCGCTGTTGTGGGCGACTGATGGTTGTTTTTTTTTGTCAACGAAACGGAAGAGCGACTCGGGACTCGTATAAGAAACATGGCGGCCCGTACACGGCTGCCCTTGCTGTTCCCTAAAAACTCGCCTCCGTTTAGAAACCAAAAGCTTGCCCACACCGACGCCGCGGTCAAGGAGCCAGCCTATCCCCCCATAGTCGCCTCTCTCACGGCTAAAAGCAAATCCGCGCGGCTGCGACAGATCAAGGAGCAGGTGGACAAGATCCGCGGCTCTCCCGTCCGGGACAAGCTGTCCCTCATCACTCGCGTCCAGCGGAAGAAGTTTGTGGTTCACCCGCAGACCTTCGCACGAAACTCGGACAGATGGTACCAGCACTTTACCAAGACCGCATACATCCCGGGTCTGCCGGAGAAATTCAGCCCGGGCCCGGAGAAGCCCCGGCCGGAGGAGAGCTCCCCTCCGCCGGCCGGGGCTTCGAGCGCAGCGCCGGGGATCAACGATGGTGCATTCGCGGACATCCGGACTTTAGTGACCCGCGCGATCTTACAGGATCACTGGCACGTCAGGAAACGCACACCGTCCCTGTACAAACACCAGGAGCAGGTGGTGGGACCTTTTCTGAGGACCCTGGTGACTGGACTCACCCACAGCCTGGTCAATGACAACCCGCTGCTGCTCCTCTCCAGTCTGGGTAGGGAAGATCACAAATGGTCAACAACTAAGAGTATTATAATTTAAATGATTAACAAATATTGGTAACTACTAGTGATAACTGATAACTTTTTTTATGCAAAAAAAAATCCTTCCAAAAACCTTTCCAGCCTCTCAGTCATAGTTTCTTCTTTATATCACAGTATATATATATTTTTTTATGCTTTTAGGCTGTTGGTTGTACAAAAACAAGACATGAAGACATCATCCAGGCCTCATGTCATGTCATTTTATTAATTAGTTCATCTAGAAAATACTCCTCAAATTAATGTATTATTACAACGAATTAATTCCAGCTCTAAAATATGATGAAAGCACCAAAAGTTAAAGTAGTCACTATGCAGATTGTGATTTACTATAAGAAGTAAAGGAAATCCAATTTAAAACATCTTTCAACACAAGCAGCCGCTCATGATATTAGTCAAGTAGTGACCGCTTACATTCAGTAACATCTGTCAGTACCCGTCTAGTCGTAGTCGTCTGTGCTACACAACAGTTACCAAGTATATAAGTAGAAGTATATAATCCTGTGTTGTCTGTTGTTTCTGATGTTTATTGTCTTTTTCAGATATCAGTCCTCAGGTGAACTTTTATTGGAGGAGAGGACAGAGAATCATCCCAAAGGGGCACCGCAGAGGTCGGCTAGAGCCAACCAGGTTTCAGATCGATGACTTCCCGCACAGCCAGATTAGAGTAACTCAACAACTGCCGGAGGTAAGAAAACCCTCCTCGAAACAACAGATGATGTGTGAACCACAGCAACACACGGCGAGGCTTTCAGATGGGGTTGTGATCGCGACAAAACTGATGAGGCAGCGGCGCGAGAAGAAAAACGAGTCACTTCACGCCATTGAAGGACACAAAGATTTTAAACCGGAGACACTGAAAGATGTGATGAAATGTCACAAAAGTGGAAATGCACACTGTTGTATTTCCAACATGTCTTATTTACCTCTTGTATTATTTGACCGGCCGAATACTAAAACTTTTCTCAACTATCGACAGTCTTGTTAATCCAGCTCCAAATGCCTCCATCACCTCAAAATCAAGATGTGAAGAGTTTGCTACATTTTTTTTCAGGACAAAATTCGCTAGAAAGAATGAACAAGAAACTCTAATGTTTCTAATGTAAAAGATGCTAAAAAAAAACTGAAGTACTGAAACTTAGACCCTCCACCTGTTCACCAGACCCGATCCCCACCACCCTTTTTAAAGACGTGTTTAGATGTCTAGAGGATGAGGTGCCGCCCATTGCTCACTGCTGACCGGTACTTTTCCCCACGCCACTGAAAACTACCGTTGTGAAACCTCTCCTAAAGAAAAGCAACCGTGATCCTCTAGTAGTAAACAATTTCAGGCCAATTTCAAATCTCTCTTGTGAATCTTGAGAAACTGGCATTTAAGCAGCTAAATGAGTACCTAAATTCTTCCTGTATATTTGAAAAGTTCCCGTCTGGCTTTCGTTCTCACCATCGTACTGAAACAGCACTAGTTAAAGTTGTAAATGACCTGAGAATGAACATGGGTGACAATAAACTCTCAATATTAGTCCTCGTAGACTAAAGGGCTGCATTTGACACTGTTGATCCTTATTGACAGATTACAGGACTGCGTTGACTTCTCTGGATCAGTTTCAGTCTGGTTTAGGACCCGTCTGTCTGGCAGAGACGACGTTGTCTCTCTTGGCGACCGCTCATCGGTTAACGCTTCCATAACGTGGAGTTCCTCAAGGCTCCATCTTGGGACCCGTGTTGTTCGGTCTCTGTGTTGCCTCTCGGAAATATTATCAGACAGCATGGGATTCATTTTCATAGCTATGCCGACGATGCTCAGCTGTATATCTGTTTACCACCCAACGACATCACCCCTATCGATAAACTGGCTCGCTGCATTGATCACATCAACTTGTGGATGCCTCTGGAATATTCTGCCAGTAGAGCTGAGGGCTTCAAAATATTTATACACCTTTTAAAAGAAATCTTAAGACATACCTTTTTAACTGAGCATTTTCATAATTAATTTTATATATATTTTATACTATTTTATATGTTGGGTTCTCTGCCACCTCACTTATTTTATAATCACCTTTTTTTTCTTTTTTTGTTTCTTCCCTCATTTTATCTGTTCTAAAAATTGCTGCAGGTTTTTATTGTGAAGCACTTTGTATTGCAACTTTGCACAAAAGGTGCTATGTAAATAAAGTTGACTTGACTTATTGCAAATGTTTTAATCCTGGTTCGACTCCGTAAAGCACTTTGTAGGTAGCTTTGCTTTTAAAAGTGCTGTAAAAAAAAAAAAAAAAAAAAAAAAAAAAAAAAAAAAAAAAAAAATCAAGCATAAATGTGTTTCTGTTCCTGTTTGTCTCAGTTCACCCCGCTGGAAGCCTCCTATGCAGCTGAAGTCCCAGAGGTCAGGTTTGCTCCCAACGTGATGCCTCTGTTCAGAAGACAGTACGACAACAACATCTTCACAGGTGACACAACAGACGGCACTTCCCCTCTGTCTCTGCAGCTGCAGCAAATGTCATCCATTTATCAGTCTGATCTGCTTCTGTGTGTCGACCATGTGTGGGTGCTGAGCTGGAATTTCCTGTCTGCTGGTTTCAGTATCATCAAGTCACCACGTTGAATTTTTCATTCGGTTACCTCTTGTTGTCGCTAGGGGGCGCCAACAGGCAGCTGTCACAGTCTGATCAGGCAGTCACAGACCAACCTGCATTTTATCTGAGGCATAGTTAATGTTTTATTAGATACCGTTACTGGAAACAAACATTGGTTTGTTGTTTTTGTTCTTAGTGTCACGACTGTGCTCGTATAGTTTCATAATTCAGGCCACTGGAGCTTTTCATGTGGTATGTTTTAGTTTTTTTTTTTTTAAATAAGTTTTATATTTTGATCTGTCTCCACAGATCATTGCAGCAGCAACATAAAATCTAATGATTTTATTCTGCTGCTGCTATGTGTATATTTATTAATATTGCTATTCTCAGTATCAATAGTTAGACCCAATGTTTTCTTGGGTAATCAGTTAATTGTTTGGTCAATAAAACATCAAAAGAATGTAAAAAATGCCTCACATTTTCCTGAGTAGTTGTTAATATAAAATTTCTTGTTAAGTTTGAACAACAGTCTACAACTCTAAATATATAGTCAATTGATAGTAATGTAAGACATTAAGACAAGCAGCAATGTGTAGCAGGAGATGTAGGCTATCAGATATTTGTCATTTTGGCTGAAGATGTACTTAAAACAGTTGCTGATTATTTTTCTTTTCATTTATGAGTTGATTGATCGTTCTAGCTCCAGACAGTCTGTATCAGCTGGCTACAAAGAAAAGTTGTCATAATTATTATACAATCGCCTGATCACAAAAACTTTGAGGTGCCTGCAATTATTTTTAATTGTAGTTTCATCTTTATAAAAACATGATGAAACTAAGAGAAATGTCACATTTCCATTAATATTTTCCCGCCGTTTTCCACCTGTTGGTGCTGTGCTCCGTTCGTGTATTAAACCCGTCCTCTCTGTCTTATCAACAGGCGCCAAGCTGCCGGACCCGGCGTGCTACGGTCACACTCAGTTCCACCTGGTGCCCGACCGGTACCACAGAGACCGGATGGCTCGGCAGCAGCAGTCGGACCAGGTGGAGGTCTTCCTCAGAGCCAACGCACTCGCCAGCCTCTTCGCCTGGACAGGAGCTCAGGCCATGTACCAGGGTGAGTCATCACCACACAGAGGACACAGCAGAGTTTACTTTTACAGCGTAGACAAAGATGATTGAAGATTTATTTTCTCTTTTCCTTTGTGCTGAAGGCACCAACTCAACTCTTGAGGGGTGCATTTGGATTTTGAAGCTTTGTGTTTTACTTTACAGTCGTCATCAGGAGCTGGTAGACATGATAGGAAGCAGCTAATAAACACCAAGAGGGAAATATCAACAACAACTGTTATTATCTGTTCAAAATATCAGCTGGTTTCTAAACTTTTTATGTAAAAAGTTTCCGTTTTGAGACGGTACGTTACCGGTGCAGTGCTACAAACACCCTGATGTCACATTGTCTATTCTTTGAATGTTGTTGGAGTCTTTTTGAAGCAGCAGCTGGTGGTCAAGCTTCCTTTTTCACCTCCGCAGGCTTCTGGAACCACGAGGACGTCACCAGGCCGTTCGTGTCCCAGGCTGTGATCACAGACGGCCACTTCTTCTCCTTCTTCTGCTACCAGCTCAACACCGTGGCTCTCTCCGTGCAGACGGACGTCGACAACCCGAGGAAGAACCTGTTGTGGGGCACCGAGAGCCTGCGGCTCTACGAGAGCGTGCAGGACAGGGAGGTGGTCGGTCTGAATGAAGACGTCATCAAGCTGCTGGTTCAGTTCCTGGTGAACCAGCCGTAGAGCTGTCGATCAGGGGGGGGGGAGATGTGTTTGAAGTTTGGAGACACGTAGACATGAGGAAGATTGTCTAAAATGTCAAATCTGCTTTAAGATGTGTTAAACTAAATGAACAAAGAGCTGAGAAAATCCTGTAAGAACATCCCTGGTTACAACGGAGCTCCTGAAAGATCACAGTGGGGGATTTGTATGCGTTACCTCCCAGTAACTTTTCATTTCGATCTGCATGAGCTGCTGGTTTGTTCATCCAATCCAGTTATAACGCACCGGCAGTTGAGGGAAGCACTCTGCAGGTACAGAAAGGAGAGCTGATACGACACCTACACGATGTATTTAGTATTTATGACTCATTTTACAAGGCCGATGCCCGACAGCATCCAGCTGCTGATTGTGAGCACAACTGCAGCTCCTCTGGCTTCTGACTACAGCTGCTACCTGTATCACAATACAACTTAGTCTTTCTCTGTAGGCCAGAGGAAACGCAACGTTATCCAGAGAAAGATCCCCCACCAATTACACTTTCAGGAGATCTGTTGATCATATTGTGTTTATGACGAATAAAATGATTTCGTTTCAAACTGACACTTGTGTTTTTTCTCAGTGTGGACGACAAAAATCTGCACATTTATATGATGTGTTAGACTCCACCGATTGAGCCCTGCACTCCTGCGATGTTCTCGGACTCATGATGGACATTTTTATGCCTCCATCCTGCCAACAGTTGTTGCCACAAGTCGTCTGTCTGTCCAATTATTGTGAAGAAGATATCTGAGGAACACCTTGAGGGGATTTCTTTGAGGTTTTGGTGGCCAAAGATCACAAGCCATAAATCAAGAATTTATAGGCTAATTATGAAAAACTTTCACACAAATCTCTAATGGGATAAAATAATGAAGTAATACTCGGGAACAGAAGAGGATATTGTGGCCATATTTCACATTTCACCAGACACCGAATTGTCTTTACTACATGTATGAGAATACGTGTGGACAGATACGGATCTAAGCTGCAATCTGACTTGTCAGAGGCAAACAACCATAATGCACTAATTCTACTGAAACAAACAACGTCAGTAATGTGTGGTTTTATTCTGTTTGTTTGTATACAGTAAACAGTGCACATTTAGGAGAAAATAGGACCCCTGACTATTTCAGACACGAGCACAAAAAAATGTCCAAACATCCGCACATATGAGGAAATATGTTGAGATATATATCATCAGGTAATACCGTACGGCTTGTTGGACACATCACAGTGAGGAAAAACTAAATGCGACACTACAAGCCCAGTGACTGGTTAGTTGATTGCTTTTTGAGAGTGCAAGGCGCTGCTCACAGACTAATATATATAACAGCCGTAGAGATGAGTTGAGGTTGAAGCTGCTGCCAAAGAGAAAACAAACTTCTGTTCTGACTCAAACGTGCCAAAGTGATGTGTGAATGAAACCACACGAGTAGTTTTTCCACAGGAAGCGGCGAGTACAGGTTTCAAAACTAAAAAGAGGGGAAATGCTCTGCTCGTCAGCCACTGTATTGTTTAAAAGTGAAAATCATGTCACCCAGTGAGACAATAAACGTTTGGTGAAAATATTATGATATGAACATTACCTATATATTCCCAAAGTTGTAAAACTGTAAAAATATTGCTCCAAATCATTCCCATTTCAAAATAAACAAAACATTTTTAAAGATGCTTGAATTTGCTGAATTTTAGTATTTGCAGTCTTTAAACTTTGCGCTGTCTCGTTGAAGAACTTCCCTCTGCTCCGCTATCTTCTCCCTGCGACCTGGTGAAGGCACATTGATTCAGTTATTCCTCATGAACACTGCAAATATTAAAATCAAATTTAAAAGGTGCCTTCAGGAAAATTCCCACAGTACTCACAGCATGTTCTTTTGGTCCGCAGTCGCCTCATTTCCTGAGAACAGCGCAGAAAAATACAATTTAAAAACTTCTAAATGATGGCTCACCAGTCGGTTGAGAATTAGGGTTTAAATAAAATGATGCACAAGATATTATATGATGGCACAACTCAAGAGTGCTACGTGCAAAGATGAGAAAGATTAAATGAGGAACGTGGAACAAGCTGAGACTGAGCAATAAGATGATCTGAACAACCTTACAGTTACTGAAGGTAGAAAACCTTAAGTTGCTGTACTGTGCCGTACAAAATATACTGATACACACAAGAGCCACATGTTGTCTGACCTACCCGCTGGGTCCTTTTTCTTAGACTGACTCCTTTCGTACAGCAGGATGGCGGTGACCAGGATGACCACTTCCGCCACGATGGCGAGGAAGGGTTTCAGAGGCTCCATGATGGTGATGACCTTCAGCGGAGGTGGAGGAGGCATTTAGATTTTCTACTTAAGTAACAGAACCAGTTCAAAAATGTCTAAAGTCCTGTTCAAAACCTTAAAAACAGATGTTTGCAAAATGCCCCATCAGAGATGTTATCAGACTATAATCAGAGTGTGAGCAGCCTTTTGAGGTGGAGACAGTTTTATATAGTTTATGTATTGGGATTGGGTAGTTGTGTGGTTTCCAAGCTGGGGTGCAGCCCCTCCAAGAGGTCACTAGATAGATTTGAGACGTCATTGGATGATTAACAGAAGAGAACGATGAAAAAACTAAGTTGTTCCATAAAAATGTGTATTTATTTTTTTTGGACATTTTAATAAAAATCTTTAGTAAAATAATGAATAATTTTATTTCTTTGAACATGAGAAAGTAGTGAGAGAGTATTTCTCCCTTTTGGTCGAAATGTAAACAACTCCCAGACATCTAAGACATGATGGGGCGTCTCAGCTTGATCGTTTATTTGCCACAAGGAGTCTGAAGCTAAAAAGGTTCAGAAACAGTGTTTAATATTTAAAAGCTGCTGTATTTTATCAGTTTATATTATGTTTTAGATGGTTATAGCTGTGATGTAAATGTCATGCAGTATAAATATTGAAGGTATTTTTGTGTCTTTATTATGCAAGCAAAAAAAAAAAACTGTTTTGAAAGCAAATTTCTCGTACTGCAATCAAAAATCTGGTTTGTAAGTAAAAATATATAAACTGAGAATAAATTATTTGCATTGCAAAAAAACAAATTCTCATAATTTTGCTAGTTTTGCTTATGAAACTAGACTTTTTGGCTGCAAATCAAAAACCGTTTTAAAGCATTTTAGACAGAAAAGTGATATAACGTTAGCAGACCTCTAATGTAGTGAGGCAGCGAGTTGTGTGTCTGCAGTGCTGTGTGGCTGAAGTCAATCCACCAATAGAAACTCCGCCTCCAGCGTATGCCCCGCCCACTACATCCAACTCAACTCGTAGGTTTTTGATTTGCAGCCAAAAAGTCTAGTTTCATAAGCAATGCAAATAATTTATTCTCAGTTTATATATTTTGACTTACAAACTTGATGTTTGATTGCAGTATGAGAAATTTGCTTTCAAAACAGTTGTTTTTTTTTTGCTTGCATAATAAAGGCACAAAAATACCTTCATATATAAAGACTTCTGAAATGTAGTCAGTAAAAGTATCTCTTAATGGTACTTCAGCACAGTATTTGAGTAAATGTCCTTAATTAGTCATCCAGGACTGACCTTCAGTTCCAGGGAGCCCGTGGTGGTTGTGATGGCGTACACGGCACCGCAGTAATACAAGCCGGAGTCAGCCTCCTTCAGGCTGTGCACCACCAGCCGCGTCTTCCTGTCCTCATTTTTGATTTCATAGCGTTGCGGCTCACCAGCGGGGAAGATCTGCACCTGCAGGACGAAAGTTATCATGGTCCTGTCAGTCCGAAGAGGTCAAAGGTCGTCCATGCGTTTAAACGTCGGGGCCGTCTCTGTTTGGGGTCTGAAGCTTTTTCTTTCACAGTAAGAAAACATGCGAGGTTTATTTTTAATGGAATAACCTTGATGGGAGACAAACGTGGAGCAGTGACACACAAATCTGCATTTCAAACCACTTAACGAAAAGCCCCGAGCAGCTCGCTCACCTTTTCTGTCCCGTTGCTGCTGTACCAGATCCAGGTGTTGGGCTTTGATTTGCTCGTCCCCATTTTACACTCCATCACCACAGAGTCGCCGACATAGCTCACTATCGGTTTATCTCGCACCTCACCGATCTCTGGAGCTGAAGGAAGAGAGGGAGAGAGATGATGGTGACAAACTGGCTGCGTAAAGCCTCCATCTGGCACCTTTTTAAACATAGCGAATGAAAGTAAATATAGACGTTCATTACAGGTGATCCAGATGTTGGCCGGGGGTTGTGAAGCGTCACACAGATATAGTTGTGAATATAACTCATACGAAAGGACGTACCCGCCAAAATGAAATCTATTTTTGCTTCATCTCCAAACACGCAAGAGTAACTTCCGAGGTTTTTTTCATTGACAATGCTGAAGCTGCAAAACAAAAATAGATGAGATGTTTTAGATGTTACATTTAATTGAGAGTTATTGTGAGACAAAAGACATTAGGTACACAAACAAGTGTGTTTCATGTTCATGTAAATACTTTCTATAAAAATATGAGCGTACTTCCATCATAGTACATATTTTAGTAAATGGTGATGCACACATGCGTGATTTGAATTATCAGACAAGACTCAGGGTGTTTTGTGAAGCTTACGGGTGAAATATGAACATGAAGTACTTACACTCGTTTAAGATTATACTGCTCATTCTCAAACTGCACTGTGAGCCGACTGTCCTGAATTTCCTCCCCATCTTTCCTCCAGTAACCGGCTATGTTTGGTAGTTTGTTGTGACCACCGGTCCAGGTACACTCCAGAGACAGACTGACGGGGTTCAACAGCTCTATTTTCTCAGAGTGACTTTCACCTGCGTCGTAAAAAAGGTTGTTGTTGTTGTTGTTGTTTTCAGATACAGACAGAGGGCCCAGATCAGACTTCAGTTTAAATGTACAACACATCCGTCGAGGGTTTTTGTTCTGCTCTGAGATTCCTTTGCGATGTTTACAGAAGCAGCTGGGATGAAGACAATATGGTGACACGTGAAATGTGAACATATATATATATATATATATATACTCCGACGGGCTGGTGTTTGAAGACAGTTTTACCTTTAAGGACGACGCTTTTCACGTCTGTTGGCAGAGGAGTGGGGGGAACCAGTGACGGGGCCGCTGGGACGCCCGGAGTCTCTGACACGAGGAGGAATAAATGTGTAAACATACACATAGTTGACATATATCTGTACATTATTCAAATGTAGCTCGAGCACACAATAACGCCCTCCAAAATAAATAAAAATGAAAATGGACCCGGTGTTTTGCCAGGTGTTGCTAAATGTGTGGTCGGGAGATGGTTGTTAAGGTGTTCAAATTTAGTTGCTAAGGTGCCAAAAGTGGTTGTCACGGTTTCTCTGGCTGGTTGCTAGGGTGATCGTGGTGGCCAATAAGGAGTTGCTATGTCTTCACAGACAGCTCAGACCCGGAAGGAGAGGATCGTCTGGCCGCTGGAGGCAATGTGACGTATCTTTTTCACGGTCTATCTATAATGGAAACCATGACGGCAGATCAAATTTAGTTGGTTTCAGACTCCTGAGGCCGTCTCATCTTCAGACGGGGCTTCTTCTGGGCGCTGCTACATTTTCGGTGGAGGCGGTTGTGGGAGTTAAGTGGTTGCTTGGTGATGTTTAGGTTGTTATTGTTGTTGTTCTCCTGGTACGTGGTGGTAACTAGGGTGTTGCTAGGGAGTTGTAAGGGTGTTAGGAGTTAGTTTTTAAGTGGTTGTTCATGGTGTTTTACCAGGTTGTTGCATGTACTTACTATGTGTTGATAATCTTCATATAGTCCTTTTAAAAGAGATGCAGTTAAATCAAATATACACAAACTAAAACAACAACAACAATGCAAATAAATAAATGCATGAAAATCTGGATGAGATGAAATAAAGTAAAAGGATCAAATGTCATCTCAAAAACTAAATTTCCCTGTGAACATTAATCTACTTACAACCAATTACTAAGCAGACTCCATACAAAGACCAAACTAGTAAGCTTTGTGGAAAAAAAAAACAACGAATCACAACTTTACAAAAAAAGCTGTTAATATCCCAGTTTGTCTTAATTTGTTTTACATTACAGCTGCTACTTAGTTTTAATGGAGAGTTTCAGTGTCCCATTATGACATACTGTAAATGCTAAGAGGATTTTCTAACCTGACAAGAATTTAAAAGGTGAAAAATAAGGACAATAAAGACTACGAGACTACCATGCCAAAGTCTTATGGCATTTTCTTCTGCCCCTCACAAGGTTACAGGAACATTTAGTGGAAGACGGAAGAGCCAGAACAGAGCTTTAACACAAACACATAACACCTTCAAAATTTAACCCAAATTTAATTTACTTGTATTGATGTGTCTGCAGGAGACGAGAAGCAGGAAGACCTGAAAGAAGAGCTGCTTCCAGGAGGCTGACATGGTTATTATCCCTCCGTCCTCTCTGAGAGCAGGTTTCTCCCCGTCTCTGCTTGCTCTGCTGCACGATGCAGCCCCCCCCCCCCCCCTACCCTACGTCCACTGCTGCACGAGTGACGCAGCAATGAGATCACCCTGCAGCCTGTGGGTGCCTGACTCCATCCATTATTCAATCAGACAGGGTTCCCATCTTGATGCTATGCTGCACTGTGCTTCGTCCTGCGGGACTCTGCATGGACAGAACAATGCACCTGTTCTTTGAGGACAGATATCACACCTGTCCTAGTCTGAGTGCTATTTTGCTGCTACTGTGCAGCTTTCTGCAAGATGAGAGGACCTGGCAACGGAGGGTCACATGATCCGCCTGCTTTTATGAAAACAACAAGGAGGACACTTACTACTAATGTTGTTACTGTAACAGACCCCCTTTATCATACATTTACAATTTTATAGAATGTACTCTATATTTATGAAGATAGATTTCAAGAGTTCCTTTTAAACCATTACTTGAGTAGATTCAAACGGGAGATGTGTCACACCTACTTGAGTAAGGTGAGTGTATTTGTGCTCGAGTAGGTTCTCTTGCCACCTCTACAGGCAGCCTCCATGAACAATATTTACAGTAAAACTGCAGTCATGTGTTCCATCATGGATGTATAGGCTAAAAAGTCACATGCAGCACTGATATGCACACAAACACTAGATTTAAGTTATTAGTACTGTAACCATATTATTCCTCAGACTAGAGGTGCTCATATTGTTTCTGAATCATTCTCCATTCAGTCCACATATGTACCTTATTATTGCTACATTTTGCTGTTTTTAGCTATTTGTCAATTTCCTTTTTTTAATCTCTTTCTGATGCAGTGTTTTTGGTAATACGTTCCTCTAAATAAATCATCTCTCGACTGAGTGAGAAAAGTGTAAAAAAAACAAAAAGGGTTTGAACTATTGAACTCGGGCTGTGTCTTTCACTGTGTGGGACATCCTGGCACAGTGCCACATAGTCACATGCAGTTCAAATGAGTATAAGGTAGGACCGTCGAGCAGCACCTGATGTTTGCAGCTCCCGGGAGTCTTTGAGTGCAGTTCAAGAACAGACATAGGTTGATTCACTATGGAGGGATTTTTGGGGCAGTCTTTCTCCATTATGTGGAGAAAAGAGATTTTCATGAAAACAAAAGGCTTTACAAGTTACAAACATGCAATACATGCAGGTCCGGTTTGTATTTTACATTTAGATATTGACCTTAAGGAATAATGGTAATCATTCCTTTCAGTGGACAACATCAGCCCTCAGTCTGTGAACTCATGCCGTCAGGCCAAATCCAAAAGCAGCAACATGAGCTTGTGGGAGATATTAAAGAAAACAGTGGTGTAACATACACGTAACGTTTACATAAAGGATTATAAAATATAATGCATTGTTAAATAATAAACTCCCAATATTTCTGGCTTGTGACTGCTTTCAAAACGGTGACTGCTTTGTCAGATTGGGGGCTCACGTCACCTTTTGCTGTCTTCTTTGGGCCTTTTGTCACATTTCAGCATTACATTACATTACATTTCATTTAGCTGACGCTTTTATCCAAAGCGACTTGCAATAAGTGCATTTCAACAATGAGGGTACAAAACCCAGAACAACAGGCAGTGGTGAAAGAAGTAGTCACACCCTTTACTTAAGTGAAAGTACAGACACAACAATGTAAAAATACTCCAATACAAGAAATAGTCCTACATGAAAGTAAATGCAATATGCAGTTAACGTATCAAAATAAAAGTGCTGTTTACTTATTGTAAGTTATTATAGATAACATTATTAGACGTAAATACGTAAACTGCAAGTTACTGTTGTCGCCGCTGCAGATGGAGCTAGTTTGAACTACTTTATATCTAATTTTATATCCAGAGACAGCAGATAAATGTGAGGGGTTGTCAGATGATTACTGAGAGGAAACAAGAAAAAACAATCCACAACGATCCACAAATCTGTTTTAAGATTTTTGACTCTTTCTTGAGCTGTTAACAACTCAGAAGTTTGACCCCGACTACACACTGATTTCTGTAAAATGTCAGAAGACAAAGAGATTTAATCGTTAACAATGTGTTGAATTATCCATTGTATCAAATCTTCCTCTGAAAAGTAATTAAAGCCATGAATTAAATGTAGGGCAGTAAAAAGTACAATATGTCCATCTTATCAACCTCTTTCTCTCCTCAGGTTTATTGTTTAATCAATAGAAGATGATGCTCTTCTTTCGGCGCCTATAATTTGTGCACACTTGGATTATATCTTAAATAAATCTTTGTAGGAGGTACAGCTCCAGCTCTTCTTAATATTGCTCCACGAGGGCTGCTGATCTCTGTCCAGCATTTTAGCTTCTCTATTTTGGAATTAGTAAATCCACAGCTCTACAAAACTACAACTGCAGCAATCACCATCTGTCAATTTCCTGAAATGCACAATTTCTCTAAAAGTGTATTGAAGAAGTCAGCACATAGCTTGTTGAAACAAATAATGCTTATAAATGCAAGAATATAAAATCTTTTTGGAACAGAAAGAGGAGTGCAGTATTCCAGACGCAGCACTAAAGACATTTAAAGCTTCTCTTCTGTTTCACTGCGGCTGAAGCTGCAGACTGTTGATGAACACAGTCTGTAGGGGAGCTGCAGGAGGGCAGAGCAGCTTCCACTGAACTCACACCTCGTCCAGACCCACAGACACTTGCACAATCCCTCTGAACACCTGCTGCCGAGGCTGCGTCAACCACTTAAAAATCGACCAACCAAAACTGACCAAAGGTTATATGGCACATCAAGGTGAAGAAAACTTGGAGCCTGACAACACAGTCTGCTCTGTTTGTATTAATTATGGCATCTGATAACTGTTGGCATTGGTAACAGTCAGTGACATTCAACAGGATAAAATATGGACAGATCCTCTAAAGCCTCAGTAGGTGGGTGGAGGGTTGTTGTTGAGACTTTTACCATCTCAAATGAACTTCCGATGACAGTCATGTAGAGGCCTGTCAGAGAAATAATGATAAAAACCAGATAAGATCTCTTGGGTTTATGAGGACAGATCAGACTTTGACCAAAAGCCAGTTGTTGCTCGCTGCTCGTTAGGTGACTGCTATGGGGATCCATGTACTTACTATGTGTTGATAATCTTCATATAGTCCTTTTAAAAGAGATGCAGTTAAATCAAATATACACAAACTAAAACAACAACAACAATGCAAATAAATAAATGCATGAAAATCTGGATGAGATGAAATAAAGTAAAAGGATCAAATGTCATCTCAAAAACTAAATTTCCCTGTGAACATTAATCTACTTACAACCAATTACTAAGCAGACTCCATACAAAGACCAAACTAGTAAGCTTTGTGAAAAAAACAACAACGAATCACAACTTTACAAAAAAAGCTGTTAATATCCCAGTTTGTCTTAATTTGTTTTACATTACAGCTGCTACTTAGTTTTAATGGAGAGTTTCAGTGTCCCATTATGACATACTGTAAATGCTAAGAGGATTTTCTAACCTGACAAGAATTTAAAAGGTGAAAAATAAGGACAATAAAGACTACGAGACTACCATGCCAAAGTCTTATGGCATTTTCTTCTGCCCCTCACAAGGTTACAGGAACATTTAGTGGAAGACGGAAGAGCCAGAACAGAGCTTTAACACAAACACATAACACCTTCAAAATTTAACCCAAATTTAATTTACTTGTATTGATGTGTCTGCAGGAGACGAGAAGCAGGAAGACCTGAAAGAAGAGCTGCTTCCAGGAGGCTGACATGGTTATTATCCCTCCGTCCTCTCTGAGAGCAGGTTTCTCCCCGTCTCTGCTTGCTCTGCTGCACGATGCAGCCCCCCCCCCCCCCCCCCTACCCTACGTCCACTGCTGCACGAGTGACGCAGCAATGAGATCACCCTGCAGCCTGTGGGTGCCTGACTCCATCCATTATTCAATCAGACAGGGTTCCCATCTTGATGCTATGCTGCACTGTGCTTCGTCCTGCGGGACTCTGCATGGACAGAACAATGCACCTGTTCTTTGAGGACAGATATCACACCTGTCCTAGTCTGAGTGCTATTTTGCTGCTACTGTGCAGCTTTCTGCAAGATGAGAGGACCTGGCAGCGGAGGGTCACATGATCCGCCTGCTTTTATGAAAACAACAAGGAGGACACTTACTACTAATGTTGTTACTGTAACAGACCCCCTTTATCATACATTTACAATTTTATAGAATGTACTCTATATTTATGAAGATAGATTTCAAGAGTTCCTTTTAAACCATTACTTGAGTAGATTCAAACAGGAGATGTGTCACACCTACTTGAGTAAGGTGAGTGTATTTGTGCTCGAGTAGGTTCTCTTGCCACCTCTACAGGCAGCCTCCATGAACAATATTTACAGTAAAACTGCAGTCATGTGTTCCATCATGGATGTATAGGCTAAAAAGTCACATGCAGCACTGATATGCACACAAACACTAGATTTAAGTTATTAGTACTGTAACCATATTATTCCTCAGACTAGAGGTGCTCATATTGTTTCTGAATCATTCTCCATTCAGTCCACATATGTACCTTATTATTGCTACATTTTGCTGTTTTTAGCTATTTGTCAATTTCCTTTTTTTTATCTCTTTCTGATGCAGTGTTTTTGGTAATACGTTCCTCTAAATAAATCATCTCTCGACTGAGTGAGAAAAGTGTAAAAAAAACCAAAAAGGGTTTGAACTGTTGAACTCGGGCTGTGTCTGTCACTGTGTGGGACATCCTGGCACAGGATTCATAGTGTCTTACGTAAGGGGATTAAATCTGCATGTGCCACATAGTCACATGCAGTTCAAATGAGTATAAGGTAGGACCGTCGAGCAGCACCTGATGTTTGCAGCTCCCGGGAGTCTTTGAGTGCAGTTCAAGAACAGACATAGGTTGATTCACTATGGAGAGATTTTTGGGGCAGTCTTTCTCCATTATGTGGAGAAAAGAGATTTTCATGAAAACAAAAGGCTTTACAAGTTACAAACATGCAATACATGCAGGTCCGGTTTGTATTTTACATTCAGATATTGACCTTAAGGAATAATGGTAATCATTCCTTTCAGTGGACAACATCAGCCCTCAGTCTGTGAACTCATGCCGTCAGGCCAAATCCAAAAGCAGCAGCATGAGCTTGTGGGAGATATTAAAGAAAACAGTGGTGTAACATACACGTAACGTTTACATAAAGGATTATAAAATATAATGCATTGTTAAATAATAAACTCCCAATATTTCTGGCTTGTGACTGCTTTCAAAACGGTGACTGCTTTGTCAGATTGGGGGCTCACGTCACCTTTTACTGTCTTCTTTGGGCCTTTTGTCACATTTCAGCATTACATTACATTACATTTCATTTAGCTGACGCTTTTATCCAAAGCGACTTGCAATAAGTGCATTTCAACCATGAGGGTACAAAACCCAGAACAACAGGCAGTGGTGAAAGAAGTAGTCACACCCTTTACTTAAGTGAAAGTACAGACACAACAATGTAAAAATACTCCAATACAAGAAATAGTCCTACATGAAAGTAAATGCAATATGCAGTTAACGTATCAAAATAAAAGTGCTGTTTACTTATTGTAAGTTATTATAGATAACATTATTAGACGTAAATACGTAAACTGCAAGTTACTGTTGTCGCCGCTGCAGATGGAGCTAGTTTGAACTACTTTATATCTAATTTTATATCCAGAGACAGCAGATAAATGTGAGGGGTCGTCAGATGATTACTGAGAGGAAACAAGAAAAAACAATCCACAACGATCCACAAATCTGTTTTAAGATTTTTGACTCTTTCTTGAGCTGTTAACAACCCAGAAGTTTGACCCCGACTACACACTGATTTCTGTAAAATGTCAGAAGACAAAGAGATTTAATCGTTAACAATGTGTTGTATTATCCATTGTATCAAATCTTCCTCTGAAAAGTAATTAAAGCCATGAATTAAATGTAGGGCAGTAAAAAGTACAATATGTCCATCTTATCAACCTCTTTCTCTCCTCAGGTTTATTGTTTAATCAAAAGAAGATGATGCTCTTCTTTCGGCGCCTATAATTTGTGCACACTTGGATTATATCTTAAATAAATCTTTGTAGGAGGTACAGTTCCAGCTCTTCTTAATATTGCTCCACGAGGACTGCTGATCTCTGTCCAGCATTTTAGCTTCTCTATTTTGGAATTAGTAAATCCACAGCTCTACAAAACTACAACTGCAGCAATCACCATCTGTCAATTTCCTGAAATGCACAATTTCTCTAAAAATGTATTGAAGAAGTCAGCACATAGCTTGTTGAAACAAATAATGCTTATAAATGCAAGAATATAAAATCTTTTTGTAACAGAAAGAGGAGTGCAGTATTCCAGACGCAGCACTAAAGACATTTAAAGCTTCTCTTCTGTTTCACTGCGGCTGAAGCTGCAGACTGTTGATGAACACAGTCTGCAGCTCGAGGATGTCCTCGGTGGCCTCTATGGGGATGCTGAACCTGCCCGGTGAGCTCGAAAGCCCACCGGTGGAGTCGCAGGGCGGCTCGTAGCGACACTGGCCGAGATTGTCGTAGAAGGAGTTCCCCCCGCCGCCCACTGCACCCTGCAGGTGCTCACAGATGTCAAGATAGTGGTGCTGCGGGGAGAGGCGGTTGTGGTCCTGGAGCTGGTGCGATCCTTGATGGATGTGGAGGCGGTGTTCGGGCCCGGGGCTGTGACAGGGGCTGTGGGAGGGGCTGTGGGGCATCTGGCACGTCTGCAGGCAGCTGTTTCTCCGCATGGCCCGGTGGAGGTCCAGCCGAGCGATCAGCGGCTTTCCGATGTTGACGCTTTTGGTCCAGTGGACGGGATGATCGTCGTCCATGGCCAAGAAGGTGCCCTGAAGGCACACGGTGAAGACCAGCTCCTCCTGTTGCATGAGGATGAATAGTGGTGTTAATTAACACAAAGACACCTTTTTTTGTTTTTATAATCCAGAATTGTTTCACTAAATTAGACCACATATGTTTTGGGATGGACACATGAACAAACGAGGGCAGAGAAATGGATTATTGTCTGGTAACTTTGTTCATTTTTCAGCCAACGATTAGTGCGCCTTTTAACACGGCCAGACTTAAATATCTCAATTTGAGAAATCTATTGAGAGCTTCTACACACATTAATGCTGAGCAGAAGATGAATCGAGCCAGCTGTGGTGACTTTTCCTCTGGTGCCACCATGAAGTAGATATAACTATGACATTTCATTCAGCCCTGCAGCAGGTTAAAGTTTTCCTGCGTACAATAAAACACTTACACCTGCTGGATCAGGGATCAGTAATTGGCTTAAGGCCATTTTTCTGGCATAATTCAGGCACTGTAAATATTTATTTGGCCATAAAACTAGAGAAGAGGCAGTATTTAATGTTACTAGGGCAAACTTTGAGGACTTATGAGCCTTTATAAACAGTTCGATCTACAGTACTTTCGTAAAAGCCTTTCAGAAGATGGTGACACTTCAGTTTACGTCAGGTGGCACATATTTTTGTTGGAGGTCCAGATTTGGGCCACGAGCCGCTGTTTGCCTCCCACTGCCCGAGAGGGGTTAGTGTAAAATTTTGTACATACATTTATGCTCTCCTAATGATGAATTCTCCATTTGTGGTCGTTCACAAACAAATACCTAGACCACGAACAACACGTATGTCGGCACACACGGGCTGCAATTTTTTCTACTTTGTTTGAGGCTAATTATAACATGCTGACATGCTAAACCACAGCAGTAAACATGGTTTATATCATATTAAACATCAACATGTCAGTGTGAGGATGTTAGCATGCTGATGTTAGCAAGCACCACTTCACCTACTGTAAGCATTGCGCCTCACAGAGCAGCGAGCATGACTCTGATATCTTTCTTTATTTTAACGAAGTAGAAATTATTTAAGGGTTCATGGTTAACATATTCTGCACTGCTTCTGAAGTTTGTTATTTTTTACTGTTCAGCTGATTGGTTCTGTGTCAACATCATTCTTTGCTTATTAAAACGTCCCAATGCTGATGCAGCATTATACAACGAGTAGCTCCGCCCCAGAGATCTGATTGGTCAGGTCTTAGATGACAGGCGTCCCAACAGAAACATTCCATCAGGTTAAATGTGCTTCTTCTTCTTTTTTTTTTTTTTTTTCCCCAAAGTCATAGTTTTTGTTTTGTTCTGAAAGAAATGAGACTTTCAAAGTAATTTTTGTGGTGTTTTGGCGTTTTTACCCGAAGCTTCTGCAGCGAGCTGAGCCGGGTGTAGAGGCAGTGCTGCGGCAGGCTGCTGGACAGGAGGTAGATCCCCGTCTCCTCCGGAGTCTCTCTGTTCATCTCTTTAGGATCCACATCTAGCTCCTGCAATAAGAAAAGGAAGTTTGAACATACATGTTGTCCAAACCAAAATAATTTCAGGTGTTTTTCAATAAATGAATGTTGTGACGACAGCAGTGACCTGTGAGAAGTCGGTGACGTGAGCCTGGCAGACGGACATGTCCTCGGGCTTCTTGACGATGTGAGTGTAAATGACGAGCACGTTGGAGAACTCTGCAGCGAAGCCCAACTTGATCTGAGCTCCACAGTCGAAGTCGAGACTCATGCTCTCAGGAAGCTCTGGAATAACACAGAAACAAACATCTCTGGTTTTAATGCTCCATTCCCAGAGTGCACACGTACAATCGAATCCTTTTGTACTTATTAAATGGGCCTATCTACTGTGAATGTTAAAGGAACGCAAAGATTTTCATGAATATTTTTTTTTGTGCAAGTGTCCTAATAATTATTTATAATAATGTTATCATTAGTCACACCTACTTTGTGTCTGTCTTAAATCATTAGCATTAGAAAAGGTGAAATTACCTCCAAACTTCAATGTTATTTCCGACACAAAAAGTTACTAGAAAAATATAACTTGATACAATACAAAACAAAATAGACATTTCTGATACACAAAAATGTCTCTGAAAACTGTGAAATGCAGGAAACATTCACCACTTCAGATCAACAAAACTTTTCAAATTAAACCAGCGGTCTCAGAAAGATGAATCAGTATTTTGGTAGAACTGTTCATTACTCATGTCATCACTAAGATATGTGATGGAGGCAGGATATCTCACTGAGCTCCGAGCCGCACGAAGCAAATAGGAGCTTCCCAGTGCAGTAATAACAGATGAAAAACAAATAAACTCACCGTGAGCTTTTGTCCACTGGCGGCTTTGAGTGCGAGCGAGGTCGGCGCTGTCGCTGGGCAGAATGGGATCGGTCAGCGCTCGCCTGTCTGACAGACTGCTGCGGATCTCCAGGGCCTGTTTCCCCTTCGTAGCATCGAACTGACCCATGTCTGAGCACCAAGACATAAAATTAAAAAAAAAAATCGCACGTCAGCTTTTCAGCGACACAAAAATATCCCAAACTAGGTCATATGAGCTGAAACTGTCTCCAACCAAAACTGTTAATAACCCTGCAGGGCGGCAAGGAGCACTGTAAGGAGCATTTTATTTTAATTTATTCACCCACCCTGAGCTGATGTAGATAACTTTACAGAAAAAAACACAGGATATTCACATGTGTAAAAACTTGTAATCACTTGTGACCACACACATATGTGTTTGTGCACGTGTGAAACATGTATTTTGCCAATGGAAAACATGTAGGAACATTTTCATGGCATAATGTGTGAAGCTCATGTAGACTCCCATGTGAAATCTTTTCCACCTATTTTCCGCATGGTATCATGTTGCGACATTTGGTAAACATGCGTCATCCATGTGATCACGTGTCCCATGAGGAAAACATGGTAAACTCTGTTTTTTTTCTGTAAGGGTTTATCCTGTAGATCTTTTTCCAAATTTCCCTTCATCTTAAAGAAAACCCCACCTGCCCTCAAGCAAGTATGTAACATTTTTTACATTTAAAAAAATGGAAAACAAGCTACATTGAGTTCATTTTAAAACAAAACGCATCCTATGGGAAACACCTGAACTGTAATAATGCTAAATCTGTCTGATGATTCTTCATATTTTTCATGGCAATGATAATAATTTGACAAAATTGACAAATTGATTTTCAGACAGAAGTGCTGTCCAGGTTCTATTTGATGTCACTACATATCACGTTTGTGTCCAATCTCTCACCCTCAGCGACTCTGTCCAACACCACAGTGATCTTCTCGTTGTCCAGCAGACGCTTCTTCAAAAACTTGACAAACACACCGTTGGTGAATCCGCTGGAGCTCAGCTCAAAGGCCTCGGCATCTTGGCACCTGAAAAACATTTTGTATTTGTAAAAATCAAAGATGTATAGTATTACAGTATATAGTATGAGTTTGTTTTTAATGGTAGTTATGTTTCAGACTTACGTAGCGTATCCAAAGACAATGTTGGCCGTAACTCTTAGGACAATGTTCGGAGTGCTGTCATCATGAATATTCCTGGAAAATGAATAAATCTATAAAACTTCTATGATGTAAACCAAGGTATTAACTCTTTATTAGCTCTACACTGCAGAGAAAATAATTAATTCATCGCCCCATCGTGGAATTACACAGAAAAGTACTCTCACGGATATAAAAATGTCCTGAGAGTCGAATACTTGTTATGCAGATACCAACAACAACCCTGATTAGATTGTGGCTCGAGAACTTTGTTGCATTTCGTACCTCATTTACTGTTATATGTCTACTATCATCTCCAATACAAGCAAAAAAATAACATTTAAAAAATGTAATTCAAAAGAAACATCACAAGGACAAAAACTCTACTGATAATAAAAGGTCAACTTCATCCAGATAACAAATCTAGAGCTCATACAATTAGTTGACTAGACATTTAGTACAAGTATTGACTAAAAATTAGTTAGCAGCAATTTTAAATATTTGGTGAATTGTTGATGCAAATCTGACAAAAAACAAGTCGTGCCCCTTCTCAGATATTAAAATTTGCTGGTTTTCTTTGTCTTTCATCATGATAAACTGAATATTTCTGGGGCTTCTGGCATTTAGTTGGACAAACGTAATTTTTTTGTTTTTTGACATTTCATTGAGTTAAACTATCCACTGATTAATCTAGAAAAAAATGAACAATGATAAAAATACCTGTACAAAACCATTTAACAGAAAAGAAATGTGGTTTTAAAAAAAGTTTTCAAACCTAAAATACCTCAATATTCCCTCCTGTAGTCTAAATAGCTGAAGTTCACTCTAATTTTAAGGCGAGTGTAAATTTCTAAACAGTCAGTTATTAAAGTTTTACTCATTTTTTTTCTCTGCGGTTGTGGAAATAATATGAATATTTTTTTTTATAACATTTTAGTGACCAACTGACAGTGCACATTGTTGGTGACATTCACGAGTAATTATACCCTTTTTGTGCGTATCTGCTAAACTGCTCTATGTAAATAGATCTCAGATGTCTTAAACATGAGGGACTCACCTCTTCCTGCACATGTCCAGCAGGAAAACGTTGAGGCCCGTCTCCTTCTCCTGCATCAGCCTCAGGATGCTCTGCACACACAAACAGTTGGCTGAGCGATACGGGTTCGGAGCGTCCACCGGCACCATGAAACTGTTCCCGTAGTTCTCGTATCCGTGACCGGCGTAGTACAGCAGGCCTGAAGAGGGACGTGTGCATTTCAGTCATGTAGCTCAGATGCAAAGGATAAAATTCTGGCAACATTAAGAAGTCGTGAAAGGCTTTCAAATGAATCTTACAGGATTTATTTATATTAATAACTTTTTCTTAGGGTTACATTTTAAAAGCACTGCACTAATTCATATTTTCTCATTTTATTTCCAATTCTTATATAGTATTTACTATCATGAATGGAGTAGAGTGTGTTAAATATCCTGTTTCAAGGGCAATGACGATCCAGGTGTTAACCCTGATGTATTTACTGATATATATGCAGTGCATAAACTCTTCGTTTAATAATATAAAATGACAGTGTTTCAGATTAAATCCATTTTACGTATTGTTTTGGAATGTGTGCATTTCTTTCACGTCCTGGTCTGAAACAAAATCCTGAACCAACCAGAGGTCTGTAAAATCCCAACATACCATAGACTCCCTTGTGAAGCAGCAGCAGGAACTCATCCACAGCGTTTCTCATCTCCGACTCTGTGAGATCCAGCAGCGAAACCACCTTGAAGTTGAGCTGCCTCAGCAGGTTGGTGAGGTCGTACACGTCCACCATGGGAGCTTTGAGCTGCGGGTGGTTCTGGTACGACAGATTGCCGATCAGCAGGGCCACTTTGTCGGTCGCTGGGATCAAATGTGGAAGAGGTAAAACAAAAAAAAATCCGTGTTAAACTACTGGAAATAAAACAACCCAAACACGATAATATGCATCAGAAAGACAGTTCAGAACTGAAAAGTGAACCGTGAGTGTAAAATAAGTGAAAATGTCTTGGCATGATGAGACCACACACTTCAATAGCAAAGAGAACAGCAGACCCTCGATGTCAGAGGTTTAGATAAGACAGGATCCCCCCTGTCACACCTGGAGGAGGTTCTAATCATTGATGCCTAATCTGGTCTAGTCTCAGTTTCTATTTATTTAAATAATGGAAATGACTACATAAGAACCAGCATATGCGTCATCTGTTTGAGTATTTTCACCTTTATTAATAGGAACTGTACAAAGATAATCAATTGTTTACTTGTTCAAATATGTTGAAAAAGTCAAACCTGGACCTTTTTCACAAGACTGACTTTGTTGCAGCAAAGAATTCTTCCCCTTTCGTAAAAATAACAATCAGATGAGAATTTAAATTCCCATACAGTCACAACATTTGTGACCAATACACCAGAAACTCTGGTCGTGGTGATAGAAATCACAATTACCAAGAAGTGCAGGGAGGAAGGAAGTGGATCATGATGCGATGAACACCAAACACAATAACATGAAAGTCGCTTTATATCATATAATACATCAGCTCTTGCAGTTTTTCTTTTGTAGTGACACTGTTTTTTTAGGTCATATTCTGGTTTGAATATGAAGTTTGAATTGTGAAGTGTTATTTTGTCCACCTGTGTGGCTGCTGACACGAAGGTTTCACATCTTCATTTTGTTGTTCATACTGAGAGGGGCAATTGTGCTCCAGCGTTATTGATCCCTGATATAAGTGAGAACTGTGAATGAACACATTTTAATAAGTCACCGTAAGTGATACGTAAAAAGTCATAAGTCATAAACACTCACCATAAAGTTGGTCTGGAATACTATTTAGGAAAAATTCACTGGAACCTGAAATTGCAGCAAACACAAAACTAAGGATTAGACAGGAAGTGATGTGTTTGAATCAGTATGTATAAATGTTCTTTAAGTATGTTTTCGCTTACCTCCTCCAATGGTGTAAATGTCATCTGGGAATTAAGAATATAAATATATTGCCATTATATAAAGGTCAGCATTTTTACATCTGTACTAGAACAATCTTTATATGGAAGAAAAGTTCAGTCAAAAATGAAGGTGAACCTTCAAGTAATTTTCATGCAATCAAGCAAAGTAATTATCATTACTGTAAATTTAAAAGATAAAGTTAGTGGGATTCAGTCACAGGTGTAGTGCAGCCGGAGCGCACCAGAACAACACACCACCACTTTTGTTCTCCATATAAGGAAATAAAATGTTCACAGTCTCTTTATCTGCTCATTTTTTAAGTGCCTTAAGATTCGATCAGCTCTCAAACATCTATCACGCATGAGAGACAAAAAAAACAAGCAAATAAACGGAATGGTCAAAGTTGTCTGATTCAGGACTCGCAACCTTGTTTTGATCCGCTACCGTTTACCGCAGTCGGCCTTAAGACAAACTTCCTGTATCTGTTTCAAACTAAAAGCCCTCTTCAGTAGTCAGAAACCCTTCAAGGCTTTTATTGTGAAACATTTGCGGGAACATGTGACAAAAATCTGACAATCACACTTTAGAAGAATAGTCCAGAACAACAGTGGAAAACAGCAGGATTAATATTGTTGCCTGTATTAGATGAAATCCTTGGAAAATATACATTATTGATTGTTTTAAGTAAACGTGCCACCACAATGGTTACACGACCTTAGAAACAGCAACAAGCTCATCATGTTGTGCGCTCTGGTACTTCAACAAACAGCAGTACACCCCTGAATTCAGTGTTTGTCTTATTACCAACAAGTCCCATGAAAAGACCAAAACTGGGGGACACAAGCCCATTTTTAATTAAAGTTGTAAATGACTGAAGGACTAATATGGTTTCATTTTTAAAAAGGGCTCAGTAATTTCATAAAACAGATGAGCACTGTATTTTTGAGTAAATATAACAACAAACAGAAGTAACTGGTGCTTTTTTGGGGACTATTTTCAAATGCATATTAAAGGATGATTTTGATGATATTCCCTTTTCACTCCAGAAATTTGAGGGAAACGAGGAGTCGCATAAAACAGCACGCCGTTGTTAGGGCGACGAGCGTGAGCTCCCTACAGCTTTCCAAAAAATACATGTTTTCCTCTTCCATTTAATTTACTTGCTTGCCTGAAAAGTTTAATCCGACGATTAAACTGAATGACTTACGACTTTTATCACAATGGTCATCGAGGTAATCTACTAGCGCACTGAATTTGAGTTCCCAGAAAGTCAGCCTGCGTGGATGAATATAGAGAGTAATTAGGTCAGTTGTCAACAATCCCAGGAGGGAGATCTGTGATGCAGTGAGAACAAACGCCTGATCCAGGCAGCTACTTTTGTGTTTACTTTCAGTCAGACTCGAAAAGAAAAAAGAAACATTTAAAATGATTCATGTAAAGATGATGTTTTTTGGAAAGCTTATTGCCCCAATAAATGCCATTTTGTGAAACTCTTGTTTCCTTATATAGCTACAATTTAGGTGGACAGTGTGAAGTTAGCATGAACCATTGAGCCATAATGCACACCTTAATGGGAAATACTCCTGATTGAAATAAACTGGAATTATTAATTTGACACTATAGTGAGTATCTATTGCAGTGGCTGGACAGCTCATGTGGAACTGAAATAAACTACAATCTTAATTATTTTAACAAGGGAATATAACTCCTACAACAGCGGGGCTCAGTAATCAGTTTTTTTTTTAGAATCAATAATATTTTTCATACAATAATGGAGGTCAATGACACAAAAAATTCACAATTTACAAAAAGTCAATTCTTTTCTGGTGATTTGTTGGGCACTGTATTTTTAGCAATGGGAGGCGGAGCTTCAGTTTTCAGGCTCCTCCCCTGTGGAACCAGCTCCCAGTTTGTGTTCGAGGGGCAGAAACCCTCTCTAGCTTTAAGGTTAGACTCAACTTTCCTTTTTGACAAAGCCTATAGTTAGGGCTGGCTCAGGTAGACCTGAACCAACCCTTAGTTATGCTGTTATAGGCCGAGGCTGCTGAGGGACCTCGTTACATGCTGAGCTTCTTTTCTTTCCTCCTACTCTTTAACTGACTCATACCTCACCATCTTTTTCTCTCCCATAGTTTTTGCTTATTATCTGTTTCCTCTCCATTCAGTTCCTTCGCTCACGTAGTTTCTGTTCTTTCTTTTCCAGATGTCCCACCATGGAGCTGCATGTCTCTGCCCTGCGCTTGTCGTCTCCACCAACAGTTCTTCTCTTCTATCTCTATGCTGTCCTTTTCTCTCTCTGCTCTCCTCTCACCCCAACCGGTTGAGGCAGATGGATGCCCACCCCTGAGCCTGGTTCTGTTGGAGGTTTCTTCCTGTTAAGAGGGAGTTTTTTCTTCCCTCTGTTGGAGGTTTTTCTCCCTGAAAGAGGAGGTTTTTTTCCCCCTCCTAGCTTATGTGGGAATTGTTGAATTGTTGGGTTTCTCTGTTTAATGTTGTAAAGTTCTGCTGTAAGGACGTTAATGTGTTAAGTGCCATGAAATAACCTATGTTGTGATTTGGCGCTATATAAATAAAGTTGAATTGAATTGAATTTGTCGACAATAACACAGATAACAGAAAACTAACATATTTTCATGTTGATTGGAAGTCATGATATTAGTAAGATCACAATCCATGCATGTGAAACCTGGAGATTAACGTTAACGTTTGCATGCAGTTAATACTTGTTAATTGCTACCCCATATAACCCAGCATGCACCGGAGTTTTCAACTCTACCTTCAGTACACTCCATCGCCCCTGAAAACTGGACAGATATCCTTGGTGCTTTCAGTTAAGAACAAAGGGAAATTAAGCACTCAGATATAATGACAGTACAGATTATTTTTACAGCATCAAGAAACATCCTCAGTTGTGACATACCTATGATAACATCAACTTCATTGGTCCACATCCTCTCAGTGCTGCTGATGATCTCACAGCGATACCTGCCATGATGATCCTGCATGGTGTGAGGAATCTGAAAAGCACAGACACTTTATATTCAGCTTTGTGCCCGATGAAACGATCGACAATTTAGTGAACTGCAAAAATAAACTCTTGTGTTTTCATAACCCAATAGCTTCCGCTTCATGCCTTGTGACATCTCAAATGAAGCGTACCGTAAGTTCTATCAGGAAGACTATCTTTGTGTGTAATTCATCCTCAATTCATCAGGTGATTCTTCTCATCACCTGACTATTGGCGGTTTCGGTAAACCAATCAAATTTCACCACGATCCTAATGAACCAATCATTCCACTGCTGTCCAAATTTAAATGTTCTCCTCTCCTCTGCATCAGCTGTCACATCAGAGCGATCCACTGCGACCCCTCGTCAACCCCCTTCACCACCAGTCTTCATACCCAGTCCCCAGGTCCAGCTCATCAGAATCCTCTCTTCATCACAGCCAGTTCTGTTGATACCGGCACACCAACCTACTCAACGTTTATCGTCATGTCTGCGCTGTTCTTTTCTCTCTCTGCTCTCCCATTAACCCAACCGGTCAACCGACCACCACAGAGCCTGGTTCTGCCAGAAGTTTCTCTTCCTCTTAAAATGGAGGTTTTTTTCCCTCCAGCTGTTGCTCAATTGGGAATTATTTAATTGTTCGTTTCCTTTCTATTATGTTTAAGAATCTGTCAGGACCTTACAGTGTTAAGTTCTCTGTGATGACTTATTTGTGATCTGGCGCGATATAAAGTGAATTGAATTAATCATATCATCAACACCATCATGTACTAAGCACCCCTTTAAATATCATGACATCACAACGAGTCACATATGACTCTCAAATCATTCACATTTCTCTTCTGGTTCTTGCACATGGCAATAAAGTCTTGTATTCGTTCACTCAGATTAAGTCTCTCCTGATTGAACTATAACTATTTTGAAAAAAGATCCCAAAGAAGAAGTAAATAGTAAGTGAATAAAAAAAAAATATCTCTAACAACTTCTCACCATGAATTTCCTCTTTGCAGCGTTGAGCATCGGGACTCCATTTCTGTGCCACTGGTATCGAGGGATCGGCCGTCCCACAGCTCCACACTCCAGCTGCAGGGTTTCCCCGACGTGTAGCCGCTGGGACTGAGGCTGGATCACCAACTTCAGCCGGCCGTCTAAGGAGTGATAGCTCTGCCCTGGTGATCATTAGTACAGGTTTAATTCCCACAACAGCGTATATTCTGTCCTGGAGAGACCTCATCATGGGACAGTGAGCAGGAAACAGGGCTCACAAGCGAGACTCAAACGCTCGCAACATCTTACCGTGGGATATGCCGACATTCAGGACGTCCACCTGAGCCCACTGGCTGAACTCGAAGGCATCTCCACTGTTGACCCTGCAGATGTAAAAGCCAGCGTCCTTCACATGGACTGGACTTATCACCAGGTCGGGAGAGAAGCTGTTTGGCACCTGAGGTTGTGAAAATGTGAGCCCCATTTACCAATAGGCCGAGTACAACATCATCCCAACCCAGAGGGGAACAAGCCGTTCCACATCTGCAACTGAAATCGCATCTCGACACATTCACCCTCCTTGGCTCCCTCTGCTCGCTCTTTAAAAAGGTCATTTTGTCCAAGTATGTGTGTCCCAGTGCATCTCAGTGAATACATAAGATGTAGTGTAGGGTGTTTGCGAAGTGTTACAAGTTTTGTTGCTTGATCAAAATCAGTACCTGTTTCACGCACCAAACTCCGGGCACACCAGCGATCACAAAAACGTGTCACTCAGGAACTGATGATAATTTGTAACCCGTACTCATAAAACCGTCGTCCTGCTCTGTGCACGTCATCGTTGGTGTGTAACAGGAAGAGTCTCAGGACTTATTGATCCATCCACCCTCGTACAACTACATTTAGGTTACTTTGGTTTTTTTCTGACTCCCCAGTCAAGAAGAATAATGCTGGAAATATTATCACAAGTCAAAATTATGGATGAATAAAGGAAAGATATGTAGACATGTTGCTCAAGTTGAGACTGTAGAACTGCTTTTCAGCCAATAACCACTTTAACTGCAGTTTGTGACTCATTGTAAATTTCATTCAAGTCCTGCATTGGGCAATACTGTTTTAGTGAGTAGCTACATTTAAAGGACAGTGATGCACAATGATAGAAGTTACAGATAAAATACTTAATAAATTGATACAAAGAAACACAGCAGAGACAAAGAAGTGACAAACAGCTTCCTTTAAAGTCAGGAAGAAAACCGTGTGTGTGTGGGGGGGGGGGCAGTTGCAGCTCACCTCCTCCTTAGATTTGAACCACTGGTACTGCACTGGAGATTTGCCCACAGCGTGGCAGCTCAGGCGCAGATTGTGGCCACTGATCAGAGCTACAGACTGGGGCTGAATGAGGATCTGCAGGGCTGCACATTAACAAGAGGTTCACTTTGGATTCACACTTTGTATTATGCTGTTAGGAGCTGCATGAAGTTGACATTTAAATGTGACATATCAAAATCTCTCAAATCAAGTCTCAAGTGTTCAAAGTGTAGTTTCACTGCAGCTACCACCCTCGCAATAATACAATTCTGAGGTAAGCACATAGTCGTTACGGTTCCTCTTTCAACAACCCAAACGGATTAAACCCTGCTTGCACTGCCTGTAAACTGGCCCGGCAATAGTAAGTGTACCACCTGCAGTAGATGGAGGTCAGCACGTCTCCATGTTGGAGAAGCAGGCAGCTGTACCAGCAAGGACGCTTAACGTCGTACTGTTGTGAACGGGGTCAGAAACATAATGTATTTCAGCCGCCTAAAAAAAGTCCATCTAAAAACATTAACATCATTTTAAGTATACACTAGACGTAGAACATTTGTACTGTTTACCTTGCTGTCACAAAGACACTTTGATGGGGAAATGAAGCCATTATTATCGCTTCAAAGCCGCCAGATTACATTGATAAAAACAGTAATTTGATCTCACAGGACACAGAAGCTGCTGGTCTACCGTTGCCTCGATCGTTTGATCTGTTTGTGATATTGTGTGACTTTGGTCTTAGTTCGGCTCCAAACTAAAGTGTTAATACACCACCACTCAAACAGATATAGATCTTTTTTTTAGGTGGCTAAAATATGTTCTGTTGCTGAGTTTCTGTGACAGTAAAGCTGCTTGCTTCTCCCACCTGACTGACTCCCATCTGTTGCAGGCAATACAACGGCTCCAGATAAGTGTTTCATACAACCCCCACAAAACGCAGAACTATGCCTTTAACACAAAACCACAACACACACCACAAAGATCCCCCAAGTCTGACAACTTAATAACAGGCTCGAGGCGGTTTTACGGCACCTGATGGTTTGAGGCACTGCAGAGCCTCTGAGTTGCCCAGAGTTTGGAGGTAGTCCATCAGGTGACCTGTCGTGCAGCCTCGATCTCCCATCAGCCTCAGCAGCATGTGGCTTGGGCTGCCCTCCAGCTCCAACACCTTCAGAGAGCAAATCTCCATGTCGTCTGAGCTGCAGGCGGATGCAGGAGATTGACAGTATTTCATATTTCAGACATTAAAGCTAAAATAACAGAACACGAGTGACACTGGGATGATGTCACAGCTGCAAGATGACAGTTTGAATGAGGAAAAAAAATATATTTTTAAGAAGATATTAACAGCCAAAGATTAGTCATTGTCATTTTTAATTTAAATATATGTAAATAAACCCACAATGTTTACGATTTGTTTTTTTTATAAAATAAATAGGACTAGGCCTTTCATTTCTGAGTGGTACAAACAGATGAGCAAGCCGAATTTTTTTTTTGCCTGTCGTTTTACATTTATTTTTGTCATTAAATCTCTATAAAGTTGTATAAACACAAATAAGGTTGGCTATTCTTACCACTATAATTATTAGCCCATTGTTACTAATGCCACAAAACCTGTCACACTTACGTTTACATCCTGTGTCGTGCTCAATCAACACCTCTATGAAAAGTTTAAACACGAACTTTCATAATTCATTGCACGACTCTTATTAGACTGAATTCAATAAACTGAAGTCATAATAGGCCTTCTACAAAGACAGTAACATTAAAGTATAAACAAATATCATCCAATAGATAACCTACAGTGTTGAGTACTGATAAGTCATCTGCAACACACCTGACTTTAACCCGTCTGTCATTGCCGACAATCTCTCCAAGTTTTCGCCATCCTTTTTTGCTGGATTTGTCCAGCACCCCGCAGAGCCTCTTCACAACCGGCTCCTTCAACAAGCTGATCTTCGTGGATCGATCCAAAGAATCCGACATGGTAACAAAAGTTTACCATCTATCAGGCTGGGAGCGCTGCTGATACACTTTACAACAGAGACACAAACAGACAAAAAAAACCCAACTCTACTTCCTGAAAGAAATGGTAAAAGTTATGAAGACACGCCCACTTCGCTGTCTCAGTTCACCCCCCCCCCCCCCTCACACACACACACACACACACACACACACACACACACACACACACACATACAGCAGCGTGCTGGCTTCTGCCGAAGATTGTCTATAAATCCAGAGGAGCCACTGGTTGTGTTTTTTTGTTGTCCGACTCACCGGATGGAGAATCTTGGTATGTACCTGTCATTGATTGACTATTTCAGTTGGCGTTGTCCTCCTCCTCTGCTGTCTCTGTGTTGCTGTTTTCATAATCGTCCTCTAAATACAAAACAACAACATCTGAGCAGCAACCTTCAGGCTGAAAATGTAAAGTTTTAATAAAGATTTGGATCATGCAATAAGGTTTTTCAGGTCTTTTGTGGAGATTTGAATGCTAAGGCTTGCCAAAGACTATTTTATAAAAGTGGACATAGTTGCCTGGTCCGAAAAGTAAAGCCAGTGCAGAAGTGCCTCAGATACATAGCATCTTGTCTAAATTATGAAAATAAAGTCATACTATAGCAAAAAGTGACCCAAAAGTCATTTTTGGGTCACTTTTTGGACGACATGACTTTTTTTTTTTATCACATTTTGGATGACATGCCACGGGCACACCGATTGACGAAAACAAATCCTTTTGATAACATTTAATTCCAAACATGTTAAGAGTGCACAGACTAAATTTCAAGTCAGTCTGACAAAATTCCTAGGAGGAGTTTGTTAAAGTGCAACATGTGAATCGCCAAAAATGACGACTAAATAAAAAAATGGCGGACTTCCTATTGAGTTGACTTCATGGTGCACTGGAACTTTTTTGTACATGTGATACACCTGTCCGAATTTCATGCATGGAGGTAAATGTAGCCGCCGGGGCCTCTGTTTAGGGGGCGATCAGTTTTTGAATATGATAAAGCCTCCAAAAATGCAGTTGTTTACGGAGAATAATAATAACGCTTAATAATAATTCCTTGAAAAGCAACAGGGCTTTCGCACCATCGGTGCTTGGGCCCTAATTACTTTCTGAATGTACAAATGTGTGTCTATAAATAACATTAGTATGGATAGAGTATTTCTGTGAAATAATATTGAATATATAGTAGATTTGTAGAATTTGTAGATGCATTTTTAAACACTGATTTAAAAAGAAAATGTATTTGTGGGGATGTAGCCTTAGTTATAGCCCATACCCTGGTCAGAAAAGGTCTTATGTTGGCTGCACCAGATTGAAGGGAATGACTGCTCAGCAGGAAGTAACTTCTGTTTCTTAGACCAGGATTACAGACAAAAAGTACATCCAGACTGACACAAATATACAACATGTAATTCACTTTAAGTAAAGGTTTCATCCTTGACAATGACTTTAAGGTCATTTTCTGAGTTATAAATATGTGGAATATGATTTCTGTGTTTGGCCCCTCACTGATCTGCTTTCTGTACAATGTCTATAAAAAAAAGTTTCAACCTCCATTTTCCTTCATGGATTGTTGTTTTATGTCTCTGTGGACACATTGAGAATTTCCTGGCAGTGATTATGGTGGTGTCAGACCAGGAGGGAAAGTGTTTGAGCTACTGACCACCACTAGATCTATGTATTGATCAGAGTAAAAATGATCTGTGCATATTGAGCTGATAATTGGTACAGTTTTAATGGCTGGGCTGCCTTCTTGAGTGACACAAATGTTAACCTGAACAGAATGAGGCAGAACTGGTTTGTGTAAAACTTGTGTACAGTCTCGGATCAAATTTCACATCTTCAGAACATTTATGAAAAAACATATTCATGAGGTTTATCCATTTTCCTGAATTTTTTTAGGCCCACCCCTGAAGATTATGAACAACAGTACATTGCCTTGACTCTGAAAACACAGCAATAATAAAACACAATAGGCTATAATTTAATCTACATGCTGCATTTTTTTTTTGTATTCTTTTGTCTTATGAAACTTGGACACAGTTAAAACCTGAAAACAGTAAAAACAAATCAAAACTGTCATATGGCTGTGATCTTAATCTGGGTACCAGGTTAATATTAGATGAATGGTCTCTCTAGGAGTAGGTCAGGTACAAAACCCAGTTCGGCCTGTAAAGCATTACTCCTGTGGATTAGACCACAGCCATAAATCTGAGGCGCTCCATATTTGACTTTACAGTAAGGTGGCAACTGTTAAAAGTTCTGGTAGTTGAGGAAAAATTCTTTTTCTTTTTGTTAAGAAGAATATACCGTTTGGATATTGGTTCGCACCCTTCACCTCTTTTTAAAGAAGCAATTAGTCTCTTGGTCATTAAATTGTCGCTATCTTTCTAATTTGGTGGTATGGTATTTACTTTATTAATCCCCGAGGGGAATATTTTTTTTAAATTTAATTTAATCTAGTCCATAAAACATGACTTCAGCTGCTTGTTGACGTAGAGATCAGTTTGCTCTCATCAAAAGACAACAGTACCAGAATTACTTTCCAGGACGACTCGGGACATTTCCCTCATTTTCCAGAGGGTATTTCCAGTTATGTTAATTCCAGGTTTTCCAGGAAGCGTGGGATCCCTGAGTGGCTCTCTATTCATGACGTCGCTGAATCCAGCTATACCACAAACCCAGCCGGTTTCTACGGCTGGGTTTTTATGAAGACGAAATTAGACCGAAGAAGTGAGACCTCTTCGCTGCTCTCGCGATCTTTGACTGCGATCAGGGTGGCCAAGTCGTGACGACAACAAAGCTCCACCCACTGATGATGCAGAGCATACCTCTCTTCCTCATGTCCGGTCATACCTGCAGCGTCAGGTGTGAGAAAGAGTCACCACTGAGGAAAGGTGCTTCGTCCTCTGTGAATGTCATCGTCAATTAAATGTAGATCACTCAGAAAGGTCCTGAACAGGTGAGTTCAACTACTCCTGCTTTTCTCTTTTGTTTTTGTGACACTTTTGGTTGTGATGTCCCGTTGACATAAATGCATCGCAGACTAGTTATTACATGAATCAATTTGTAAGGGATTCATTTGTTGTTGGGAGTTTCATGTTAAAGCACATGTATATGAAATGACATGTATGAAGGAGGTCTATCCTTGAGCAACTTGGCATATAATGTTTCATTTATAAAGGGTGTTTAGGCGCATTGTAAGCATTTTGTGTGGACATATGAACATTTTTATTTTATTGTAAAGTTTTTCTATTATTTTGTCCACAAGAACAGAAAAAAATTACCTAAAAAGGAAACTAATTTTTAGGCATCAATTTATTTTTCTGATAACAATTCAATAAAACTGTACAGAATAATTTACACTAAAAAGGTTGATTATTATCGCTTTGCTTTGTTGTGTGCTCACCTAAGCTATATTGCAGTGATATATTGCAGTGATGTATTATACAGCCAGACAACTTAACAGTAATTCAGCATGTGACAAAATCCTATTAGGCATGTCTTTTTCTGGTTTTGGACAAATCCTAATAATGTAGGATTAGCAGTTCAATGTTTTTCTCGGTATTAGATTTCAAGTTTAGTCAGCTTCACCCGTTCAGATATGTAATTTTCCTGTAAAACAATATTAAATATATAATGTAATACATATAAAATAGGTTAAGCTGCAGTAAATTGTATGTGTAGAGCTGAATATTTATAATGAGGTTTTGTTTTTGACGTGTAGTCCTGAATTTTCTTTTGCCAGAATTGAGGAATCAGCTCCATGTTCGAGTCAGTGATCCTGTTAAAACTCAGAGCGAATGTAGCAGTCTGAAACTGAGCTGCCCGTCATTTTGTTTTCTGTCCAAAATAGGAAAAACAAAAGTACAAAAAGGTGTTTAAGCCATTTATGGCATCCTGTAAATGACAGGCTGAAGGACGTTTCTTTACACCTTCCTCTGGTGACTAAACGCAGCAGACATTTCAAGGTTGTTACGCAGCAACTCACTACTGGAGTCTGAACAGGGGAGCATAAATCTACAGTGTTCACTCTCAACCAAGCGTAAGTCAATTTCCAGCGAGTCCTCAAACTTGCAGAAAACTGTCGGGGTAGAAGCTGTGTTTCCTTTAAACTCAGACATCCAACATAAATGCCGTTGTTTCAGAAGTCTTTGTGTGCGTAATCTTTGTCTGAGTCGGTGGATCTTAACTAAGATGATCTCCCTGGAGGCAGAAAATATACATAAACATAATGTGTTTGCCTTCGAAGAGACCAGTAAACCTTTCATAAACTATTTGAACGATGCTGCAATCCAACCAGTGGACTATCAGACGCAACCTCTCCCCTCCCCTCCCCTCACTCCTCTATTTTTTTTCTTTGTTTGTTGTTGTTTTGGGGATTTTTTTTTTTTGTGTCTTTGTTTGAACCTATCTTTACACCACACCTCTTCAGGGTGACTTGTTTGTTTGTTTGTTATATTTGTAATTTCTGCATTCAGTGGCAGTTTGTCACAGTGACATGACCTCCAAGTGACACAGCTGAATGTAATGTTTTGTATATCCCAACTTCCTAGGGGTAGTCCTGTTCTCTTTTTCTGTCTAAAGTATTTGCAAAATCAATAATGTGTTTGGTTCAGTCAGATGAATTAAAAAATGTCATGTTATAAAGTTTTTATCCCGAACAATGGAGATTTATGACTGAATTTAACAGAATTCCAACAGCCCAGTTATCCGGCTATAATTCCAGTAAATCCTATTTGAAAACAGAAACCTGTATAACTTCTCACCTTTGATGTGCTTTTTTTTTACACTAACTTTTAACTCTCACAGAATGTTTGTCAGATCCTTCCTCTGATGTCAAATGAGGATTTCATCAGTCAGATCATGAATTTCATATTACTTCTAACATATTTCTAATCTGACTCTCATGTTTCATCAACACGTGATAATCGTAGGTGGCCTGTTTGTGTCGACTTAAACATGAATGTAAAGCTGTTGGCTGTTCTCGCTGTTTTCCCTCCATAACTAATTGTTTTAAGTAAAAACACGACAGGCAGCCGAACCACGGGTTTATATATCGCCTCATTAACTGCATGCGGGTGATATAATTTCTTTATCAGGGCACAGAGTGCGAGAGAGAGTGCGTGCCAGGATGAGGAGAGGTCTTGGGTTGGCAGTGCTGTTGTTGCTGTCTGCAGCCAGAGAGTGCAACAGTAAGTTGACGTGCTTGATGAATTGATCTCTGACCTATGAGGGTAAATTCACTCCAGAGATTCACTTTCCTCAAAAGGTAGCGGTTTAAACCCACAGACATTAACACGCGGATAGTTTTGGCTTCATTTGTTCAGGTTTGGGAGATTTTTCCGTGCTCAGATTGTTGAAAAATGACTTTTTAAGAAAAGGTAGTATCTATCTCCAGAAACACCATCTCTGGTATGTTAAGGATTTATGTGACGTCTGAGAGAACGGAAAACAGCGGAGATAGTAAACACTGAATCCAGAACATGAAAGTTAATGTGCTGACTATATTCTCCCAGTAAGACATTGCTATTTTTGTAGTCTGTAGTAAAAGAAACTAAGTCGTCCATCCACTACCTTTATCCACTTTATCCTGAACACGGGGGGAGGGGGGCTGGAGCTTATCCCAGCTGACTTTGGGCGAAGGCAGGGTTCACTCTGGACAGGTCGCCAGTCCATCGCAGGGCCAACACAGAAAGACAGACAGAAACAGACATGCACGCTCGCATTCATACCTACTCATCCATCAGACTTCATGAGCTTTGTCTCATAAAAGGTGAAAAAAGAGAATACTGGAGGAAGAGATGCTGTTGGGTTTTGAGATCACATATTATAACACACTGTCATGCATTTGTAGCGAGCTAACATCTGTGCATCACTGACTGCCTTGTTTAAAGAATCTGAAATCATTTTAGCAAACCAAAAAGTTTGAGTGAAGAGTGAAGGAAACTCAAGACACATAACTCAAAATCTGAGCAAAACAATATGACCAAAAATGTCTGCATGGCTAGATACAGGTAGATAGTGTGTATTTTAAATCGCTGCCTCACCACAGTTTGTATTGTGTTAGCGCTACAGTAGGAACTGGGAGCTGATGCTTGCTTGTCATCGGTGTTGTCAGGTGAGTCTCTTCCAGGGAAACCAGCCCTGCTCGGCTGCAGGTCCCCTGAGAAGGAGACGTTTACGTGCTGGTGGACGTCAGGCTCAGATGGAGGGCTGCCGACCGAGCACCACTTCTACTACGAGACAGAACTGTAGGTCCGATCACCGGTTTGGTTTTACTCAACACTCATTTCAAGACTGTTTTGGACATTTTGCTTTTATTCAGCGGCCCATTACGTTTCAGATAAGTTAATCACCCACACTGAGAGCTTGTAAGAGTAAAAGTGTTGTGTTTAGTTGTGTTGTGCTCTAGACGAGCAAATGGAAAGCTACCAAACACCGTGTTCACACCCTCGCTCAGTCAACTGAGCACAAGCCTGCGGACTTCAAACACTTAGGTCAGCTGCAAGACCCTCAGTTGGCCTGGCCTCTGGGTAAGATGCCAACACTAGTAGTTCAGGACTCCTCAAGGATGAACTGCTACAGATCTAAGTGATGATCCCCAGAGGATGAATCCTAACAACACTGATGATGACTGATTTGACAGTCCGATCAGCTTCAGCTGTACTTTGTTACCTTATATACAGCGTTGTGAAGGCTATTTTTTAAATGCAATTAAAGATTACTATTTACCCTGTTAAAAATGATATATGTAACTTAAATAATTTAATTTGATAACTTTTTTTGACAAATGTTTTAAACTCGGCAATAAAGATGAAAAGTCCTAAAAAAAATGAAAGTAAACCAGCCAGAACTCCACACTGATTACTGTCAAACTTTTATTAAAAGTTCTTCAGTATAACTTGAATTAAGAATGATTTTTTATTTGTTTTTATTTTAAAGTACAACCACCAAAATAAATTACAAGTATTTAGATCACAACAGACAGCAGAAAAGGAAAAATGTTCCCAGAACCTCAAACCAAGTCTACATTCGGGTTGACGATACAATCAACCGGGCTGGAAATGGTTCACAACTCTTTCACTGTGGTTCCTGAATGATGTGTCTGATTATCAGTCCTGTGCTTCATTATTGAGCGCTAATATGTATTTACTGCCACCAGCTCAGTTTTAATTTACATTGCTGACTTAAGAAAACTATACTGATGAGTGTTCAAACATATCTGAGTCAGTAAACGTCTTTTTTTTTGGCTGTGCACAGATTGGAGGGAACGCACGAGTGTCCGGACTACCGCTCGGCAGGAAATAACTCCTGTTTCTTTGACAAGAACCACACTTCCATCTGGGTGGACTACTACATGACGGTGGTGGCCTCCAACGCCCTCGGGAACGCCTCCTCAGATCCGTTAAAGATCGACGTGATGGAAATCGGTAAGTTGTTACTCTCAAAGAAATGAGATGAATGAATCAAACTTCCCAAAGAAGTTGAGTGAGTATGTTCTCATTCTTGTTGACTGACACACACAAATATGTGTAAAATAAATTCTGTACTTAAATGAAAGCAAGTTAGAAAACAAAATGGCAGAAAACAGGTTATGATGATGAACATGGAGAATATACTTCCTGTGTTTGGGCCTTCACTGTTCTGCTTACTGTACAACATCTATAAAAAGTACTAACCTCCCTTTGCCTTCATGTATTGAACCACAGTGGATATAATTAGGATAATTTGGCCATAATTAACTGTGACTTTAAATTACTTACTCACACAGAACTAAAATTACTACTGTGTCAGACCTGGAAGGAAACTGTTTGAACTACTGACCACTTCCAGATGTGTATTCATCAGAGTAAAAGGTGATCTGTGCAGATTGACCTGATGATTGGTGCAGTTTTACTGGCTCGGCTGCCTTCTCGAGCTCCTCGAGGATACGTGGAAAAATACACAATGACACGAACGTAAACCTGAACAGAACGAGGCAGAACTGGTTTGTGCCCGCTGTAAAACTCGTGTACAGTCTTGGATCAAATTTCACATTTAGGCAAATTTAGGCAGTTGAGTGAGCCTTGTCCCACATAAGCAAACTTCAACACCACTGCATTCATCTTGTCCCAACGATCTAACCCTATTACTTACTGAAACATACAGTATTTTATTGAAATGAGATATTTTCTACGTTTTCTGTGGCCTCTAAAGACATATCGGTGTACAAGGACCCACTTTACGAGCCCCCATGTGTGAGACTAAGACCAACATGCAGGTTTCTGCCGATGGCACTCGTTGCTTAAAATATGGCAGTACTGGTCTGTTGAATGGTCGCGTCACTACTTTGCTTGAGAGCAAATGATATCAACTACTGTTGGATGGACGGAAGCAGACATCCATCCTCAGATATGAGCCCTAATGGCTTTTGAGACCCTCCATGCTTTTCTCTTGCACAACCAACAGGTCAGTTTACTCTCAAGTTGAGGAGTTTCTCAGGTACTGGATGGATCGCTGGGAAACTTGGTACCAACATCCATGTCGTCTTCAGGAAGAATTGTATTGACTTTAGGGGTGTTCAGGTAGCCTAATAGTTAAAGCACATACCATGGTTCAAGTCCAGACCCTTTTTTTCATATCATTACAAATCCTCCTACTCATTTCCTGTCTGTATCTACACTGATCCTATCAAATTAAGTCAAAACGATTTTGGTCATCCTCTAAATTTTCACCAATTGCCACCATTGGGTTGAAATTTTAACTTGTCCAATTAATTGATTTATGATCAAACACCTACAGAACTAATGCCATTCCCATCATCATCATCAGACCAAGAAAATAAACCAAGAAATTAAACATGGCAAACATTGTACCTGGAAAACATTATACATTTCGCTCAAAGCACCATTGTTCCATAATGTAGCCTCACAGACACACAGTGTGGCTGTAGACGTTTTAAGTCTTCTTCTATCTGTGCTCAACAGTGAAGCCCAATGCTCCTGAAAACGTTACACTGCTGGTGGAGAAGAGGAAGGACATTCCATATCTCCATGTCCGATGGGAGCGTCCCTCTAACACAGACACCAAGTCCGGCTGGGTCACCATCAAATATCAACTGAGAGTCAAACAAGAACACAACGACTGGAAGGTGAGTGGAGGGGCTGCCTCCAATCACTTTGACTCACACAACAGTATGCAGTATATAACAAAAAGCCTTTTTCAGGGTACTGTGTTTGCAGTTTGCATACATTAAAGGTCCTATTTTGTTTTCGTTCAGATTTCAGATATAAATACTCTGAAAGTGTCATAAAGCTCAGCCCACAGAGAAATGCACACAGCCTGGATTCAGGAACTGTGTCGTTTGGACTTCTGCGAATTTGTAATGTCACAAATGTTAGTTTACAGCTCTTCAGAAAAGAGTCAGCCAATCAGAGGACAGGATCACTGATATCACTGTTCCTTTAAGACGGTCACAAAACAGCCTGTCCTTTGCGCTACAGAGAAAAGCTTGACAAAAAATATCTCTTAATGGATATCTAGACTGCAAATGAAACACTGGAAAAGTGTCAAATACAGGATCTGTAAGTCTGAATATCAGTGTACTACAATGTAATCAGGATTATCAGATTCATGAATTCAGCTGGAACACATGCATTTTCAACAGCTGTTTGACCTAAAGGTCTCTCTCTCCCACTAGGATTATACATCCGGTACACAAACGTATTTCAGCCTGTACAGCATCACTCCTGGGGTGGTGTGCATGGTTCAAGTGCGCTGTAGACTCGACCACGGCTCCTGGAGCGAGTGGACCAACACCACCTACGTGAAAATCCCTGACTGTAAGTCTTTGAGGCGCTCTGCTCCCCCTTTGGCTTCTGTACAAGGCAGCAACTGAATAGTTGATACAAAAATGCTTTTTTTGTTTTTAGATGTTCAGAATGAGAGACTCTTTTGGATACTGGTTTTCATCCTCTCTGCTCTTTCACTCATTGCAGCATTATGTATCGTGGTCACGAAGAGGAAAGAGTATGTATCCGATATAAAACTCTCTTTATGACGGCAAAATGTTAAGAATAATCTGACTCGTGTCTGTTTCTATTGTGGTTCAGTGTGAAGCAGTGTATTCTGCCCCCTGTTCCTGGTCCAAAGATAAGAGGAGTCGATGTTCAGCGTCTCAAGGTAGAGCTGCAGCCGCATTGTATTTCCAGAATATCCAAAACGTTGCATTGACGCTGATAACAGTGTATTAAATCAACCCTTCCAGAGTGGGCAATCTGAAGATGTCGTTAAAGCCTTGATCGTCAACCAGACTTTTCCTCCCCTGATGGCCTGGAAGGACCAGATGGAGGAGTACCTCATCGTGTCCGACCACGACGACTCGCTTTTGCCAGATCCCTCCAGTTCTCAAAAAAGGAAAAGAAGCTTGATCATTCCCGCCGGATTCCACTTTGAGTCGGACATGAAATGCAAGGAGTCGATCCCAAGCCAAAGAGACTCGGAGAAGTTTGAGGAGCATGACATCGATCACTTTGTAAATAGCAGTGCGTCTCACCAAGAGAAGAACCCATCGAACATGGAGTCATCTCAGCGGCTTACTCAGAGACAACAGTGTCCAAGATTCCAACCGCTCGCCAACAACGGGTACGTGGACATTCATGGACACGAGGAGGTGGATGTGACACAGGTGGACTACAGCAGAGTGAAAGAGGTGAACGGGGACGGCGTTCTCGTCCTCAAGACAGAAAACGCCCCGCGTAGGTCAGACGTTCAGAGGCTAAAGGAGAACATGCCCGAGGACTACAGCAGGGTGGAAGAGGTGAATAGTGACAATGTGGTTTTCCTGCAGAAAGAAAGCGACTCAGTTGACTCTTCCTGTAAGGAGAAGGGTAATCAGTACACACACTTCACCAATCAAAAGCCAAGACATCCTCATGTGAGCGGACCAAGTAAAGTGGGAGTGTGTACAGAACTAAATGAGACAGGATATGTGGATACTATTCCTGCACCAACTTTAATCTAAAGTTTTTAGTGATATAAACTGTTCATGTATGACAACAGTCAACTGCACAGTTAAAGGATATTCTACATTTTTGCGTTGTTATCGGGTGGATCGCCATTGGAGACGTTCATTGGCACCAGAGGACGAAACCATCTGTGGTCTACAGAGGAATGTCTCAACAGCTGTTGGATTGATTTCCATGAAATTCACTGCAGATACTCAAAAGTCCACTGAGGATAAAATCAAATTACTTTATTCATCCTCCAATGTTTCCTGTAGCACCAACAGCAATTCAAATGTTGTCAACTGTAACTGCATTTAGCTCAAAGCACGATGTGTTGAAGTACAATCTCACTGCTTGCAAGTCCACTTTTAATTCTTGTTTGACAATAGTCGAGCTCTGACATTACCTATATCACGCTGTGATTTGTTGACTTCCAAGAAAAACTTTTCAAGTTTCATCCTTTAAAGGGCTGTTGGCAATGAAATGATTACGTAATGTTTTCTGCTGTTAATTTCTGAGGCTAAGGTCAATTTTGGTTTGTCTGGTTTACCTGGATCTGCAAGACAGAGACTTCACACGACAGCAGACGATCAGGAGTACAAACATTACAATGTGGTGACATAATCTAGTGTAAGAAAATCTGTATCTTATTCATTACACTGTTTTATTGTTGTTGCCTCAGGTTACAGATAATACCAATTAAAAGAGCTTGAAGAGTACACTTTCATATATTTTGTAGTGTTTTTTTTTTTTATCTCTGGACCATCTGTGAATTATACTTTGAAGTTATCTCATAGAAGACATTTCTTCTTTCTGAAACAAAGTGCTAAATTGTTGTTAGAAATGAACCTCATTTGATAAAAATGTCACTGTTATTCACTGCTGTATATTGTCAAATGGTAGTTGTTGAAAAATGACAAAAAAAAAAAAGTAAAATATTTTCTCAATTCATGTTTATTTGAGCAGATCCCAGGGGGTCAGATTTAGTCCCATCTGTAATATTGTGGTGCCTCAGGGAAGTATACTCGGTCCAGTACTTTTGTACATTAATGATTCCCTCAATTCAAGTGAACACTGCACTTGTCTTCTTTATTCAAATGAAACTTTAAATTGATATTTTACTTGAAGAAAATTAATTCACTCAAAACTGTCCTGATTGCAGTTAACTATTTTACGAGTCAACTAGTAGTGTATATCTATCAAAACAAAACAAAAAATCATGTATTATTGTTCACTCCATTGTTTTAGGCAGTTTCCCTTACACATGGTATCAGTATTCAAGGATTTATAAAAGAGCGGAATCAAAAAAATATATATATATCTGTACGACAACATCAGGACATCTCAACTTCTTCTGTGTCAAATACATACTTTATCCTAAAGCACTTCTAAATGACTATTAAACTTTCACAGTTTGGTCTCTCAGTACCACAGACATGACTGAACCACTTCAGAAGAGCATTTAAAGGAACAATTAGACATTTTGGGAAATATTTTGTTTGCTGTCCTGCAGAGGATTAGCAAATATAAGGCTACAGCTAGCAATTAGTCAGCTTAGCACACAAACAGGAAACAGGGAAAGCGTTTTATCTGTCTCTGTCCAAAGGGCAAATCTGCTGACTAAACAAAACGTTTTAAATCTTTTTTTTTTTTTTTAGAACTGAAGTATAAAAACGACCATTTGCATTTTACAGGGTGTTAAACTAATGTACAGAGCAAGTCTAAGTGTTTCCCCGTTTCCTGTCTTTGTGCTAATCAAAGCTCATTAACTGATATAAGACATGATATACAAGAGTTTCTCTTGACCGGTAAGTGAATTGGAATATTTCCTAAAATCTAGAACTTTTGCTCCAAGATTTGTAGAAAACTTAAGACTTTTTTTTTCCAAAACACATTTTGCCCAAGTGCTTCTGTAAAGATTAGCATTAATGACGTTTTCTTACCAATAAATGTCCCAATGTGCAGATGTGCAGACCCCCCCCCCCCGAGCTAAACATTCATCCTGTTAGTGATGCGTGCCTTTCAAAATATCTGCCATGAAAACTGAATATTTTTGTATCATCCCCATAAATCAATCACTTGATAATATTATTAGAGCCATCTTTCATGAACTGCAAACCAACATCCAACTATAACAGGATTCCCTGTGGCACCTTTTCTGCATTTAAGGTTTTCAATTATTTCTTAAACAACATTAGACATGACACGTCCGTATCATGAACTAAAATGTTCCTATTCATAATCTGATCTTCAAAATGTTAACTTCCAATTTTTGTATCGGTCATAATCTCTCCCCTAACAGATTTCACATATAATTTGTTGCTTCTTTTAACACGTGATTATCAACATAGACCTCAGATTACTGAAATTGATCCTGATTTATTATCTTGCTTTATTAACTTTATCCTTGCAATGTAGAACAACAGAAAACTGAGTCAGTTACCAGCTGTTGGTGTTTCTTAACATTAATTTACCCCATTTAAAAAAAAAAAAAAAAAGAAAGAAAAACCCAAGGCTACAATAACATGTAGCGCAATCAGACTCCTCTAACTTGAAAACAAGAAATATCTGAGCTCAATTTTTAACTATAAACTAAAGTGTGGGGCTCAAATGAGGCTCAATATTATTTGGATTACTTGGTTGTTAAATTTAGGTGAAATGTCACACCCTGTAGTTGTGTATCACCCAAAGTAAACCTGTAAAAAGTGAAGATTTGTAGCTGTAGAAAAAAAAATGGGGAATGTGTCAATACCATTTGAGCCCAAATTATATTAAGGTTACACAAATATTAGAAAATAAATGTGCTTTTGGAACATTTGATCACAGACTGAAAGTGGAAAACGTTGTGAAGCTCAGAGCTCGTTCTACATAGCGGCTCCGAGCTGTACGTCGCGCACCGAGTCTGGAAAAGTAACCAAAGAAAGCATTACAAAAAAAACCAACAGATTTATGACTGTGCTCTGTGCAAAGTATGTTCCTACTATGGAGTGAGTTTTTTTCTACAACAACAAATCTTTTGAACATAATCTTTTCCCCACACTTCACAACGGGTGATCTACAACTATTTCTTTAAGCTATAAATCATATTTTTTGTTAAAGTCTGTACATCCTGGGCTTTAAATCCTATCAGGGAATGTTGCTGCATGTCATCCCTTCTCTCGCACCTCACTTCCTGTCCCTTTCAAACAATAGCAGAAATGCCTGGAAAAACACAAGTAACTGAAGCTAATCAATAAGAGAAAACAAAACGCACTATCATGGTTCCAGATCATCACTGGTAATTTGTTAGCACTTTGAAATTGACTGAAATCAGACAACAACTGAAAATTCATATTGTGGGATCTTTTCAAGTGATTGGTTCATTCCTATTAAGTTAGTGAATACCCTCACCAAAGGAAATCATGATTCATTATCCGACAGTCCTGGGTGGTTGCGAGCCCCAGTTTGTAAACCACTTGCAGCAGAGCAGCCGTGCACGGCTCTTTTTTTTTTTGCTTGTGGGATGAAGTCCACTCTGTTAATCAGAACAAATGGATTATTATTTTTTTTTTTTTAGGCACGAAAGGCTTTCGCCACTGTCAACTCTTCTCATCTTCATCCATGTTTTGAATACATTCACTGTCCAAGTGCATGGAGCTCAGCTGCTCCTCAAAGTTCAGAAACGAGTGGCTGCATTCCTTCTCCAACATTTTCTTCCAGATTCTTACTGAGAAGGAAATGGAGACAACATGGGGTTATCTGAGTTGACTTTTAAAAGGTGAAATCTGTAAAAAAAAAAAAAAAAAAAAAAAAAATCGTGCTTCTCTAATCTCCATGATGAAATCTAATCTAAATTTGTCCGACTAATCCAGAGAAGAGCAGGTATCTCTGTCTGGTTTGCAGAATTTCAGCAGATCAGTAACTTACTATATTCAGGTTCTTCTGGCTGTGTGCTGTCAGGATCAGACTTCGGTTCCTCGGCCGGGCTGTTGATCTCCTCAGTGTTCGCTTCCTGCTCTTCCTCCGCCTGCCCTCTCTGCTCCAGGCCCAACACCATCTCCTCATATGCTCTCCTGGCCTCAGAGGACAACTCGATCATCTTATGATAGACGTCCTGGGAGTAAGAGAGGGTTTTTTTTTTAGCTCGTTTGAAAAAACCCCTGAAATACAGTACTTGCTGTGCCTGATTTTAGTGTGAACGCCTGCTGAACATAAACCTGACCTGTGCACCATCGTAGTTGAAGATGCCGACCAGGCTGACGGGCACGGCCTTGTTGACGGAGCGGCCCAAAGCTTTCCTGGAGAGTGCAAACACGAACGGCACCCTCTGTTCACGACACGTGTCGATGATGGTGTGGAGGGCCTCATCCAGGCCGCCTGTGACGGTGACATTTCATTAACATCAGTGCAACGTTTTAAAGTATTCTGTGGTTCAGTTGGTACGTGTCTGTATCTCGTAGTGTATTTATGGACAGTTATGACGCACGGTCTTTCTCTGAAAACAAATCTTAAACAAAGTTAATCATATGTCCAGACTAAGCTGCTAGTTTCCCATCCAAAACAGACCGGTTTTAAAATGCTCTCCAAGTTGGATGTAACAGAATCCAAGACTGTCAGTTGTCACGTGCAATTTTGAAAATGCAGTTGTTGCATTTTAATGTTAAAAGACCCACAAACATTCACTGATTCTTGTGTATTAAGTATGAGGATCTGCTGCTTTTTACTTTCTGGGCTTTGTTAAGGGCTCTTTTTACATATTTTGTTGAGCATTTCATCGACTAAACAGTTGAGAAAATAACACTGTCACTATTTAAGGAACAAAGCTTGGCGCAACACTACCTGCCTTGTGAACCATCTCAGAGAAACTACAATCTCTACTTTTGCTATCATGGATTTGTCCTTTGGCCACTTTTGAACTTCACTTGATTTTAAAATAAAAACACAAAACACTCAAACAAAAACTTGCACGTGCATTTGACAAATTATGCAAAGAACTTGGGCACAAATTTTGAGAAAATGATCACAACTCTTTCCCTCCATAAAATGACTTCCCTTATTTCAAACCTACTGAAAGTCATCTCTGACGTCGTACAGTACCTTTGGACTGGATGCGTTCACAGTTGGGTGAGATGATGACGCACTTGACCTTCCTAAGCTTGAGGTGCTTCAGGACCTCTCGGAGGCCCATCACGATGCGTCTCTTCATGCGGGCCTTCATGGGGTCCTTCTGGTACAGGCGGTCCTGGAATCGAACCAGCTCCTTCAGCAGATTCGTCACACACTCATCCACGTCTTTGCTCAGCATCTGGCTGCAATAGCTGACGTGCAAATTAACAGAAACGTGAGAAGAACGGTGATTTAATTCCGTGGCTGGTTTCTTATTTCTCACAGAAGAACATTGGACACAGAGCCGTCAACTCACGAGTCGCTCATGATTCAGTGAAACACGCAATCTTACTCTCTGAACTTCCTGCTGTGGATTTTAGGTGCATTGGGTGGGTTGGGCTCAGGTGAGGTGGTTTGTTGCTGTATGGTCTCATCTTTGTCAGTCTCTTCATCAGCCTCTCCCGCTATCTGGTCCGAGCTGTTTAACTCTGGCTGATCATCGGATCCCTCCGTCGGACTGACAAACTCATCTGAGGGTTGAGAAGCCAAACGTTTCCCTTCATAAAGCTGATCATCGCTCAGTAAAACAGGATTGGTTCTATTGTTTCACATGCTCGCTCTGACCTGTGGCATCTACATCAGCATCAGCATCAGCATCTACATCTGCATCTACATCAGCATCAGCATCAGCATCACCCTGCTCTTCTTCTTCTGTGGCCTCGTTGGCGAGTGTGGACTCGTCTTCAGGCAGCAGTCCTCGCTCCTCCAGCAAACGTCTCTGTTTCCTCTCCTCTCTTTCTTTCAAAATGACCTGAGGACGTGACGGATATAAAGTCCTAAAAACAAGGCCGCACTGCTGAGATGCATTTTTCATGAAACTCTTCCAGACTAAGCGGACTTGCCTTCTTGAGAGGAGTGGGTTTCTTGGCTTTGGGCACCTCTCTCTGCTTGCCCTTCTTCACCAGAGGGCTGGTGGAGTCCAGGGGATTGTGGGCGATTTTATCCTGCTGCCAGGGCGGCTTCTTCTGGAGCGCCGGTTGCTTCTGGCCGACAGGCAGTCCTCCACCAACTACAACAAACAAGGAGGACGTATTCTTGATCAGGTTTTGAAAGCCTGCACCAACAGGTTTGGATCACAAGGCAAGTCCTTATTAAATTAGTATTATTGTTCAAAATATGTTTTCAAATTAAATGTATGGAGTTGAGTGAGGACAAAGGCCGAGATGTCGACACAACCAACCTGAGAGGATGAGCGGCTTGGCGTCCTGCTTGGCTTTCTGAGACTGTTGCTTCTTTTCCAGGGCAGCCAACATGTTTCCGATGTCCAGCTGGACGGGAGCTTTGCTCTTCTTCCCAGACACTTTCTCAGCTTTCTAGAAATCAGGTGACCAAAAACATGGCTACTTATTCAAAACATACAGTCTTGATAGATCCCGTTTTGTTCAGGATAATTTCAACAGAGGAAAAACACAAACCTGTCCTTTCTTAGTGGTTTCAGTGGGCTGCGTTTTTGCTGATGATGATCTTTCCTTGTTCTGATCAGCACACTGATGCTGACTTCTTTCTCTTTGGTTTTCCTTCAAAATGAAACGTGATTTTCACATAAACCTCACTGTCAATTTAATTTGTGTTTCACTACACACGACACTCTAACGACATATACCTGATTGCATAGCTTTGTACTGCTGCTGGTTATCAACCTGTCTGTCCCAGTGAAAGATGGAGTCAAGCCGGGGAACTCCTCTTCATCCTTGAACAAAAGCAGACGACGACGTCATCCATCCTGCCGTGTTTCTAAAACCATGTGTTGAATGACAAAACGTAACCCAGACTTTGTTCACCTCAAATTTCGGAGGCTGTTGAACAATCGCCGGTTCCTCTGACTCAGCTTCTGCATCTTCTCCGGTGCCTTTAGCCTTCTTCTTTTTCTTTCGTTTTTTCTTGCCTGGGGCTCCTTCTTCCTGCCGTGCAGTCATGTCCTCCAACTGGTAACGTGTACAAATCACAAAATACAATGTTGAAAGAGTCCTGCAGAGCCCAGAGCTTCACCTGAACACTTTACTACTTTAGACAGTAGCTGATTTCACTTATCAACATTTGACTGATGGTCGAGGGTTAATAATGTAAAGACTATTACAATTAAATTTGTTGATTGAATGCATACAATCTATACAGATCTGAGAATGTGGTCAAGTTATTAATTGCTGGTTAATTAATTTAATAAATTCATGGTAAAAATGGTATAACATTGACAGAGATAGATTTATCAAATTCATATACCAGCAAAACTGTCCATGGCTATGCTATACTATACTATACTACTGTTCTAAATGCATTTTCAGCCAGAGAACTCAGCTCACCCTTTTGTTCATCTTGGTTTGATTTGAATAAAGAGCAGATTTCTACGGCTCTCCTCTGAAACTCTCCCATGTTACAAGTTAAAAAATAATTCATTAATTTATGAACTTTCAAGACCTGCAGATTCCCTACAGAAAATGAAGTATCTTTGTTGAAAATCAAAATCAAACCCTCATCACACCTGCATGTGGTTGCTGTTGATCATCTTTTCTTTTGGGGCAGGTTTCTTGGGAGGCTGAGAGGCGATGTTAGCCCACGAGGCCACCGGTGGCTGACCTGTCTCACACACACACACACACACACACACACACATACACACACACACACACACACACACACACACAGAAAAAAAAAAAACACAAACACAAACACACACAATAAAAGGATGATCAGTGTGTGATTTATTATTGATGTTGCCTTCTCGTCTTTGAAAGACTGACAACAGGAAGTGTCCCCCTACCTGCTGGGATAACAGGGGTGTCTGGCTTAGCCTCAGTGACACGCTGTTGGGCGTCGAGTCGTGTCGGGGATCCTCTCCTTCCAGACTACTCAACAGAAAAAACACACACCGCAACAGATTCACGAGAGTAACTTTGTGTTATTGAAGTACAAAAATAAAAAGCAGCCCCAACTTTTACATGATCATCACATCTGATAGTTTCATGAGCTGACCTTCCAGGAAGATGCCAGTTTTGGAGTTTGGGGGTCTGTAGATGGAGGACTTGGACCCCAGCACTCTTTCTGAGCGACAGGAGGAGCTGCTTTTCTCAGAGAAATACCAGCTAACTCCGGGAAATCAGCCATCTTCACTTCAAATGGCACCAAGTTTGTCGGTGCTGGTTTAGACTTCCCTGCGGAGTTTGGGGCAGACCTGGTACCTCTAAAACCTGTGGATGAATTCAAGTTCAAACAGGTATTTACCTCAAGTATGTAACAAAATGCACGTCCAATGACTGAAGTAAGGAAAACTAGGTCTGCGCTGAAAATGATAGGATCCACTGGCTGTAGTATCGGGGCATCAGTTCATGTAAAAGTTAATAATGCCACGTATGATAATTACCTTTTTTCTGTGTATCCATTGAGTTCTTGCCCATGAGTCTGCCTTGAGAGTCATTGTTGCTTTTTGATGTCTGTGAGAAAACAAATCATTGAACTGAATACATGAATAGAGTTTGTTCATATCTTGTTTTTGGCTGCTCAAAATGTAACCAACCTTTGCTTGTGGGTCCCTTGCAGACTTGTCTCTCTGTGGGAAATCATCCCTGCTCTCTCTAACATGCCGGCTGCTGCTGTAACCATGATTCCTCGACACATCTCCTGCTTTTCCAGCTGGCTTTGGGCTCAGATCTGACAGGTTCCTTAAAAAAAGTCCAGACAGAGATTAGCAGTTGAATATTTCAGGTGAAGGGTCCAGTGACTGACTTAAAGTGAATATCCCTGTTGTTCTCTTCCTACCTTCTTGAACTCTGGTCTGACACATATGGATTTGGTAACACAAGAGGTGCTGTGAGGGCTGCGTCAGGCTCGGCAGTTCTCCGTCTCCTCCGGTGCTGATGGTCCAAAGCCTGGACAGCAGATGACTGTTTGCTCTCCTGCAGAAAGTAAAGACCGTCATCAACAGTGTTGTGTTTGTGTTTGACCTTCAACAACCGTCTTATTGACTCCACTTCAAGTAAACCAACCATATTTATCTCAACACTAATCACCACCACCATTACTACTACTACCACTATACTACTATCACTATACTACTACTACTATACTACTACTGCACTACTACTACTACTAGTACTAACACCACCACCACCATTACTACTACTACTACTACTACTACTACTACTACTACTACTACACTAATACTAGTACTACCACTACAGCTACTGTTACTACTAAAGTACTACTACCACTATACTACTATATATTACTATACTGGTAATATACTACTACTATTACTATACTAGCACAACTATACTACAATACAATTATACTACAACTGCTACAATACTACTACTACTATACTAATATAGTACTACTATAATACTACTACTATAGTACTAGTACTACTACTACTATAGTACTACTATAATACTAGTACTATACTATAATACTACTACCACTACTACTATAGTACTACTATAATACTACTACTATACTACTACAGCTACTGTTACTACTACCATAGTACTAGTACTACTATACTACTAATACACTACTACAGCTACTGTTACTACTATAGTACTACTATAATACCACTACTATAGTACTAGTGCTACTATAATACTACTATAGAACTACTACTATAGTACTAGTACTACTATAATACTCCTACTATAGTACTACTATAATACTACTACTACTACTATAATACTACTATAGTACTACTACTAGTACTACTGCTATAGTACTAGTACTACTGCTATAGTACTAGTACTACTAATACTCCTACTATACTACTACAGCTACTGTTACTACTATAGTACTACTACTACTAATACTCCTACTATACTACTACAGCTACTGTTACTACTAGTACTATTAATACTCCTACTATACTACTACAGCTACTGTTACTACTAGTACTATTAATACTCCTACTATACTACTACAGCTACTGTTACTACTAGTACTAGTACTACTAATACTCCTACTATACTACTACAGCTACTGTTACTACTACAGTACTAATACTACTACTAATACTCCTACTATACTACTACAGCTACTGTTACTACTACAGTACTAATACTACTACTAATATTCCTACAGCTACTGTTACTACTACAGTACTAATACTACTATAATACTCCTACAATACTCCTACAGCTACTGTTACTACTACAGTACTAATACTACTATAATACTCCTACTATACTACTACAGCTACTGTTACTACTACAGTACTAATACTACTACTAATACTCCTACAGTACTAATACTACTACTAATACTCCTACAGCTACTGTTACTACTACAGTACTAATACTACTATAATACTCCTACTATACTACTACAGCTACTGTTACTACTAGTACTAGTACTACTAATACTCCTACTATACTACTACAGCTACTGTTACTACTACTACAGTACTAATACTACTACTAATACTCCTACTATACTACTACAGCTACTGTTACTACTACAGTACTAATACTACTACTAATATTCCTACAGCTACTGTTACTACTACAGTACTAATACTACTATAATACTCCTACAATACTCCTACAGCTACTGTTACTACTACAGTACTAATACTACTATAATACTCCTACTATACTACTACAGCTACTGTTACTACTACAGTACTAATACTACTATAATACTCCTACTATACTACTACAGCTACTGTTACTACTAGTACTACTAATACTCCTACTATACTACTACAGCTACTGTTACTACTACAGTACTAATACTACTACTAATACTCCTACAGCTACTGTTACTACTACAGTACTAATACTACTATAATACTCCTACTATACTACTACAGCTACTGTTACTACTACAGTACTAATACTACTATAATACTCCTACTATACTACTACAGCTACTGTTACTACTAGTACTAGTACTACTAATACTCCTACTATACTACTACAGCTACTGTTACTACTACAGTACTAATAGTACTATAATACTCCTACTATACTACTACAGCTACTGTTACTACTAGTACTAGTACTACTAATACTCCTACTATACTACTACAGCTACTGTTACTACTACAGTACTAATACTACTATAATACTCCTACTATACTACTACAGCTACTGTTACTACTACAGTACTAATACTACTATAATACTCCTACTATACTACTACAGCTACTGTTACTACTAGTACTAGTACTACTAATACTCCTACTATACTACTACAGCTACTGTTACTACTACAGTACTAATAGTACTATAATACTCCTACTATACTACTACAGCTACTGTTACTACTAGTACTAGTACTACTAATACTCCTACTATACTACTACAGCTACTGTTACTACTACAGTACTAATAGTACTATAATACTCCTACTATACTACTACAGCTACTGTTACTACTACAGTACTAATACTACTATAATACTCCTACTATACTACTACAGCTACTGTTACTACTAGTACTAGTACTACTAATACTCCTACTATACTACTACAGCTACTGTTACTACTACAGTACTAATACTACTATAATACTCCTACTATACTACTACAGCTACTGTTACTACTACAGTACTAATACTACTATAATACTCCTACTATACTACTACAGCTACTGTTACTACTAGTACTACTAATACTCCTACTATACTACTACAGCTACTGTTACTACTACAGTACTAATACTACTACTAATACTCCTACAGCTACTGTTACTACTACAGTACTAATACTACTATAATACTCCTACTATACTACTACAGCTACTGTTACTACTAGTACTAGTACTACTAATACTCCTACTATACTACTACAGCTACTGTTACTACTACTACAGTACTAATACTACTACTAATACTCCTACTATACTACTACAGCTACTGTTACTACTACAGTACTAATACTACTACTAATATTCCTACAGCTACTGTTACTACTACAGTACTAATACTACTATAATACTCCTACAATACTCCTACAGCTACTGTTACTACTACAGTACTAATACTACTATAATACTCCTACTATACTACTACAGCTACTGTTACTACTACAGTACTAATACTACTATAATACTCCTACTATACTACTACAGCTACTGTTACTACTAGTACTACTAATACTCCTACTATACTACTACAGCTACTGTTACTACTACAGTACTAATACTACTACTAATACTCCTACAGCTACTGTTACTACTACAGTACTAATACTACTATAATACTCCTACTATACTACTACAGCTACTGTTACTACTACAGTACTAATACTACTATAATACTCCTACTATACTACTACAGCTACTGTTACTACTAGTACTAGTACTACTAATACTCCTACTATACTACTACAGCTACTGTTACTACTACAGTACTAATAGTACTATAATACTCCTACTATACTACTACAGCTACTGTTACTACTAGTACTAGTACTACTAATACTCCTACTATACTACTACAGCTACTGTTACTACTACAGTACTAATACTACTATAATACTCCTACTATACTACTACAGCTACTGTTACTACTACAGTACTAATACTACTATAATACTCCTACTATACTACTACAGCTACTGTTACTACTAGTACTAGTACTACTAATACTCCTACTATACTACTACAGCTACTGTTACTACTACAGTACTAATAGTACTATAATACTCCTACTATACTACTACAGCTACTGTTACTACTAGTACTAGTACTACTAATACTCCTACTATACTACTACAGCTACTGTTACTACTACAGTACTAATAGTACTATAATACTCCTACTATACTACTACAGCTACTGTTACTACTACAGTACTAATACTACTATAATACTCCTACTATACTACTACAGCTACTGTTACTACTAGTACTAGTACTACTAATACTCCTACTATACTACTACAGCTACTGTTACTACTACAGTACTAATACTACTACTAATACTCCTACTATACTACTACAGCTACTGTTACTACTTCTCATTCGAGGGTAGCTTGTGTAGCTTGTGTAGCTCGAAGTTAGCTGAAACTGACAACTCGCTAACGTTTCCTAATTGTAACTTTTGGGGAGCCACTCAAAACTAATGTCTTAATATACGAGTTAACTAACAATTTATTAGTACAGCCACACCAGCCGTTCACTTATTAGCATGTTCTGCACTTGTTTTTAAACGGATAAAGTTCGCTAAAAGTTAGCCTAAGCTCAAACACATGCTGGCTAGCGAGCTAAAAACAACCGTAACGCTACTTTTCATCAAATACCTTGTCCATCTTTGGGTTTTCCTAGATGCAGTCACATCTTCGCATGTTCACTCGAGCCACCATCAGTGGTCAAACTCCTTCCTCGTTACAGCGGTGCCACATGTATCAGCGCCAACAGGCTAACCCAGTTTAGCAACCTGTTTGATAGCATCAGCAGGAGCAGCTAGTTGATTGAAACAGCTGATGATGACGTCAGAGGACCGACAGCGACCTCTGCTGGCACCTCTGACTAGTGACACCCGTAAACTGGATATAAACACGAGATTTATTCTTTAAATTTAAAAAAAAAAAAAAATCAGTTTAACAAGCATCTCTAAAAAAAAAGTCACAGAATAAAACAATGATGTAAACCTGTCTGGATCCTGATGTTCGCTCTGTCATGTCACTTTTGATCATTTGAATAACTGAACTTTACTGCACACTTTGCATTATTGAGGTGGTGAGACTATGCATGGGCACGCTGCCAACATCTACCAGCACTTTCAACACGACCAACATATTTCTGCTCATTTTGTGCTCCCTTATTGAGCACTCCTAAATTAATTTGTGTGTAGCCCATGCGAAGCCCCGGCAGCAGTGTTTTGTCCAGTAAAGTCATTGGAAAAGATAGTTTATGTTAAATTAAAAAAGAATTATCAGAAAATTAAAAGTAAAACTTTGTCATTATTATCAATGATGCACTAATATGCAATCAATATTTCAGGGCTTGTTAAACCTAAGTTACCATTTACTTATTTGTATACTGTTGTGGTTTAATGTATAAAAATCACAACTCTACAATACCTTATTCTAGAGATGGATGGCATGTTTTTATGTAACATCCAAAAAAAAAAAAAAAAAAAAAAATGTTGTGTAGGAAAATGTATGTATTGGAGTAAGAGTATTATGGAGCATAACTAATACAACAGTACAAGTACCTCCAATACAAGCTGAGTACATTACTTAAATTGAAAAGTTTACTGCAAACCTTTTTGAACAATTATACTAATTACTTTTATGTAAGATTGTTATTTATTTGCATAGACACATGCTGTAGTGTTTGTTTGTTCTTTTTAATTAGAAGAAAATAGAATCTCAAAATGTATTGAAGTTAGTGAAAATAAAATGCTACTTTGTGAAATACAAAATCGGATTGATTGATAACAAAATACTGCACTATAAAATTATACAAATGATGTTTGAACACCACCGTATACCATGGAGTCTATAACATGCACAGGTCCGTGCAAATAAACAACATTATATCCATTTATTAACACAATAAAAAAAAAAAACTATATTCCCTCTGTTTGGCGAGCACATCGTCTTCTCGCATTGTTCTGTTTCATGTGATGATCTTTGGCCGACAGCACAGAAAGCAAATATGTCATCGTTATTGTAGAATGTGGCAAAGTAATACATCCGTGGTTGCTCACCCAGAAGATGTAAACATCATAACATTCATTGAGGCAACACAGTTATCAGCCTTTTAAAAGTCTTTTCAAGTCTCCGTGCTGCTCCTTTATTCCTCCTTTAGCCTTGTGGCTCTGCCCAGGAGCACTAGTGGTATCACGAAAGCGGCTGATGTGAGGAGAAAACAGGTCTGTGCACCCGCAATCCAGTAAACTGTGGAGCAAACACGAGAGTGGAAACAAAATGAATGGAGATATGCAACTGATTCAAATGGTATTGTTTCAGAAGGATCGACTGTTGGCTAACATTTCAAAATTCAACACATTTTAAGTCTACAAAGTTCAACTGGTCGTCGTGACACCGTTCTCTCCTATTCCCACAGCTCCCTCACCTGAGGAAGACACCACTGGTCCCAGTGCTCTTGCCAGGGCGCCCAGACTTCGCAGGATCCCCATCACTGTGCCTTTCTGACTGGCAGAACCTGGAGGAACAGCCACGGTGGACAATCAGCGACCAGTCTGCACATTATAGCATCATTAAAATGGTTTCATCGGTGAGCATTAACAAGAGGCTCACCGTGGTCAGAAACAAGTGTGGACAGGCAGGGAACGACTACTGCAGCCGCTGGAAGAACAGGAAGGACATAAATAATCAGTAAATCTTTTACATGATGTGTTTCACTTCATGTACATTTTCACGTCATACATCATAGCATATTATCCTGCTGTATACCAACTGTGATTTACATCTGTGTGATTGGTGATTTTTGTATTTTTATGTAACCTTCATTTAATCAGAAAAGTCACATTTATAAATTAATTTATTGGACCTCAGAGGTATAAAACAGAGTGCTTAGATATTTAAAACAGTTAGATAGTCAAGCTCTCAACTTTATTTATCTTGATTTGATCTTGTTCTGGTTTATTCCAAAATATATATTTCCAAATCCTCTGTGCAGATGCCTTTTCTAAATCTGTTCCACACCAATATTTCATAATGCAGGCAATGTTTTATCTTCTTAATTTCAAGGTTTAAATTCATCAGAATTTATATTAAATTATAAAACATGTTTAAGAAGCAAATAATAAACTCAATTTGCAGTACAAATAGTATGCAATTTAACCACTTATTATTTTTCTAATTAATCTTGAGAGACCCTGGCTCATGTGAAACAGTACAGCGATTCCTCTCCTGAGCTCTTGAAGGAGGGTGTTTGCAAAGCAAGATATGCAGTGTTCAGGATATTATTTGCATCATTTATAATGCAGAGTAGATAAATAAGTAAGATTTGCAATCTGATTTGTTACTAAAGTACAGTATTATCGTCCTGCTTGTTCATCTTGGAAATGTTCTCCTATTTAATCAGTTTAATTTGTATTTTCTTGGTTGTTTATCTTTTAATCCATTTGCACAGTCTGGAGATAAAATATGATAAAAGAATTTAGGCCTACTGTTATTTCATTTGGTTATTGTTCAAACACAGTAAATGTAAATATGACTCACCAAAGGAGTATAACGCCAAGCCGATGTACAGCATTGTTAAATTCCATGATAAACCAATGAGAATAAAGGCTGGGATCAATAGTATGATTGCCTAAAATCAAAGAAAGACGTTTCAGTATTTCTGCAGTTCATCTGGTCCCATCAGCACTGAACACATGTTATTGTGTCGTTATCTATCCAACATAAGCAGATGGTGCTTTTACCATTCGAACAGCCTTGATATGGTGCCCAGGTTTGATTCTGCGAGCGTAACCCCCCTGGATTAAAGCCATGATGACACCAATGAAGAAGAACATCTTTCCTTGCTGCATGCTGTTGAGAGGAAAATGGTAGGTTGCTGTTTGAGTTTTCTGACTACGTCTGTCTGACGGAGACACAATGCCTTATCTCTGAGTGCATACCTTGTAAACTGGAAGCGCTGGTGAGTCAGAAAACTCAGTGTGAATTCCAGACCGGAGAACAGGAAGAGGTAGCAGAAATAAACCACGCCCAACACTTGGAGCTTTTGCATTCCTATAAAAGACCAACCCACTTCATATCAGCATGCCATTTAAGTTCATTCAGCTTTATATTTGGGTCAATAGGGTATAAGCTGCTGCCTCACACTGCACTCACTTTCTTTTGAAGGCGGCTCTTTGGTCCTGGAAACAGCAGCAAAATGGAACAAAGATAACGGGTTGAGGAGGTCGCTAGAGTCCCCACACCCTGGAGATAAGGCCTAGGATCAAACCAGATATATATATATATATATATATATATATATATATATATAGATATATATATATATATAGATAGATAGATAGATAGATAGATAGATAGATAGATAGATAGATAGATAGATAGATAGATAGATAGATAGATAGATAGATAGATAGATAGATAGATAGATAGATAGATAGATAGATAGATAGATAGATAGATAGATAGATAGATAGATAGATAGATAGATAGATAGATAGATAGATAGATAGATAGATAGATAGATAGATAGATAGATAGATAGATAGATAGATAGATAGATAGATAGATACTTTATTAATACTTTATTAATACCCAAGGGGAAATTGTTTAAATCAGATAAATTATCTGCATTTCTGATAGATGATTATATCATAGAAAAAAAGGTTTGCTGTCATTGATGTACACTCTATTTTCTGGGAACTTGTGTGATGGCCATAGGAAGTGAAAACACCTGCGTAAGTGGACATATTTAATGTATCTGATGTTCAAGTGTGTTTTTGATTTCCCTGCTTGGAAAACTCCCTCCAGAACTTCTTTAAGTCAAATAAAAAATACTCGCTTTTATATATTATGGTGTGTCTGGTGTGGTTTTTCCACAAACAAATTAAATGACCATGTTCTTCTAAACATGCAATAAAAAATATGCAGGTATTGATAGTTATATCTGTATCAATGTAAACTGAAGTATTTCTATTCAATGCTACTTTTTACTTCCACTCCACTACACTGCATTTTACTCCCATAACTGTATTTTACAGCCATAGTTATCAGTTAGTTTTCAGATGAAGACAGCATATCATCAGCGTATAAAATATGATGAACTGCTACAGACTAAACAACAAAACAGTATGTAACATTTTTACATTTAAGTAGCCAGACTATTGCTCAGAGCTTCAGTTTTCTTTGCTGTGATTAAACTCTGAAGGGCAGACCAATCAGCAACCAGTGTGGAAGTGCGATGACATTTAATCCTAATGTTGCTGCTCCAATAGTTAACCTAAGATCTATTCACACAGTGAATTTGGATCTGTTAATACCAGGCTTACATTTTAGTGCCACTTTGATAATATTAAAATATGAATATAAGATTAATCTGAATCTCTGAATGGGGCCGTCCTGCATAACACGTTCTTTTATTTATGCTGCTAATGCTTATTCTTTTCTAGAAAATATTTAATGTGGATGTTTCACTTTTAATTAAGTATTACTACTTTTACTTAAGTAAAAGATCTGGATTGTTCTTTTAGGAGAGCTGCACAAGCACTACTGCCTGCTTCTTTAAAACTATGTGATTCAGTTCATCACGGAGGGAGTGCCTCCATAAACTAACCTTGACGTCCGGCGTTAGCGTCTCTGGTAGCATGAGCCAGATAAAGAGCAGATCGGCAGTACTGAAGGCCAAGGCGAGCAGAGCTGGAGTTTGGTAGAAAACATTTCCTGTTGTTCTGGAGCTGATGGCAAAGTAGGCCCCCATCAGAGGCCCCACAGTGAAGCCCAGGGAGAAGGCAATGCCGATCATAGCCTGGTCACAATGAAATCCGGCTGATTTTTTTTCCACACTTAAGACAGTCAGCTTACAATAACAAAGGCATAAACTGCTTGAATTATGTACAATTAAAAAACACGAGGGTGAGAGCCACAGAGTTATTATAATATATTTCCCTGTGATCCTCCAGTCTCTGCATCTGATCATATTAACATTTATTTAAGGTGTTTAACTTCAACTTTTCCTGTGCCTACCATTCCTCGGTTCCGTGTTTTTGGACAAGGCAGGTCGGCCACGATGGCGGTGCAGAGGCTGACGTTGCCCTTACAAATGCCCCCAATCATCCGAAACAAAAGGAACATGCTGAAGCTCTGGGAAACAGCCCAGACTGCGTAGGAGGCCATCAGCCCCATCTGAAACACAAAGCACCCGATCAGACCTGAATGAATCAGCGCTGGCGGCAGGACTGTACGGTTTCTAATGTGAGAGAACACTAAGGTTTACACTGTAAAGATGTAGTGTAGTATTTACTCACTGTGGTCAGTATGAGCAGAGGTCTTCTGCCATGACGGTCTGACAGAACCCCGGTTACAGGCGACGACAGGAACTGCAGCAGAGAGAACAGCGACCCAATCAGACCTGAAATTAAAAATGAAGGAGCATTAAACCAAAAAACCTGGAATTATCTCAGCTTGTCTGCATTATTAAAGTTACGTGTTTCAATAATCATAATGTCATGCAAAAGACAAAGCTCCAGATCAGCTGTATACAACCGGATATGAATCCAATGTACCTCCAAACAGCACACTGTTGTATTTCTTCTCCATAGGAATCCCAACAGCCTCCCTGAACCAGTCCACAACGCTCTGCAGAGACTGATACACCACATCCTGCACGGCAAGAACACACAGAGATACGACCTCAGACAGAGACGACAGTGAAGAGGCCACTTCAGCATGAGTCAGCATTCAGCCTCCATCGCCTACTGATCCAATCACTCATGGTTTTCATGGAACAGATTCTTCACACAAAACCCGTCTTTGTTTGAGGGAGCATCACAGGCTGCACAGAAGCTGTCCAGGAATTCACATAAAAATTCACCTTTTTTAACAGCTGAGGAATCATTTTATTCTTCTGGTAACGAACTAGCTCACTGTTTGATCAAAAAACACATTTCAAAACCGTGTGGTGAGAGTTTTCGAATTGCCAGGAAAAATACACTTTATCAGCTACCTAGTTTTCTAAATGTGTTGACTTGTATGATGCACCTGCTTTTCGCTCTGTGTCCATATATGACAATAATTCATTTCAAAAGTGCATTTAAGTCATTGTGCTGCTCTTATAGAAAGTAGTTTAAAAAAAAAAAAAAATCCAAAATCCAAAACCAACCCCTGTTTGTGCATAATGGTCCAAAATGGAGGGCAGCAGAGGGAGAATCAGAGTGAATCCCAGCAGGTCCAGCAGCAGGATGACAAACACGATCCTGATGACCGTCGATGAGAAGGAGCCTCTGTCCTCTGCAGCTTTGTTTACATCAGACATTCCTCCTGCTGAGTACGGTGTCTCCTCTGTTACTGTTCAGAAACATACAGCAGATGATTGAAGGGCGACACTGGCACGGAAATAAATGTGGGACGTTTTATGTACAGTGTAATAAAAGTGTCAGGCAATATGCTTGACCTCTTATCTTCAGGAAGAGCAACAAGTAATGCCCTAGTGCTACAGTTACAGGTCTGTATTTCCTTTCCAGTTTCCTGGAAAGAAATGTTCCAGTGATGACTAACTGTAAGATATTCAAGGTCAAAGTCTGCAGGCTTTGTTGGTAGTCACATACTTCCTCATTCATTCAAAAGATCTGCTCTTCTTAAACACCACACCCCAACATATTCCTTTATTATTAATGGAGTTTATGCTTCTAATTTATTGGAATTAACTGAACTGAGTTGTGTCTCCATTTTTCATTGTAATAATGCCACATACACATTCCAGTTACATCCTTGTTACTTTCTAGAAAGTTATAACAAAAAACACAAAAAACACCTGTTAACTAAAAGTTAGTAATCTGCAGGTTAATGGGCAAAGCTTTGTAGAAACATTAAATATAGGCGAGTATTTTAATGACACCTGCAGCTCAGTTAGTTGAAAATTTATTTCCACTGGGGAGAATTGGGAAAAGTAAAAGTGCTGAAACAACCATGTAATTATATTCAATTACAATTAAAACCTGCATTCAAAATTTTACTTGAATAAAAGTAAAGAACTATTGGCAACAAAATGTGCGTTAATTATCAATCATACGATATTCTTTTGCAAGAAATGAGTGATTATACGTGACATTGTCAGATTGCTAATACTTGGGTGTGTTGGCTCGTTTTAAATACTGAATGTACAGTAAAGTTTTCTTTATTACTCTGTGCTCTTCCAAAAGGGTTTCAAGATAAATCTAAGAGCTTGTAAATATACAAAGTTTGATTCATCTTTTGCACTTTTTGGGACTTTTCAACAGTTATATCATCTGACATTTAAAAGACGACAAGCAGACAACCCAATTATTCACTGCTTATATTTAATATACTCCAACTTATTTAAGAATTTGTCGTATTTTGTGTTATTGGTTCATCCTCTAAAATCTTAATTTCAACACTATGTTGTAACTGAGTGTTGCATACACGTAGCAGAGTGTGGTCAAACTAAAGTACGTCCCTTTGCAATGTACTGGAGTAGAAATATTAAGTAGCATTTAATGGTAAATACTCTAATAAGTACCTCAAAAGTGAGAAAATGTACTTTTTGCTACTGTAAAAATGTGAAAGTTATGGATTTGGAAAGATGCCTCTCCACCACAGGACAGATCTAAGCAAATAAAAACCAGATGTGTGTACTGTATTTTTTACCACATCTTCTGACAGTAAGACATCAGGAAGGAGAGAGAAAATGTGTCGTTCAAGGAAGGACGAAACAGTTCCTCTATGAACTCATTTCAGCAAATACACCCACATGACACCATTTCGGGATTACTTTTAAAACACGTCTCTCTAATAATAAAACACATTCCCTACAAATAGCCTAAATGCTTCAGAAGAGTCTATTATCGATCCAGTGAGACTGATCAATAGCACCTCTCAGCATCACCCCTTTTCGTTTGTTTTTTTTTGCTACTAAGTGAACAGAAACACTGGAAGACGTTTTACTTACACTGTTTCCGCAGAGTGTTGAAATCAGAGCAGCCGATCACACCGAGGTTTGATCACTTTTACCTTCTCCTCCTCCTCATCAGCCCATAATTATTGGTCCACACAAGGAAGCGGTGTCCTCTTACATTCAATGACAAGAATGTGGCGCAACCAACCAACACGCACACTAGAAAACGCTGCCTTCAGGTGATCCGCGGAAGCTCGTATTTTCGTGTTTCACCTTGTGCAGGTTTAATCGTCATATTTTTCGATTCAGGGTGACATTATCATCTCCATCGTCAATATTTCAGAGTTGTGATTTCTCATAAAACCGTTTAGAAATCGTGGAAGGTGCCTGTTAACCATCGGGTTTTTAAGTTTGCGTTGGTGTTAAAGTAATTTATAGATAGTTGTCAATACCGTAGTTCATAGAAAACGGGAACTACTGATAAATAATTCGGAGTGGTAAATTTCCTAAAATGTAGACTAAATATTGGCTAATGCTAGGCAAAATAAACCATAACAAACAAAACATAACGGACATCACTATGGAAACATTTGACTTAAGTGTATAGAAAAAAAAACATTTATTCATTGATATTTGCTGATATTTAAACACATACGCAAAGAGAAAGGATGCATCACTGCCCATTTGTGACCTGTTTTTTGCTTCATGATTTGGTCAGATAGCAGCCTGTGAGTAAACAGAGAGAGCAAAACTTAAAAACGTTTTTTTTTTTTTTATACTTGCTATTCAGGAACTGGTTGCATCTGACCCCACAAATGTCTACTATGTGTCAGGAACGATTAAATATCTGTCTGGGACTAAAGTTACTTCTATAGACTTACACTTCGTCCTTCTGTGGTCACTGCGCCAACTACATGCAGCATCAGGTGCATTCAGTGGGAATGATATGTTTAAGTACTGTACATCTGTAAGACCATGAATATCCCAATAAAAGTACAACCAGCCTCTGATTAAATATCAGGTGCTGCAATGACGTTCAATTTCAATTTATTTAAAACGTAGTTAGGTGTGAGTAAAAGGTTGAAACAGAAACAAAAGTTCTTTTACTGACATGAAATACTGACTTAAATATCGTTATTGTACTTGAGAGTAAATACGTGTTCAGCTGCCAAGAGCACAACCATTAAAGTTCAAACAGCTAACAGCACTTGAAGGCAGCACAATCATTTTCCACAGTCAGTGATATCTAGGTTGGTCCAGCTCTCAGGGTTTTGAAACAAAACAAATCTAAATAAGATCTTCATTATCTTCATCTGTCACACATTCCGCAATACAGTCATAATCTTGGCTCTCAAGCTTTATTTACTCAATCGCATCAGTTTAAAATTCTATGTATAACAGCTGTACGATAAAAACATTTAATTAGAAAAGTTTTAAAATCTACAAAAATGAAAAATGTATTTGGAACCGTGTTAGTCAGTAATGCACAGTTAAGTAAGACAGTGGACGGTTCATCAAAACGAACTGTAGCTTCCCAACTTAAGTCAACAATGGAAGTTGCTTCAACCATCCGTCACATTATATTCCATGACGCATGATGTGACGCTTTAGGTCCGAGCTGTTCACGAGGTTTCGCCCACAAAGCTCACAAGTATACCGTTTCTCCTCAGTGAGTGAGGAGTGCAGGGCCTCCGCGGCTCCATCCAGGGCCCTGAACGCACCTGGAAAACAAAAGAAAGTCACATAGGCTGCTGTCACATGCCATTAACCCAATCTGACTAAAGTTTCAGCCAACGATTATTCTAAAATAGTCTATAAAATGTGAGAAAATAATGGCTAACTGTTTCATAAAGCCCAAGATGACATCTTCAACAGACATGAAAACAAAATCCCAAATATTTTCACCTTAGCATGATATCAAAAGTAAAGTAAAGGAGAAAATCCTGACTTTTGAAAATGTGGCATGTTTGCATGACAGAATAAATAAGTGAAGTGACCCCTGCGAGCTCGTTCATGCAGTCAACTCGAGCTGCTCCGCTCTGCGTCATGTGACATGCCTCATGCTCCACAATCATCTGAAATACACACCCTCCAAATACAGCGCCCTATTTAAGCTGGGAAATGTCCCATCTTGTCCTTTATGCCGGCGTCAGATCTGCTGCCTTTATGCCCCCCTCCCACTACCCCCATCACCCCCACCACCCCAGCATCCACCTGCAGGCTCAGGGGGGCTTTAAAATATTTGCTCATCACCCCCCAATATCTCTGTGTTATCTCAACTCTGGTATTGTAATAAACATTTAAAATGTGAGATGTCTGATTGAACTAAATAACTGTTCATCAAAATGATCAAAATGGAGTTAACAGATTTGATTTTAACCACAAGCAGTTCTGATTTTGTCAAACATCTCTTATTTATTTGATGTGGGATGCTGTGGTGTTATGGTGGTGAAAGCCATAAGCCCCGGGCACCGCCACAAAGTACCTACGGTACCTTCTGAAAACAATGTCCAGAAATGAGGAGGATAAAACAGGCAAGGAGAAAATTAAATTCTATCCTCTATTTGAAACGGGAAAGAACAACACACACTGGCGGAGCCCTATTATTTAATAAAGTAGACATGATATACAGACTGTTTCTAGATGCAGAGAGGTAATGTAATCAAATTGCTGCTTTTTGAGGAGTTGAGGACATCATCTGGAGCTAAAATCAACTCTTTTGATAATTGTCTCAGTCATTTTACAATCAAAAAGACAAGGATTGTTCGATACGTTCCTTTTTTTTTATACGTCACAGAATATAATTGAGTTTGTGAGATGAAAACAGGCAATTCTCGTGCTCTAACTCACTACTATGGGGATGGTTTTGGACATTTTGGACATTATACGATTAAGCAAGAATATCATGAAAATAAATGTCCGTTGGAGCCCCATCAGCCAAAAATGCCACATCCTGGCACACATGGATAACGACGAGACATTGGTGCAGTGCACAGAAACCGATGGGTGCAGGCGTTTTGAATGCACATCCGTGCTGCCGTTCAAACTCTTGTTCTGCTCCATTAACATAAAAATCCTTTATTTGAATTCAGTGTGCTCAATTTCGACTCTTACCTTTGTGCCCGTGTGGACTGTCCAGATCGTTGCATCGGTTTTCCGTGTCTTCTTTGATCATCTCCACTTTTTGGTCCTGCGTCTGCTCGAGATGATCATCCTCTTCCTCCTTGCAACATCCAAGACGGTGCATCTCCTCCTTCAGATATTCATTCTCAAGTACGGGCATTTCTCCGTAGGACTCCGTCTCTGCCTCGCAGTTTTTCTCACCGTGCACTGGTTCCTGTTTGCACTTTACAATTGAGACACCCGAGCTGTCCTCGTGTTTTAACTTGAGTTGGGCGCAGTTGGGCGAAAGAGTTAGCAAATGCCTTTGAGCGGTTAAACTCTCCTGAGCCGTGCCGTCGTTTGCCTGTGAATGATTTATCTTTGCTAAGGTTGGAATCGCCTGTATATTAACTTGAGTCTTTGAGTCTTGGGCCAAAGGGATGCTGTTCTCTTCATCTTGAAATAAGATATCCCTCAGATCGTTATCTGCACCCTCAGCCTCAATGCTCCGCTCTATCTTAACCGTTCTCTCCTGACCTGTCTTCTTGTATTTCCTGTGGATGCTTCCGTCCTCATCCAGCTGTAAGATTCGACGTATGATGCTGTCTTCTACCCTCGCCTCGATGTTCAGATTTCGATGCTCAACTTCCTTGATATGTAGCTTATGGAGCTTTGCTTTGTCAGTTATTTTGAAATATGCTTTTGAGCTCCCCTCTGCTGCTTTCTCTTTTGGTGGTGTGTTTGTGATGCTGCTGGGTTTGGGTTGGGCTTCGGTGTCCTTTGTCTGCCTCTCCTCCTCTGGACCACTGCGATCCTTTAACTGTATATCTGCAAGGTTCCCTTCTCCAGTATTTTGCTCTACACTTCCTAACCCCGGTCCTCTGTCTTCAGCTTCGTCCTGCCCTTGTTTCCGATGTTCCTCCGTGATCTGGAGCGCCATTTTCTCCCTGTTGGTATTTTCTGCCGGGTTCTCTGCGTCTGGAGCTTCATCACAGTCTGTATAAAACTCCTCGGTTTCTTCATCCTCACTGTTGTTGCTTTGCCGCTCCAAGTTGGACGAAGGTTCCTCTTCCTTTTCTGGTATCCTATCAATCCTTGTTTGTAGCTGATCGAGGATAACCTGACCCACAAGCTCATGATTCCTCACAACCTACACAAAAGAAAAGGAAAAAAAAAAAAAAAATCTAACTACAAACTTACAAGAACTCGTATAGAGTCCATTTCCACTAAAGGAAACCCTCTTTACTTTTTCATTGGTTATTTCTTCATAAGGAATTCCAGTGAGGCCTCAAAGGGGTTACAGACAAATCCTCACCTGATGCTTATCACTCAGGTGAGCCTCCAAGTCGCTGAGCTGAGTGCAGTCGAAGTAGCACAGCCGACACCTGTAGGGTTTGATGTCATCGTGCCTCGTCATGTGCAAACGCAGGTTTTCCACACAGCCACTTGTGAAGGTGCATTTGTGACAGCGGAAGACAAGACCTTGGAGGTAGCGGGACAGTTTTGGGCGACAAACTTCTATTGGCACAACGCGTTCCTCTGTAAAAATAAGGTAACAAATGAAGAGTGAACATAACACGACCGATGAAGCTTTCAGTCACGAAATCCTGACGAGCATCCAGCCTACCGCGATGCAAGACGATGTGATCGATCATGTTGTTCTTGTTCTTGGTCTGGTAGAGGCAGAACGGGCAGCGGAGGTCCCTTTGGTGAGTAGATTGTGACTGGCAGGTCGAGTGACCCGACTGCATGTGCATTACCAGGGTTTTCCTAATGAAGACAGGAAATCAGTGACGGAAATGCAAATCGCTACAAGTGTTTGGAGACAATTTTTGCTGTCACAAATGCCAGATTAATGATAAATTTCCGATATTTTCCAACCTGTTGCCAAATTATTCATTAACACATGGCTGATGATACTTAAATTACTGCGCCACTCTCATAATAAACAATTCTTGAATAAGAAATTTACATGTAAACATTCACTGTTCAACTTTGCTTGAACATTGAAAATAAAACATACAGGCCATATCCTCATTATTGGATGATCATTCCTAGGTCGCTAAATAATGAGTATTATCGGTCACACCAGAGCATTTTAGATTCTTCAACACATTAAATAAACAATGATTAAAATGTGTTTTAACAGCATTTTAAGTCAGTAACCAAGGTTTCTGTGTGGAACTTGTTTGGACTGTATCACATCTCAATATCATTTGTGTGCATGCTCCTTGTCTTCTAAATCTAATTCAATGATAAAATAGCTGTAACAGCACATCTGTGTTGTAAATTATGTAAAATATGTGAATGTATTAGCTTAACAGCACCGGTATCAGATTTTTGGCAACAGTGTGGCAGCAGTTTACCTGAGACCAGTGAAGAAGTCGCAGTCTTTACACCTGAGGACCTTCTTTCCATGGCGGTTCAGGTAGTGCCGACGTATACTCGACAGGTGTTCAGTGTTGAAATTGCAGAACTCACAGTGAAGCAGACTGTTGTAAGTTAACTTCCTGTCTTGCACATTTGCTCTTGATTTGGTGCTTCTCTGTGACATCAAGCTGTAGTGGTTCAACTGGCGCTGCACATCTGGGGGCTCCGAGTACAGCAATTCTGTCAAAGTACAGGGAACCCAGTCTGTTAGTGTGGCTGCTCAGACAATAATGATGTGTTTAAGATAAATACTGAGAGTTGTATTATATAATTTATAAAAACAGAAGAGGGATGACTTGCTTCCAGTCAGTTCAGGCTCTTCATCGAGTTCAGCCAAACTGTTAACATCATCTGATGAGTAAGGAGGCTCCTTATCGGCCCTCTGAGCGCTCTCGTCATCTTTGTTGTCAGTGTCAGCAGAATCCATGAGGACATCTGGGCAGTCAGCAGCAGGATGACCATGAGACACAGAAAAACTTCACATGAAATCTCTCACAGCAAGTCCTGTGTAATCTGTGTGATGTGCAGTACACTGGCTAGTGTATGTTTGTTTGTAACATTTGTAATCTTTAAAACAGAGAATGTGCTCAAAACCAAGCCAGATTACCTTGACAGAGTAGACACAACAATACTGATAGTCTCTACTACTTTTCTCTGAGCCGCAATATTTACAACACAGAAAACATCCCAGTCTGACCACTTTCAGGCCAAGACATTGTAGGTCTATTTACCTACAATGTGTCTGTGACATATTTAACGCTACTTAACCAGACTGTTCCTGTCGTGCACAAATGGTGAGCAGGAAAGTAATGTGCACGAAGCAGGGGGAAGCTATAACTTTTTACAAGTTACGTCGCTCAATCAACATAACCTCCTGCGTTACATGTGACCACTGGCATGTGGGCATTGTGATTTCACCATGGACTTGAGCACAGGGCACCCATCAAATTGTGTGTCAAACTCAGGAAATCGTCATCAGATACCCTTGAAATGCTTCAGAAAACCTACGGCAATGAAGCAATGATCCTGGCGAGGTGTTTTGAGGGGCAGAACGTCACTGTCCAACACCAAAGAAGGCCCAATTTACAGAGTTGTGCAGCGTGACTTAGTATCCCAGGTTCAGACTGTCAACACAGAGTTGTACTGTGACGTTTTGAGGCGTCTGAGGGAAACCGATCGGTTCAAACCACCTGAACTGTGGCAGGATGTCACTTTGGTCCTCCGATATGACACCGCGACCGCTCACAGCACGTCTTTCAGTTTCCCAAAAGTTTAACACAAAGTTTGACGTGCACACTCTGCTCAAGGTTCAGGTCCATGATGACATCGCAGATGTGCATGTACCAGTGGTCACAAACACGTGTGTAACTCAGGTGCAGATGTTGATCAAGCGAGGTTAACTTGGAATACTAACTCAAAGCTTCTAGCTTCCCCCTGCTCCATGCACAACCTCTAAATATTTACATCAACCCTCGTACACCACCTTGATCAAATCCAGCAAGCAGAAATACACATTTATAATTCTAATGTTGAATAGTCCTTTAGTGTCTCACATACTGATCAAGGCAAACCACAAATCTACTGAATTGTTAGCTATTATATATTTCAGCAGGTCAAAGCAAAGACATTTGACAGATCATGCTGTCATGACACCACTAACAAATTCTCATGGCGAATGAATTTCTCACCTTGATGTTTTTTCATTAAGTGACTCCCAAACAGGGCCAGCACGGGCGTCCGGTAGGAACAGATCCTACATACAAAAGGCCTCATCGTCCCAGGTTTGTGTATGACATATTTGTTAGTCCTGGAAAGATAACAGGGAAAGAAACAATCAGGAAGATACAATCACAATTAGATAATCAATAACCACAAAAAAATAATAACACGAGTATTAACAAAACTGAGATTGTACTAACTAACTTTGTAAAGCCACATGAATACATGCAAAGGACCCTGAAGCCATAACGACAGCTTACATATATGTAGGCTCAGATGAAGTCTTTATAAAAAAATGCTTTCATTTTGTTTTGTGCATGAACAAAAAAAGAGAAATAGCCCTAATTCCTTCTTACTTTTCCTTTAACGCTGAGGGGGGCAGTTTGTCCAGTTTCTTGATGGCTGCCATGGCTGCGTGGCTGCGCTCATGTGAACGCAGACCTTTCAGCGACATGAACGTCCGCCCGCACTGTTCACAAGTGCGCTTGTCGTCTTTCGATTCGAGCTCTGGTTGCTCAACATCGGTGAGTTTTGAAGGTGACGACAGAAGACTTGATGGTACTGGTTTGATGCTCCACTGGGTCATCTCCTCCACAGATTCAAACATAGGCATTTCATCTTTGTAGAGCTGAGAAACAAACACAGTAAGGATGATCAAATTGTAAATGTGTGGCACGGACATGAGGCAAAAGATTAAGAGGGTAGATGATCAGTGTCAACTTACTTGGACGGGTTCGGGCTCCGGTACTGATGATGCCTTTTTCTTCACGGCCTCTTCCTCTCTTGCTCTGTGGTGGTCCAGGTGATGGCAGAGTTTTCGAATCCCATATAACTGTGTCATGCAGTGGGAACACTTGTAACGCCCTGTGCTTTCCTTCTTTTTCCCAAGTGATAACACAGTGAAGTCCAATTTGCAATCTGAGCGGTGAAAAGTACTGTAGTGGTCAATGAGCAGCTGAGGTGAGACAAACATCAAGTCCGTACACTTCTTACATTTGACACTTGCGCTTTGCTCAGATTGCACTTCCTGCAGTTTGTGGCCTCTGTATTTGCGTTGGTTATAATTCTCTAGCAGCTTGTAGGTACTCAGTGCATCCATTTTGTGTGTGTTTCTGTAGTGACAGTGCAGGTATTTTCGATACAATCCTTTATAGCTGCACATTCGGCACTTGTACAACGTTCCTTTGCCCTGCGATGAAAGTGAGCTCGATGACGTCTCAGGAGAGCCCGACTCGGGACTCTGCCCAGTTTCTGCAATGCTTACTTTTGATGTTGTCTTTTCTAAAGAAGCAGTGTTAGCCACCGAGCCCGGAGAGTTGTGAATGGGTTGGTTTTCAGCTTCGGTTTCAGCTGAATGCTCAAAAACTACCGTCTCCATATGTTCCTTGTGGCAGTGAGTTTTCAGTTTTTTCAACGACGCATGGATTTGTGGACATTTTTTACAAATGTAGCCCGATGCATTTGAATTTCTTCCCATTGTACACCGGACCATGTTGGTTTCAGGTATTTCAGTAGTTTGAAGTACGTCTGCCCTGGCTACGAGTGTCGGATGCTTCATTTGGCAGTGAGTGAGAGTTCCGTGGTAGCTTGCGTTCACATATTGACAGCTTGGACAATTGTACACTAATATTTTCATTTCTTCTGTTGTTATGCTCGACTTGGATGACTCAGAGGAATTTTGTGGTTGTTGAGTTAATGGGGCGTCTGCAGATGTTGGTGCTGGCTTCTCGGGAACCTGCTTGAACATGGCTACATAGTATTTTAGGTAAGCACCCTTGCCATGTTTCTTAGCATAATGAATCGCGAGGTGCTTTTTCCTGAAGTAGGCTTTGGAACACACGAGACACTTGTACAAGCTGTCTTTTGAAACTCCACTCTTGTGGATAACACGCAAGTGTCGAGTGAGAGCAATTTTTGTGGTGCACCTAAAAGAACAGTGCTGGCACCTCAACAGAGCATATTTTTTGTTACTTAAAAAGGAAGCCTTTGCTACAGATGCATGAGCACTGTGGGCCTTAGAGGCTTTCATTTTACTTACAGCTGAGGGTTTAGCAGCTGGATTGCTGGTCACAGTATCATTATGGTCCTGTACACAGTGCTTGTTCAGTTTGTCCAGCGTCACACAGATTTGTGGGCAGTGCTCACACATGTACCCAACAAGTTTCATAACATCACCAGGACCTTTTCTTTTCCAGTGGTCTTCCCAGTTTCGTTCCATATCCACGTGAAAGCTGTCCGCCCTGGATGGGAGGGCAGCGTGCTTCATTTGGCAGTGAGTGAGAACTCCTTGATGAATACTATTGACGTAGGTACAATACGGACACTTAAAGACGTGCACGTGGTTTTTGCTCTCCTCTTGTTCTTTTTGCTGTTCTTCTGAATTTTCATTCACATCCTTTTGGTGCTTCATTCCACAGTGAGTGTTGCGGCCCCGCTGGGAATTAAAACCTGCAGGGCAGTAAGGGCACTTGAACTTTTTGGAAGATACTGTTCTTTCATCAGATGACTCGTCACAATCAAGAGGCACTTGGAATGTGTCAAACAACCTGGGCATTTCCTCATGGTCTTCCACCTGGCTGGTTGCGCTTTCCTTCTTGCTCTTGAAGAGATCCAAGCTGTCTTTTTTCGCAGACACATGATGAACAGCACGGTAATGCCGCGCAATGCTTGACATCGAGTTACCTTTGAAGGAGCATTTGCGGCATGAATACATCTTGCTTTTATTTTGTCCCCATCTTTGGAGTGTCAAGCTCCTGGCAGTGCCATCACCATCACTAACACCATCAGTGTGCTTTAGTTTAGCTTTCTTCTTCTTCGGAGTAAACGTGTTGTCACCAACAAATAGCCGAGTGCTTACGTACTCGAGACTTGAATTCAAGTCTGGGTGTTGTTCCCGGTAGTGTTTACAGACTGCTGCCGCTTTTTCGTGAGTGAAAAGACACATCTCACAGTGATAGCCTGACTGTAATACTCCTTGTTTAAAGCACAATCGTAAAAGATCTGTGACTGAGCGTTTTACTCCGTGGGCTTCCCGTATATGCCTCTTCAAACCATACAGAATTTGAGAACTGAATGAGCATTTATAGCACTGAAGCGTCCTCTCTGTTTGTGAGGTTCCTGATGAGGGGGACGGTGTTGGTGAGGAGCTTGATGTGGATAACACTGAAGCTGAGACGGATTTAGCGAGCTTCCTTGTTTTTTTCTTTTTCGTTTCCATTTTCCTCAATGGCTCCTGATTGACCTCTTGTTTTATGCTTGTTTCCAGGTGCAATTTCTTGGTCTGTTTGAGAACCATAGAAGTATATATGTGGATTTGTGAGGCCTTAACCGCGTGTCCACGATGTGTTTTGGAGAGATGTCTCATCACGCCGCTCACAGCACTGTGTCTGTAGTTGCAAATGTGGCAGAAAAACAAATCTTCGTCGCCTTTGTTCAGGAGAGGAAGAGGTAGATTAGTTGAGAAGGAGAAGTTGTTTGCATGACATTTTGAGTTTTTAATTTCATCCCGAATCAAAGCTGTATGTTCGACAACGCATTCAATGTTGGTAATAATGCCGTGGTGCGTTTTAGCTTGATGGTTAACCACTCCTTTTACATTTGGATTTGCAAAGTTGCACCTTTGGCAGAAAAACAAGTTTTCTGCACAGGCATAAGCATCAGTGCGAGTCTTGGAAGCATCTGCTGCATCCCTTTCTTCACACTGAACTGCGGTTTCACTACGTACCTCAACTTGTTTACTGCTTTTAGAATGAGGCGATGGAGAAGTTTGTGAGGTCTTAGCTTCACTCTGAAGTTTATTTTTCTGCATCTCAGCACTATAACAAATGATATCTTCCATACCTATTGGAGCGTGCATGGCGTGCTTTGCATTATGATGACCAACAACACTTTTGATGTTGGTATTTGTGTAACTGCAGAACTGGCAGTAAAACATTTGATCCGGGACACTGGATAACAAACTGTACATTCCAGTAGACTTTTCTCTTCTCTGTTTGCCAGCCAACGCCTTTGTATTGCATTTGTCCTCCAAAGACTCCACTTTTTCAGTTTTGGGAGACTCTTGATAATTCGTCGCATCTTCTGGTGTCTGCTTGGAGTTATTTAAAAACAATAAAATGTTCTTTTGCTGTGACGGCTCCGCTTTGTCTTCTTTCTTCGAAGGACATGAGATGCTCTTTGGATGCGTAACGTTTTCTATTACTGTCCCAGAATTTGGAGTCTTTTCAGGCGTCATCTGCGGCGCGACGCGAGCCAACTGTTTGATTTTATCTATAGTGACCGCCTCATCTGGATGGCTCTTTTGGTAGTGAACGTGCATAACAACAACTGACTTACTACTAAACATACAGTTGTTGCATTTATACAAGGCCACATGTGGTCCTTCGGAGGCGGGATGTTGGGTTGGAGTAATATTTTTCACTTCTTTGCATGGTGTTTGAGCACTTTCAACAGACATCCCTCCAGTTTCTTCCGGACTGGGCAACTTTTCACATTTGTTCTGCTGAGATGATTCCTTCTGGCATCCAGGTACCGAATACCGGCAGTTAAAAAAAGAATTGTCCGCTTCATGTGTTGGGTGTTTTTCCTTGTAATGTTCTTTCAAGGCCATTAATACATTGGTGGTAAACGGGCAAACAAAACATTTGAAAACCAAACTGTGCCCACTTGATTTCATCGTGAATACATCCGGGGCCTCTGGATGATTTTCCACGTAGTGCCTCTTGAGGTCAGCTGTGTTTAAGAACTCCACTGGACACTCCAAGCAGCGAAAGGTGGCACTCTGATCATTCGAGTCCTGAATGTAGGCAGCAGTGTATCTGATGTAAGGGTGGTTGCCCTGGTAATGGGTAGACATGCATCTGATGTCCACATCACTGTGGTCACAGTGCTTACAGAAAATAACTTTTGGACTCTCTGTGTCTCCGTTAACAAGACGGACCTTTTTGTCCTCTTCATCTTCACTTACTTCAAATGAAAACTCAGTGTTGCTTGGTGGTTGTTTGTTTGCGTTTTCTTTCTGTGGCAGCTCTGTCTCTTTGTCCAGTTTAACTGTTTTAGCAGGACGACTTTCAGTGCTTCCATTATTGGTCCTCTTGCTGATGTTGCTAGGAGCCGTTTGTTCCCTGGACTTAGGTGGTCTCAGGTCAGGAATCAAAAGGTGGTCAAAGTTAGACGCAACTTTGGGGATGTCAATAACAGACTTTGCAGTGACTTGAAACACGCCACTACTGTTTGGGCTGGAGCTGGAGGGAGATTCTTGCAAAATTAGAGTTCCTTTGTTGCCATCAGCAGACTTTGCGGGTGGTTTCCCATTTGATTCAGATGTTGGTGCAAAGTACTTGGAGATGGTTTCCTGTGGCCTCTTGTACGTTTTCAGATCCTTCAGTGAGTTAAGTGAGCATTTAGCTTTTGAGGTAGACGTAACGGAAAGGACTGAGGGAATCTCTCGAGCGCCCGCAGCTTCATTGCGTTGGTTTGCAATTATTTGCGTTTCTGGGTTTTCAGCAATGATTAGAGTTCCTATCACATTGGGATTTTTTGAGTCACAGCGCTTCTCGTGTTCGTGTAAAACGTCCCGACTGCAAGCTTTAAAATCACAGTGCTGGCATTTGAAAGTACCTGAACTGCTGATATTCTTGGTCGTTTCTGCGTATTTCAAGCCTGCATATCTGAGAGAAGTGTCAACGTCAAAGCCGTGCCCCTGGTTGAGGTGATCAAAAAGGAACACCTTGGATTTGAAGGTTTGTGTACAATGACCGCACTGGATAGACCAGACTGGGGAATCCTGATTGTTGGCTTGCTTGAGGTGGCCAGAGTTGGAAAATTGCATTGAATCTGAGGGGATAAATGAGAGACACTGATAAATACTCAGATCGATCGGGTACATTGAAGCAGTACTTGTCAAGAGTTGGCTGCTGTACATACCGTTTTGCATCTTGCATTTCTCTCTCGGCAACACACACCTAGAAGAGTGAAAATAGACATTATGCTTAAGGTGTAAAAAAAAAAAACCAGCACCACCCACCACTGTTTTAAAGTTTAACTACACTATTGAGGGTTTCCATGACAGCGCTGCAGATCTCAAGTATTTGGCAGAAAATGAACTGAACAGCAGCAAGACGACAACTCAATCCAGGTCATTTTAACTTTCAGTCTGATGCGTTCAACTGGACGGAGACAACGAGTCCATCTGAATAAGCTGACACGACCGATCTTCACATACAAATGAAAATAAAATAAAAAGTCCACAAATGCGCCTCCTGCTCGGTGCACACGGGTTATGTACTCACGCATGCAGACAAACACAGGATGAGGGTTATGAGGCAGTATTTTGAGTCGCTGGTGTTGATAACATCGGACCGCACATTTCCGCCATTTTTCCCGCGAGTGCCACTCTCTCTGGCTTCTGCTTCCGCTGGAAACAACAAAAATATGAATGGAAAAACTTCACTTCCGTCTAAAGTCAATTGACCTTCAAAATAAAATCAACCAGAGGCGCTCATAATGCTGTGCACAAAGACTGAATCGATTTCACTCTAAATGCCAATCATTGTCTCTGGCTCTGCAGTTTTTTAAAACTTTTCATCCACAGCTTTGAAATCTATGTCCTGACAGCAAACTTAAATGTTACTGTGGAGATAAAAAAAAAAAAACAAAAAAAAAAACCCAAAACGTTTGTTTCTAATTCAAAATTTACATTTTTATTAATTGTAACAAGTTTTACCGATAACAAACTATAACGCATACTCTGCATTATTTATTTATATATTCATTTTGACATTTAATTCAGAATAAAAACGTGCTTTGCGCTGCAATTTTCACAAAGGGTGTATTTGTCCTTATATCGTGTTTAGTTTTGTGGTTTTCATTCTTGGTGCATCTGAATTTTTCAAAAGTAATAAGAAGTCATCAGAGTGGAAAAAGTCATAGTTTAATTGTGAAATTAGAGAGAATTTTGACCGGAAGTACTTGGGTTTAGCTGTTTTTCTTGTTTAAATTTAAGGTCACACTAACCCTTTTTTTCAAAATCCTGTTCCTTTTGTGATATGCACAGGTGGTGTGTCTCGTGTTGTCTCTTTTCCTTCGAAGGTGACATATACGTATTCACATAAATCGTATAACCATAAACTGATTCATCAAACAATTGACCCCAAATTGTAATTTGCACCCAATAGGGGTAACAATTGGCATCATTGTTATTAAAAAAAAAAAAAAAAAAAAAAAAAAAAAAAAAGTGTTTGCCAGCTGATCAGGCCTAATGTTTAATCACCTGTCATAAAAAAAACAGGTGGTTAGAAATAGGGTGGAAAAAAAGCAGTCTTACTTTTGATTTAGATTTGCCAAAATACCATAGTGGTCCCTTGAAGCAGACAGTAATGTTATCCGAATCAGTACAGCACTGTTCATTAGCAGGAGAATAAGTTCAGAAAATTAAATACATAAATGAATTGAATTTCTCATCACGGCGTTGCATCATACGTGTCAATGGTTCCGATCTCTGACATTGTTTCCCCCGGAGTATAATACGGGACGTACTACAACAAGGAAATGTCAGCAGCAGTGACCTGAAAGCACCTGTGTAGTGGTCGGTCTTCTTTAAAATGTATTTTTCTTTACTGTAGCCTATAGTGTACGTTTGTTTCGCCGTTGTACAAAAGTTTTCTCTTCAAGTCCACTTTAGGTTTTCGCTCATTTAAGATCGAGTTAGCAGGCTGGCTGCAAACATTTAGTTCATAAAGTAACTACCTAACCTAAACTAACCTAAACTAACCTAACCTAACCTACACGTGCAGGAGCAGCTGCCGCGTCAGTGTGTGTGATGTGCTCACCACACATCTGTGTCTTTGTGCAGCTGAATCACTGCTGTTGAAAAGGACTGCCTGTTGCAGCACATCGGTCCTCCTCTGTGGAAAGGCCTTTGTTAAACTGCTGTGTGTGTGTGTGTGTGTGTGTGTGTGTGTGTTCAGGAGTGACACTCAGAGTAAAAAAAGGAAAAGGAAATGCTCGTCTGACCTCAGAGAGACGCCATGCTCCGAGCCAAGCTGACCAGCCTGCTGACACTGGGCCCTCTGAGGAGGACTCACCCTGCAGCTTGTCTCCCTTGCTTCTCCACCCTGTCACACTGCTGCCTCCAACCGGAAGGGAGAAGGACTGAAGACGGCCTCCACTCAGGGTGGAGAACAGTGTTTTACAGCCGGGGTGCGACGCGCCCGTCAGTCAACGTGAGATCATTCAGTTTATCAGCTGCTGCTGTTGTGAATTCAGCACCAGCACATGTCCAGCCGTACCTCCGACTGATGAGGATGGACAAACCTATTGGTCAGTAATTCATTCTTCATCAACAACTTCACCTGACATATTATTTCTGTATATATTGTATATAGTTTAATCCACAGGTTGGTGTTGACTTTAACTAGTTTTAACAAACAATATTGATGTCGTCCTATTTTTTTGTCGTCACTCAAACATACATTTTTTTAAATTATATTTTTATTTGGAACAAGGTGTCAACATGTTACACAGTTAAGCATGTTTACTTCATGTTTCCATTTCAACACGAGGCAGAAAACGAATAAAGAAAAATACATTAAAAGTACATACTGTGTGTATATATTAGTTTCGACAACAAAGATACTTATTCAGCAGTAAAACAGTCAGTTGTAACGTTTAGGTTTTAGTAGGAATCTTTTTGGAAAGGTAGCTCACATATTCTTTGTTAAGCAGCTTTGACCTCAAAACACACACAAACAGATGGATGCTTGTTAAGTGCAGCCACCACCGTACCACTATGTTAAACACCTTTTGCTTCAGCTCTCGTTCAGTTGTACCGCTCAGACATCATCAGTCAGACCACAGTTAAGCCCTTAGCTGGGAATTAGTTCCTTTGATGTTAATCCTTTATTTTATTCATTTGCGTTGACTTGTATCTTTTTGTAGGGACCTGGCTGCTGTACCTCCCATGTATGTGGAGCATCGGTCTAGCTGCCGACCCTGGGTGCCTTCCAGATCTGGGCATGCTCACTCTGTTTGGTATAGGTGGTCTGCTGATGAGAGGGGCCGGCTGCACTATCAATGACATGTGGGATAAAGACTTTGACAAAAAGGTATATGAGACTTACTATGGCAAGCAGACATGAAAAAAAAAAATTCTTCAAATGTTAATTGAATTTTATTTATAATTTCAATATAAGATGAAGAAAATACGAAACATTGGCCAGCTTGCGCTCGCCTCAGTCAGTCAGGTTAGTTAGCCCCCGTTTGGTTGATATTGCAACTTGTTTTCAGGAAATTTTGATCATCAAATTTTGATGAAGCCATAATGACCAAAGATGCTGTTTGTGGTATGTCTCAGACTCCAAATGGTCACAAATGTGTATTACATGATCCGCAAATGACAAACAACATTTACATAACGTGATCAACAATTTGTGCATAATTATGGGAATCAGATGCCCCAGTTTTTCACTTGTATTTAAATGCATCTATGTGGCGCTAGAGAGCCTGAAATGAGAGTCAAAAGTTCACAACCAAATGCAACGTGCAGATCCGGCGATGCGTACACACTCATTTAACACTCTGTAAACGTATACAAAAGAATGTAAATACAAGTAGTTTTAGACATTTGTAAACACAGGCAACTTTTTGAAAGTGAAAATGATCAGATCTGTGAAGTTGAAGCAAAAAGTCTGTATGGAAAAATTCATTCAGGCTTTGATGTATGTATTTGTAAAATAGTCATATAAATGTTCAAATTGTTTGGTATTTGTGTGTGGATTGGTATAAATCCTATTTTAGCATTTGTAGATCTTGTAATCTATATTTGTGATAATTTTGAGTTACATTTCTCTCCATAGCATCACAGTAACAGTCAGTAACACTAAGATACTAAATGTACACATTATTAATTCATTTTCAGCGCTGATTGACTGAAGTGTTTCTTTGCAGGTGTCCAGGACAGCCTCTCGACCCATCGCATCAGGAGAGATCTCTCGCATGCAGGCGCTCGTCTTCCTGGGAGGGCAGCTCTCTCTTGCACTCGGGGTTCTTTTGTGTCTCAACTATTACAGGTATCCACAAACAGTCCGTGTTTCATGAGCTCTGTGTAGACATTTGTTGAACTTTGATTTCACTTTATTTGCGAAATGAACGTGAAACAAGGGAAGATTGATCAAATAATGAAGTTTGTAAGTCAAACAAAAACCTCCGTTTGGGGTTCCATATTGGTCATGATTTTATTTTTTGGGCTTTAATTCCCCCACTGAATCAGTCGGTGTCATTTATAGATGTGTTAATTACACTGTGTGAATGTACAAGGAGGCAGATAAAAGTGATCCCCTGTACAAAGTTGTTAATATTTCTTTAGAATTTCACAGTCTTTGACTCAGTGTTCGTAATGCTCCTCACAGCATAGCTCTGGGTGCAGCTTCACTATTGCTCGTCATCACCTACCCGCTGATGAAGAGGATCACTTATTGGCCCCAGTTTATGTTGGGTATGTGCCGTGTTAAACGATCCTTTGGTGTTCTGCATCTAAAGTTGATATTTCTGCCCATCAGCAGAGCTGAAGTTGGCCTTGTGTTCCTTCTGTTCGATCTCTTCAGGGCTCACTTTCAACTGGGGCGCTCTGCTCGGCTGGTCGGCTGTTCAGGGCTCTTGCGATTGGTCCGTGTGCCTGCCGCTGTATTTCTCAGGAGTGATGTGGACGCTGATATACGACACGATATATGCACATCAGGTGAAGCAGGGAGCTTATTTCACATGAAAATGGTCAGGATGTGTAGCCTATAATGAAATACTGTTTCTAATCTTTCATAATGTGGGATAGCACCAGTCAGTAGTGAGTGGGATCCCTCTTTATATTCACCAGGATGATGTTCACCATTTTTTATTTTACAGTGATTTGAACCTACAGTTAATTAATTATAAACAAACCACAACGCTCACTCACTCTGGAAAACACTCAGCAGTCTTAGTGGTTATGTTTTACATTTACAACCACTTTTAAACTGAAACATGGATGTGATAATATAGTGAGAGCACCATGCTTACAGAAAAAAAAACACACGAGTTTCCCATGTTTTCCACATGGGACACATGTGATCACATGTACGACACATGTTTACCACATGTTGCAATATATGATAATGGGGAAAATATGTGGAAACACTTTTTTACATGCTGCTCCATTTTTCCTGCCAATTTATGATGATAGACAGTTGATAAATGTTCTGTATATTTGAATAAAACCTCGATTTCACTGCACCATCAGTGCAGAAAAGTAAAAGTAAATGTAGCACAGCAGCCAAACTCAAAACTCTGGATTGGGCTCTTCTAAATCAATAGATATGTCATTACATACAGAAACCCACCCAGTTAAATCAAATTCAATAATCTGATTATATTCTGTAAATTTTTCAATTATTTGTTAATATCTTTTTTTTTTTTTTTTTTTATCTTTCTATTAAATTCCTTTTTGTAATGTTTTACTGCGGGGAAAAAGGAACTGCTGTAGATGGAAAAGTTCAAGTAAAATACAGTGTTGTCTCTGAGCTCTGTGAAGTTTCTGCCTATTCATCTCTGTGGTTTGCAGGTGAAGCACTGCATTTAAATTTATGAAGGACAGGACCATGAAACTGAAACATGCCCGTTTACTTAATGAGCTGTTTGCACATGTTAGACAGGTTTTCAAGATGGAAACAATCCCATTAACTTCTAACGTTTGCCGGGAGTGTGGTTGACTGTTTTTGTTACTGTTAGTCACTCTGGAGCAGAACTGCCTCACATCTAACAGTAAGGCGTCACTGAGTCTGGGCTCCCTCTGCTTTTTCTTTTTTTTTATATAAAACAGGATAAGGAGGATGACGTCCTGGTTGGGGTCAAATCCACCGCACTGAGGTTCCAGGAGCAAACCAAGCCTTGGCTGACTGGTTTCACAGTGGCCATGATGTCCGGACTGGTTGCAGCTGGGGTCACTGCTGAACAGACTCTGCCTTACTACGCTGTACTGACCACTGTGGCCGTCCACCTCACTCACCAGGTGAGAGAGCCAATGAAGTCCGTGTATATGTGTAAATATATATATATGTTCTTAAGATATATTTCTTTCTTTAAAATATGATATTAGCTTTTCTGTCTTGTAGATTTACACACTGGACATCAACAAACCAGAAGACTGCTGGAAGAAATTTTTGTCAAACAGAAACCTTGGACTGTTGTTGTTTTTAGGTATTGTTACTGGTAATTTGTGGAAGGAACGAAGGGAGACTTTGCTGCAACAGGAGGAAGAACTCGGATAAGTGAGACAGTCAGTGCTCAGTAAATTTGATTACAGGCTTTGTTTTTAAGCCAGGAAGTAAAATTATTTCTTTTCTTACAAAACATCACGTACGGTTATTGATGTTATAAAATCCCATTTATATGTGTTAAATTAAATTAAATGATCATTTCCCTCAACATGAGTGTATAACTTACTTCTGTATTTAAAAAGAACACAAAAGAAAAGCCAAACTGACTGACTCTTGAATAATAGATGAATCTGCAGCAGGTATGGTTATTATTGGTTGACGCACTTTAAACCTGCACTAAGTGATTAATGACCACTAGAGGGCAGTATGCTTAATTTGCCACCTCCTTAATGTCTTGTACACCCAGGCCTTATTGTTTTGTTTTGGGCCACCAACTATTAAAAGTCTTCGGCTCGACTTTCTTCAAGAGTCACTGGTTTACTTTGGCCCTCCGTCTCCATCAGATTAGGCAGCGTACGCCCACTCAAGACCTCTGCCAGTGATTTTATACGAGATGCTGGTGAGAGTGGTCCTGATGCCTCAGTGGTCCAGACATCTGCATCGTTTAGTCTGCCCCATTCTGGAGAGTTTCCTGGTGAATTCACTGGACTCCAACGGCCTCCACAGTCACCAGATCTCAATCCAATAGAAGCTTTGGGATGTGGTGGAACGGGAGATCTGCATCATGGATGTGCAGCCGACAAATCTGCAGCAACTGTGTGATGCTATCATGTCAATATGGACCAAACTCTTTGAGGAGTGTTTCCAGCACCTTGTTGAATCTATGCCACGAAGAATTAAGGCAGTTCTGAAGGCAAAAAGGGTCCAACCCGGTACTAACAAGGTGTACTTAATAAAAGACACATTTATAAATCAGAATGATATCAAATCGTTGGTTCACTAAAACGTGACCCAGGACTTCGAATACAGGGGTCATAGGGCCCAATAGATCACTAAAGAGTTGCATTGAGACTCTGCATTTATAAACGTATGCCGTGAAATCGATCATTTGATTAATTCATGATAATAATAAAAAACTTTATTTGTACAGCACCTTTCATACAAGAAATGGAGCTCAAAGTGTTTTACAGCAAGAAAATACAAGCAGTGCTTCACATAAAAACAAATATCAAGGAACATTAAAAGATGTTAATGTAATTTAGAAATAAAAATAAACACAAGACAACACATTAAAAAAACAAGATCGAGTTAGAATATAGAATAAAACGAAACACATTTTAAAGGCACAGTAGTGCATAAGTACGGGCAGTCATTATTAAATTGTAATGATAGCTACCTGTATGTGAAGGCTAGATGTCGTCATTTGGCAAGAAAATAACACAACATGCAAATGGATTGAAAAGTGTTGCATTAAAAACTGATGTTGTTCTGACAACCAGCTGCACTGTAAAAAAGGATTTTGGAGGGTAGTAGTTACTATCCATGTAAATAATTAAAATTTTACTCAAGTATATTTGTCAGCAAGTGAAAGAAATAAAAATGTGTAAATTCTACCTGCACTACCTAATTGTTAACAGTAACAACTGCTGCATAAAAAAAAAAAAAAAGTATAAAAGTATAAAACCTAAAATGTACCCCCAGATATCAGCACTGCACTGCAACATGCGCATGCGTCAGCATTCAAGCGCCAAGGCTCATTTCATCGGCGGGAATGTGGACTGTCCACGGGTCGATCTTTTTCTGTATCAGTATCATAAATGCAAATATTAACTTATTCGGTGGTTAGATGCAGCGTGCTTCTGCGTCACATTAGGAATTTAAGTTTGGAGCCTCCTTTAGCCACTGCTGGTTGATCATTGGTAAGCTGATAGCTGCAGTGCTGGCGCCACAGGTGAGCTACTTAACCTTAATAATTCTAAAATGTTGTTGTGGGGGGAAAAAAAAAAAGCCTCCACGTGGTGACATTTAACACGGGCATGAATTCAATGCATTGCTGAACCTGCTGAACCTGCTGAACCTGCTGTCAGGCTCGGGAATTCAAGCTACCCAGCCAGCTATCTTGTTGGCAAATGTGAGTAAAAAAAAAAAAAAGTTAAGTTGGTAAATTAAATAAATTAGACCAGCTGCCAGTTGCAGGTTTTGCCCTGAGAAGTCAATAGGCTGTGCCTTTTGATTTTTATTACCCTGACAATTCAAATAACCTGGTGAAATACTCGTAATAAAGTGTGAAACGGGTATTACACGTTTCTTGCCAGAGTGAGTGGATGCTGAGAGCAGACATGTCCAGGCTTGTAAAGTTTACAAGTGGTAGAAAATAGGCAAGTTCAGTTTGTCCATGAATAAAAACTGTCGTACACATAGTATGATTACGTAATTATACTTAGAGGTGTCTGTATTACTATTAAGATGATGATGTACTACATTATGTAAGAGAATATACGGTTGTCCTGCAATGCCTTATATTGAAAGGTGTTTCTAATATTCTGCCCCTCTCATGTATGGTGAGGCCCAAATATTAGAAACCTCAATATAATGCTGTCCAGTTCAACACCACTGCAAATTATGACCTCAATAGTAAACATTATTAAATTAATACCTGTCTGACAGTATAATTAAACACAGAACATTCTTATGACACAAAGTAATGAACTGGTGTGTGTGTGTGTGTGTGTGTGTGTGTTATATAATATATATACAATATATTTATACTAGTTAATGCATAATGTGCTGCATCATTCGTTATTAACACCGACAACTCAATACAATATCATAATACTACTATATTATACACAACAGTATACTGCACAGTACAGTAGGGGCAGAATATTAGACCCTACTCCGGCTCTGCCGTCCTGCGGTCCTGCCCGAGCCCGCCGGGACGCGTCTCCATCCTGCGACATCTCACCAGCCTGGCCCCGGTGACAAGGACATTAGGCTTCCAAGCCCCGTTGGACCTTATTGTCTTTATGCACGTTCTGTGGACATTGATCGACCCGTCCGCTCCACGGAGGAATAAAGCTCCTGTTCTTAAGCCTGCCTGCTGTGAGTGTGCGTTCCACTTTTAAATTGCTATTTTAATTATGCGCTATTTATGCAATGGTAGTGTGTTTTATCAATATGCTGTTTATATGTTAAAATATGCTGTTTATATGTTAATCCAAAATGCTATGATTTCATGTTCAGCCTGAAGGTTAATGTTTTAACACTTTTGAAGTGTCTTGTGTCTGACTTTATTTTTTCTCCCCAGCTGGACTCATGAAAACCCATGACGAGAACATGAGAAGCAGGTGTGTATACCAGTTTTCACAACATAAACAGGAATCAGGTACCTGAACTAAACAGTGACTGAGGACCCTAAACTGAGGAGTGGGTGTGCTGCCATATTGCAAATGAATTGGCTGTGCAAAATATGTAACTTCACAACATCAAAACGATGGGAACTGTTGACACACTATAGATTACAACATGGGCATTTTGGTTGAAACCAGTCCATACCCTGTCTCCATTATGATTCCTTGCACCTTTAGGACATGGGGTGCATTACGGACACATTTGTCCAGGCCAGCTCCTCACCTTCACATGCTTAGTGTGTAATTCATGCTGTTTCCACACAGAACGACTATATTTTGAGCACCTTGGTGGCCACCTTAAAAAGAATGAAACTGTACTTTGTGTTTTCCAAGATTGTGACTACAAGACAAACATATAGACAACTTTTCACAGTCATAAGAGCCTGAAACATAGTCCACATTCGATAGAAGAGTTTAAGACTGCAGTTTTTCATGCATGCCAAAGCCAAATGCTTGAAGAAAGGGAATCTTTTGAAAGTGAAAACTATTGTGACTCAGTCCTTGAGGAGGATGAAGACTTGAAAAAAAACAATTATCAAGAGACTGGGGTTGCTCCTCCTTAAATTGGAATGCATTTTCAATGTGTCTAATACATGTATAGATGAACTAGTAGAGGAACTTAATTTCCTTTCATCATCTGCACCTGGCCCAGTTATTAAAGACTTATTATACTGAGCACTTTGAGGAAGTATGCCTGTACTTTTGAAGATTCAGTGATTTCAGAACTTGTCAAAGATCTTTGCCAGCTGAACCCTTTCAGTGCTGCTTTAGGAGCTGATGGTCCTTTAAGCAAACACTATAGGAGAGACCAGTTTATAAAGGAGCATCTCTCACTCACTGAACCAGTTGAGTATATACTTGACGGCAGTGAGAAGAAAACCTTCCAATATGTACCAATTCTCCCATTATTGTCTCAACTTGTGAACAATGGACACATTCAAGATGCAATAATGCAAAATAGAAGGCCATCTAATATTTCTTCTGGGTACACATCATTGCATGATGGATCTTTCTTCAGAGAAAACAGCTTTTTATCTGGAGTTGAACTTCAATTCCCATTCATTGTTTACATAGATGACTTTGAAGTTTCCATCACGCAAGAAGCACAAAGTCATGGCTGTTTACTGGGTGATTGCAGACATCTCTGCTACCTTGCGATCTACTCTGACTTCCATTTACCTGGCCATCCTTTGTAAGTCAGATGATGTCAACCAATATGGATACCCGAAGGTGTTGAAGCCACTGCTCCAAATCTTCCAAGATTTGAAATGCTTGGAAGATGATGGTATTTAAGAGCAGGAATGTTTCCACTACGAACTAAGTCCAACCATACCGTGCATGTCGAAGCAGCATTGTCTGACACTGTGGAAGCTCATCATTGTGGTGTAAAAAGACAGTTTACCATCTCTGAACGATTGAGTTACTTTCATGCCACGTCAGGTTATCCCCTGACGCTCTGCATGATTTGCTTGAAGGAATCGTACCTTTTGAACTGGCACTGTGTCTCGATGTCGATCAATGAAGAAGAAATACTTTTCTCTTCAGGAGCTTAATTGTTCCATCCGTCAGTTTCCTTACAAGTGGAATGACAAAGGAAACTGTCCACAAGCTATTCCCCTGACTTTTGCATCACGTAAGAGTGTCGGAGGCAATGCACATGAAAACTGGTGTTTATTGCAGATGCTAATTATGATTGGTGACAAAGTACCAGAAGATGACACAGTGTGACAGGTTTTGATGACCTTGAAAGATGTTGAGCTTGTCATGGCTCCTGTCCACACAGTTGAGACACTGGGATACATGGAAAGCAAGATCAGTGAACACCATTACAGGTATTTGGATGTGTTCCCACAGGAGAACAGGCTTACAACTAGTTTTGGACCACTTGTGGCTCTCTGGACCATGTGTTTCAAAGCCAAACACTTATTCTTTAAAAGGATTGCGAGGCATACCGGGTTATTCAGAAACATTCTCTTGACATTGGCAAGAAAACACCAATGAATGATTGCACACCACATCCATGATGCCAACACTCCTTGGCTGAAGCTGAATTATTGTTATCATGCCATATCAATCATTTGTGTATTGCTAGTGAAAAAACATCAAATTTTAACAAACCGCAATCTCTTCTCTCTCTGTCTCCCTACAGCTGATGACGATGTCCGTCCAGTTGCGAGTTATCATAGAAGAACATGATATACGAAAGTTGAAGCTTTCATCTGGAATTCCTAAAACAGTGGAAGGTCTGGTTTCAACAATAGCTGATAGTTGAAAAGCCACACTGACCAACTTATGAAGGTGCTCGTGAGCGATAATCCTCTGGCCGAGGAGAACCCAGCAGTGTCCATTGTCATAGAGGGGAACCAAGTTCTGAAGTGGGAAAACCGAACCAAGACATGTGTGCTGCTGATGGGACTCATCTATGCTCTAAACCTTGAGTATCCGAAGAAGCTCAAGTACACATTTGAAGTGTTCCAGAAACTTTTTTTGGAGCTTGATGGAGCAAAGCTGCTGAAGAAGGTCGGAGGCCCAAAGGCTCTGAAATACACTCATGGATTGAACTGTTTGCACTCAAGATCAGGCACAGACATGATCACTAAAATTATCCATCCTGATCAGACAGGACTCTTCACTGGAAGATAGTATGGCGATAACTTACGACACTTATTAAACAAAACATCCCATCAAAAGAAGAGAAATCAGAGGCAATGATTATGTCCCTAGATGCTCAAAAAGCATTTGACCGTGTATCATGGCAATATTTATTCCAAACACTAAAACGGTTCAGATTTGGCCCTAATTTTTTCAATTGGATACAAACATTATATTCATCATCACAGGCAGCTGTTAAAGTTAATGGATATAGATCACAAAGATTCACATTGGAACAAGGCTGCTCGCAATTAGTATCGAACCCTTGGCCCAGCTCATCCGAGATGATAACAAAATAAAAGGAACTGTAATACATAAAGAAGACCATAAAATATCTCTTCACGCCGATGATGTATTATATCTGACGCAACCTGCATCAACAATACCACATCTAAAGGACCTCATCTCGCAGTACGGATACTACTCAGGATACAAGGTAAACGTGGAAAAAACAGGCTATGGATGTCAACGGTAACATCCCAAGAAGTGTGAAACTCCAAAGTGGATTTAAATGGCCAAAAGACGGTATAAAATACCTTGGCATATACATCCCACCATCCTTACAGAATTTGTATGATGCCAATTATCGTAAAATAGTTCGGTGCACTAGTGGACTAGCGTTATAACCTGTTATTTCCAGTTCTAGTGAAATGAACAAGGTCATACCACCGAATACCTGGGAGGAGATGTGTACAGAGGCACACCTAGTTAAACCCCAAACCTCAAACCCCTGGAGGGAATTTACATGGAAAATACACGGTGTTCAGAACACCAGAAATAGTAGCCAAGATGGGCCGACACGTCCCAACTTATGTTGGCGGAACTGTGGAACACGTGCTGCCAATCACATATATATATATATATTCTGGCTATGCCGGAAGTTAAATGTATCCTGGAGAGAAGTCTTTGATGCCCTGAGATATTCCAACAGGACATCCCACCAGACCCCACAGTAGCACTATTGGGAGCGATACCTGAAGGCCTTCAAAAAAAATACCTTCTAAAGATACTACTCACAGCAGCATTGACGTGTATAACCATCACATGGTTCAAACCGGATCCCCCCACATACAGTATATGGATCCAAAAAGTATGGGACATCTATCAAATGGAGCGAATCACATATTCTTTAAGGTTCCAAAAGTTTATCTTTACTAAACGATGGGGTCGTGTCGCTGCATTATTAATACCATGAGAGTTATTACTATATGTTGCTCGGCCCCCTGGTTGAACTTTCATCTGTTAACTTTCTCCATACACACATTATACACCATCTTCTCTGAAAAGTATATATAGCACCTACGATAATACATTCAGGAGTGGACGATTATTACTTCGTCACCCTCTTTTTAAAATTTTTATTTAATTTAATTATTTATTTGTTTTCTTATTTCCCCAATTTTTCTCTTGGAGTAAGCACTATTTCTTGTTTGTTCTTTCTGTGCGTTGTACCTGAATATCATGTACATGTATGTGTATTCTGGCTTCATTTTCTGTTTTGTATGTTTTTTGAATTTTGGGTTAATTAAAAAGGAACTGACATGATCAACTCCCGGGTCTGACAATCATTTTTCAAGAAAAAAAAAAAAAACATTTCCTGAGTAGCTATTTTTGATTAATTATCATATTGATTAATTCTTAATAAAATCAATTAAGTAGCTGATCCTACTAACAATCAGAATGTTATATTACTCACTTTTTTTTTTTAAACATTAGTTGTATAATGTATTGAGAAATGTTAGGTAGACTTTACCTAATTTCTTTTAGTGTATTAGCTGTTAAATATAGGTGTTTTTTTACTCAAAACAAACAGTGAAATCTGCCTAAAGAAACAGAGTGCAAAATTGTTACATCACTTTTATAGGTTTCTTTTTACAGTGTGATCATCATCAGTTGCGTGCCTGGGGAAGCCTCAGTCCATATTTTTGCAGCAACCAAAAGAAGTCTGTTCTATTTTATTCCCCCAAATCAAACCACAGCTCAAGAGGTCCATCGTCACATAAACCAAAGTGTATTTGGGTAAAATTCCTGCCCCACCTTGACCTTTATTTGTCTTACAGTCCTGGTTCAGCTGTATTTCACTTTTTATCCCGAGCTAACAGGATTTACTGCATGTAAGAAATAACAGGGAGTAGTAGAGCAGTGGTTTATTTGTGTGACACTGTACAGAACAACAATCAGCGTAAACAAAGCAGGAGATAGAAAGGTTGAAGATAAAAAGAGAGTTCAAGCACCAGCACTCTGGTCTGTGACATGTGCACACAATGACCAGCAAACTGAGCAGTAAAGTGATGTAACTAATATTAAAAGTATGAATGTAAGTAGTAGTTCACCAATCTTTTAAGAAAACGTAACATTTAGAGACAAACTGCTTTTTCACTGCCAGATTTACACAACCAGACAAATCTAAGATAAGTACTCAAATAGTGTCAGAGTCACGATCTTGTTTTGTGCAGTTATTTCTCTTCTTTACAAACGCACATCCATTACAAAAGTGCCAACTGTGTCATAATGGTTTCAGTAATGAAGATGATCTTCATTACAATATGTTAAAACTCCAAGTATATTTTTGTAACATATTTTGGAGGGAAATATGTAAATTACAAGGAATGATTTAACGTAAAAGAAGTCAAATAGCAGGTAGGGTGAGCTATCTGGATCAAAGATGACTCACTTTCGACTCGACTTGTCTGATGTGCTACATGAATGAACATGTCTTCTCCCCGACAATTCTTAATGGCTGACTCATGGCTGAAGCAACGACTCGCTCAGGGCACTGAAACATCCCTTTCTTTTCGTCACCTTTGCTTAAGTCATTTATGCTCCCGCCCCATTCAATGTCCCTGATAGTGATGTAAATAATGAGGTCATGAAACATGAACTCTGGACAGTTGATCTTATAATAAAACTGGAATGAATAACGAAACAACAGCATGCACACATTACATGTTCATACACTTTATGGATTTTAATTTGACTGATGAGAATTCATTTAAAAAAAAAAAAAAAGAAGAAGAAGACTCCAGGTCCTCAGCCTCATGAGCAGCATGGTGACATAGAGGAAGAGTGAGATGATGGCCCACATCAGTAGGATTCATGTTTTGGGAACCAAAAAGATTTGATAGAAATCAGTCAAATAGCTGCTGAGGTATTTGAGTCAGGACCGAAGTGGTAACTGACCAACAGTCCTTTGACCCGTGCTGCTAGCGCGCTTAAAACTGACTTCATTTCAGTTCGGCAGAGAAACTGATTTATGCGCGTGGCTGCCACACAGCTAGCTGCTATGTGATGAGCTAAAACACTGTTAGTATTATTGAGTTTAGACAGCTGTATTACTAAAGTAATTTATACACAACAGATTAATATTGCTACTAATCTGATTAAGTCTTTACTGGTTTATTTGTTTTTAATCCTCTGCTAGTCCGTGCGAGCCAAGCATGGATGATAGTAAAGTGTTTTTATCTGGATTTTTGATGAGACATCAATCAGTACAATTCATGTCAACGGGAGTCCTTTTTGTCAAAGTAAAAGTTCCTGAGTTTTTATTAAATATCAGGAAAAGAAAAATCCAGATTTGACCTGTTCCTCAGGTGAACAACGCTGCTTTTTAAATCAGGAATAGTTGGGTTCCTCTCAAATTTGTTTTCATCCACATTTACTGAAAACAGCCATCACAACATCTGGTACCATGATACTCATCAGTGCTGGAAAGTAACTAAGTACATTTACTTAGGTACAAGTGCTGCATCTAAGTACAATTTAGTGGTACTTGTACTTGACTTGAGTATTTCCACTTGATACTTCTACTCCATCACATCTCCAAGATCTTATACTCTGTATTTCACTACATTTATCTGATAGCTTCAGTTACTTTTCAGATACATTTTTTTAAAACAAAAATACATGATCAGTTGCCAAAATATACATTAATATACACAGATTAGATGCTTCAACAGTACCATGTGTTGATATTAGCTCGACCATGACAACATTCAAATTCTGCTCAAATGCACATCGATGATATTGTTCAATGTTCCAGTCATTAATATATGATAAATACAACACTCGTTTTTCCTAGTTAGGTCTTTTACTTTTGGCACTTTAAGTACATTTTGCTGACTTTACTTAAGTTATATTTGAGAACACACTTGTAGTGTGGTATTTCTACTTCTACTTCAGTAAAAGTTCTGAGGACTCCTTCCTCCACTGATGTTTGTGAGATGTGTCTCTACCTTCAACTTGCAAATGTTTTTTTCTTACCAACATACATTTAATTACATTTTTTTTTTGCTGGAAGCTATAACTAGCTCAGAAAAAAAGCAAATACAGTGGGTACGGAAAGTATTCAGACCCCTTTAAATGTTTCACTCTTTGTTTCATTGCAGCCATTTGCTAAAATCGAAAAAGTTCATTTTATTTCTCATTAATGTACACTCAGCACCCCATCTTGACAGAAAAAAACAAATGTAGAAATTTGTGCAAATTTATTAAAAAAGAAAAACTGAAATATCACATGGTCATAAGTATTCAGACCCTTTGCTGTGACACTCATATTTAACTCACATGCTGTCCATTTCTTCTGATCCTCCTTGAGATGGTTCTACTCCTTCATTGGAGTCCAGCTGTGTTTAATTAAACTGATTGGACTTGATTAGGAAAGGCACACACCTGTCTATATAAGACCTTACAGCTCACAGTGCATGTCAGAGCAAATGAGAATCATGAGGTCGAAGGAACTGTCCAAGGAGCTCAGAGACAGAATTGTGGCAAGGCACAGATCTGGCCAAGGTTACAAAATAATTTCTGCAGCACTCAAGGTTCCTAAGAGCACAGTGGCCTCCATAATCCTTAAATGGAAGAAGTTTGGGACGACCAGAACTCTTCCTAGACCTGGCCGTCCAGCCAAACTGAGCAATCGTGGGAGAAGAGCCTTGGTGAGAGAGGTAAAGAAGAACCCAAAGATCACTGTGGTTGAGCTCCAGAGATGCAGTAGGGAGATGGGGGAAAGTTCCACACAGTCAACTATCACTGCAGCCCTCCACCAGTCGGGGCTTTATGGCAGAGTGGCCCGACGGAAGCCTCTCCTCAGTGCAAGACATATGAAAGCCTGCATAGAGTTTGCCAAAAAACACATGAAGGACTCCCAGACTATGAGAAATAAGATTCTCTGGTCTGATGAGACCAAGATTGAACTTTTTGGCGTTAATTCTAAGCGGTATGTGTGGAGAAAACCAGGCACTGCTCATCACCTGCCCAATACAATCCCAACAGTGAAACATGGTGGTGGCAGCATCATGCTATGGTGTTTTTTTTTCAGCTGCAGGGACAGGATGACTGGTTGCAATTGAAGGAAAGATGAATGTGGCCAAGTACAGAGATATCCTGGAAGAAAACCTCTTCCAGAGTGCTCTGGACCTCAGACTGGGCCGAAGGTTCACCTTCCAACAAGACAATGACCCTAAGCACACAGCTAAAATAACAAAGGAGTGGCTTCGGAACAACTCTGTGACCATTGTTGACTGGCCCAGCCAGAGCCCTGACCTAAACCCAACTGAGCATCTCTGGAGAGACCTGAAAATGGCTGTCCACCAACGTTCACCATCCAACCTGACGGAACTGGAGAGGATCCCCAAATCCAGGTGTGAAAAGCTTGTTGCATCATTCCCAAGAAGACTCATGGCTGTACTAGCTCAAAAGGGTGCTTCTACTCAATACTGAGCAAAGGGTCTGAATACTTATGACCATGTGATATTTCAGTTTTTCTTTTTTAATAAATTTGCACAAATTTCTACATTTCTGTTTTTTTCTGTCAAGATGGGGTGCTGAGTGTACATTAATGAGAAATAAAATGAACTTTTTTGATTTTAGCAAATGGCTGCAATGAAACAAAGAGTGAAACATTTAAAGGGGTCTGAATACTTTCCGTACCCACTGTACATCTCCATGTGCCACCATAACAGCATTGTATGAGTTTGATAAACCAATACTACAAATACAGGATCACTCTGTACACTTAAATGTCCCTCCATTCAATATTACCACACACCACTGAAGTTTGACTATCAATGTTTTTGAGTAATTTGATCCCAGTTATTAAGCAACACTTTATTGACAGCTGGATAAATGCCACTAAAATCGGTCTCACAATGTTCTGGCCCAGTTCTCAGACACTTTTTAACCCACACAACAACTGAACACATCCTGATGTTGGTGAAAGTCTGTGAGGCCTCAGTTTTCAGGGTGGACTTTAAAGTTGCCAGCTGAAACCTCTCTGGAGTGATACGTCTGTTATATTCCTCCTCTTGGTGAACGGAAGATGGGCACGTGAGAAAGTTTAGCAGCTGTTTTACCGGGGCTCGTCATTGCGTCACGCAGCATCTCCGCTCTGATTGGTGCGATCTTGTGCAACTGTGCAGTAGTATAAAGTCTGCGGTTTGAAGGAGTTGGCAGTGTCTCCTGCACGGACCGTCAGTCTCAGTGGGGGGAAAACTCTCCTGGAGAAGGGAGATAAACAAAAAAACAAAACAAAAACAAAACACCAGGCTTCACCCACTTTTCTGCACACTTGTTTTGCAAAGTGATTTAGAGATGCAGAGCTGCGCCAAGTCCTGGGGGATCTTCTTGGCCAAGTCGGTGAATCCCAGCGCACCGTGCCGGCGTCTGAGTGACAAGAGCCGCGTGGTTTGGAAACTTCAGTGCAGGAACCGAAACACCTGCGCGTCCCTAACAACAGCAGCCCGGGGTCTGAGGACGTCTGCAGCCCTCTCCTCCAGACAGATAGAGAGAATTTTACCCAGGCACGATGATTTCGCGGAGAGACACATCGGTCCAGGTGAGAGGGAGAAGAGAGAGATGCTGGATGTTCTGGGACTCGAGGTAAGATTTCAAAATGGGCGCAGAAGCATGCTTTTGTTGTTAATATCTTGCATATAACATGTGCACTAAGCAGTATATTGATACTACTTAATATCCACTGACACGGTTCCAGTGTTGGTTATTCATTAAAATGCTTTTTTTTTTTCTTTTTTTTCACAGTCGGTCGACCAGTTGATCGAAAACACTGTTCCAGCCTCCATCCGCATGCTACGGAGTTTGAAAATGGATGATCCAGTCTGTAAGTTTATTTAAATCTATATTTTCTTGCTGAAACAATAACCTTTTGGCGTTACACGTGAAGCCTCGTGCTGGAAGGCTGTGCCATCCCCCTCGATGCGATCGTGCCAAACCCGCTTTAAATCGGTAAATAGCATTTAAAATGCGTGTAAAAACGGGCTGTTTGTCGCGCTCATCTTTTCCCCCACATCCAACGGACGCTGAATGAAGCCAAGTGAGTGGCTGAAATGTAGGTTGCACCTCTATTGTGCGCCGTGGAGCGCGCTCCGCTGTTAAGTCTTCCTTTGAACATATTTGGAGTTGTTTTTGCGAAACTCGGCGAGCGGCACCAATCTCCTGTTGGGAAGCCGATGCTCATAGGATGGCAACTGGAGTGTAAAGTTGAGCCCTGAGCTCCGGGGTCCCAAGTCCAGTTCAATCTGGTTACAGCGTTCACATTACATCACAGCCGAGGGGCTTCCTAATAAGGTGACTTCTGTATGTTTTGCATCACATTAGCCCGGATGCCTTTTTTTTTTCTTCTCCCCACAGCAGCCAGACACAATCCCTCCGTTTTTTTTTGTTGTTTTTTTTGTTTTTTTTTACCACTTATTGTTTTTGGCTTATTTCTGAGAACATATCCACTGGAGACAGAACAATGAGGTGACATTAAGAGCTTTATCCAGTCATTAAAGTAAACAACTTTAACCCTTCTTTAAGATGCATCTCTGTTGATTGTAAAATGAATAAATGATGGCTCGCTACAGAAATAACTCTGCTCCCAAATGCAAATGTGTTTTAGGTTGATTCATTTGTTGAGCTCACAATCCTGAATGTGCTCATGTACAACATTTAAAAGAATAGGCTGAAACCAGCATCTCAAAAAGAGCATACCTCTCTTCTGGTATCAATAAAATGTCATGATATTGCAAATAAGCACTCAACACAGTCTCTTCTTAATATAGGTAGGTTTATTCATTTTTAATCATAGCTAACTGAAATCATCTAGATTTTGTAACATGATGCTTCAGCTAACTATTATTTTCAATATCAATTAATCTGTCAAACATTTGATCAATCCATTTTAATTTTTTTAACAGACTTTAGATGTCCATATCTAATGAAAAATACCTGTCAGAAGGGACCTCAAATAGCTTGTCTGACTAATACCCCAAATTATTAAAATGTATTATGATGTACGATGAAGAAAATCAGAAAAATTCAATAGCAAGGTCCTAAAATATATTTTTGCCTTTTTTTTTTGTTTGTTTTGTTTTGCAATAAACGGGGACAATTAATCCATCATCAAATCAGCTAAATTATTTTTATATTGATGGACTAAAATGTTTTGGCTTCAAATTTAATCATGTCACGTTAGAATAACCCTGAAAGACAATAAATCTGACATTGAAATTGCACTCGATCTAAGCTTGGACTTTCCTACACGTGTAACAAAAGGTGTGTTGCAACACATTATGATTATGTACACTTAATAAATGCTGACACGGGTCTATTGCAGAGTCTTTAATGGCTCTGCAATCATAAACTTGGGTTGTTTGACAGCAGAAATCATTAATCTAACCCCAGGGAGATACTATAGAAAATCTAATGTTTAGAAAAAAAAAAAGTTGAGATAAGAAGTTGCCAGTGCTCAGGTGTGTCTTTTCTGTATCACCTCGTCCCTCTGATCTGCCCTTGTGTCAGCCCCTCCTCTTACTCTGTCAGGTTTCATAATGCAACAAGCCATGCTGAAGGAACAAACTGGAGGCCATGCTGGTTTTCTGCTTGTTCAGCTTTGAAGGGCTTCAGTTTGCAAAGCCAGTGAGGGATTCTCTTTTCAACAATAGACCTCCTGGATGGTTCTGAATCAGGCTTTTTTGTAGAACTCTGGGACCATGGGAAAGCAGTCCTTCCTACTGAAGCCAACTCGCGTATACACACACTAACAACTCAACCTGATCTGACTGATCATCTACTAAAGTTAATTTTTGTTCAGAAATTCACCACCTCTACATCCCTCTTCAGAGTTAAATGTCCCTCGTTTGCCTTTTTACGAAGCTGTAAATATCCACTTGTATACTGGCGAAGGTCCCGCTCACCACCAAGGACTAGAGGTGTCTTTCTTTTCTGAAAACGGGAGTAGTCAGGGCTCTCGGCTCAGACGGGCCGTATTGTCCATTCCTTGGAGTTGCTAGGCAGCTAGGAAGGCCAGAGGAATCTCAGAGGCTGGTTGGGCACTGGCAGAGCTCCCTTACAGCACTGGGGAATGAGGCTAAATAACATCAGCAAACAAACTACATGGGTTTTGTCTTTCCTCTGATGGTTAGAGGGCTTTTTCATATGACGCGTGTATTGTCTGATCTTCAGTTTAACAGGTTTTTTTTTGTTTTTTTTTAAACACCATACTCTTATTATTTTTATATTAAAAACATCCTACACATTTTTAGTGTTCTGTTGTAGTTAGGGCTGCAACTAATTATCTTTTTTTTTTCTTTCAATATCGTGTTGATTTTGATTAGTTTGGTAGATAAAACTTTTAAAGAGAGCCGTGCCCATTACAATATCCTATAGAGTATAAGGTTATGTCACATGCCTCGTTTTATTTCAAGCAATGGACCAAACCCCACAACTTTATTTCCTTTTAACGTCAGACCCAAAATAGTGGTGAATTTTTACATTTGAGAAGTCAGAGTTGCTTTTGAATTGACTCAAATAATAAGTCAACTGTCAAAATGAATGATATTAGTTTTTCTTTTAATAAAGTAATTGTTGCAGTTCTAACTGTATTTAGACCTCCTGACCACCTCTGACTGATTGCATGCAGCACTGATTTTTTTTGATCCTGTTATACAGTCAGTGTCTCACATGAGAGAAGTGGTGCTGCTCATTGAGATATCTTGTTACATTTATAGCAGTTCTATGGACATAAAGTTAAACATCAAGTAGAGTTATTTTGTGTCATGAATGTACAACCCTGTTTCCAAATGAGTTTGGGTGCTGTGTAAAATGTGAATAAAAACAGTGATGGTTTGAAAATCATGTAAACCCATACTTAATTGAAGATTGACCAAAGAAAACGTATCAAATGTTGAATCTGAGAAATGTTGTTATTGTTTTTTTTGTAAAATATATTCTCATTTTTAATTTGATGCCCTGGGTTACATCATTTCTTTTTACAACACTGGAAATGTTTTGGAACTAAAGAGACCAGTTACTGGAGTTTTGAAAGTAAAATATTGTCCCATTGTTGACTTGATATAGGGTTTCAGCTGGTCAACATCTCTGTCATATTTTTAATTTCACGATGTGCCAAAAACATTTTTAAATTGGTGATGGGACTGGACTGGACAAGTGACAATCAGTTGTTGCTGTGTGTTTTACAATTTACAAGTCCTATTATCTTGCATTTGACACTTATCAATATCAAAAGTTAAATGTCCTCGCTCTAAATATTTTACAGGTGAGAATGAGATTCTGGAGTCTCTACAGAAGATTGCATCAAAGAACAAAGTATGGAGGTCCTACATCGGCATGGGCTACTACAACTGCTTCGTACCGCCACCCATCCAGCGCAATCTCCTGGAGAACGCAGGCTGGTGAGTGGCTTCAGGCGACCTTACCCGATGCTGACACGGATAACTAATGACGTTTGGGTTCATGATTTGAAGCTTAATAACTGTGGTGCAGAGTAACATGCCTTTTTAATTGGACGCCTTGTGATTTGAGTTTAATAAAATACTCGTGAGACGTGTGATTTGCTTCTCGCCTGCTTTCTGCCGAACAAGATTTTCTTTCACCCAAATCCAAATCAGCCATTCCTGCCCACGTTTTCTCCAAACTCCCAGGGTCAGAGGAGACGTACAATGCATTCCACTGTCCCATCTCGTTTCCTTGAATACCATCGAGATTGGGCTATTGTCCCTGTGTTCAAACTCACTCTGTGATTCATTGGGCTGGTTTGTCCTCAGGGTGACTCAGTACACGCCTTACCAGCCCGAGGTCGCTCAGGGTCGCCTGGAGTCTCTCCTCAACTACCAGACCATGATCTGTGACATCACAGGCCTGCCTGTGGCCAATGCCTCCCTGCTGGACGAGGGAACGGCTGCTGCTGAGGCCATGCAGCTCTGCCACAGGTATTTATCTCATGTTGTGAATAAAGTCACAGGAAGAAACCAAGGAGCAAATACGTGTTGTATGTTTAACCTATGTCCAAGAGTAACCTGTTGTAGATTCAAGATGTAATTTGTATGTTGTGTTACAAGTCTTGGTTACAGTGTTCTCAAATGGTTGATGTTGTTTACATCTTAGACAGAACAAAAGAAGAACCTTCTACATTGACCCACGCTGCCATCCCCAGACCATTGCTGTGGTGCAGACCAGAGCCAAGTATGTGCTTTTATTTTTTTTAGGTCTACTATTGTATGGCTCCATTCCCTATACAGAGATCAATAAAATCAAGCTTTGACTGTGTTGCAGCTACATTGGTGTAAAAACGATACTGAAGCTGCCTCATGAGATGGACTTCAGTGGGAAGGATGTGAGCGGTCTGCTCTTCCAGTATCCAGACACTGATGGCAGGGTGGAAGACTTCACCGCCCTCATTGACCGGGCACACAAAGCCGGGGTAAGAGAGCTGTAACCACATGAAACAGCAAGTAAACGAATGTTAAGCATGGTTTGGAGCATGTTCGTGGTCGAAAAGAAGTAACTATTTAAATAATTTGATCTTGAACGGATGCAAATGACATCTGATCATCTGGATCTATAGCATGTTAGTGCTGAATTTTCTCTGTAGAGTTTATCTGTTTGCACATGCACAAGTTTTGATCTACCGTTTTGTGTTACGAGTATCAAATCTCATTCTCAAGGTGTCCCAAGAAAACCAATGGATGCCACTTTTCACAGGAGCTCCACTCAAAGTTTTATGCTGATGGCACAAGTGTATATGTAGATAGAAGAATTGGCTTTGGGCACATTTAGCTGAGGGGGTTTGCCAAGTTACATGTTATGAATCTAGCTCGTAGGGAGGAGGGAAGCATAATAAAACCAGATGTAATGGTAACCAAAAGTAATTTATTAATAAGGAGCTCAAAATTTTAACATGCACAAAAAAAGGTGAATTAAAAGGGGGATCAGGGCAATAGGGGCACTGCTCCAATCAGAAAACAGGAATGACCAAAAGAGACTAATCATTCTGCTAAGAATTTAAGCCAGAAGTACAGAGAGCAGCAGCTTTTGTTCTCATATTTCTAAACCCAGCAGCAACCAGCTGTGACATCAACTCATGGTTTGTGAACTGGTGCCACGAGGCCTCAAATTTCGGATATTGGCCGCATTTTAATAGTCCAGAATAGTTGTCTTTTTTTTTTTTTTTATAACCAAACAGAGTTAATGAACAATGATCTAGTTTATTTCAACCGCTCATCCCACTTTGTTTTCCTGTGTCCAGGCCCTGGCTTGCTGTGCCTCTGACCTACTTGCCCTCTGCGTGCTGCGTCCCCCTGGAGAGTTCGGCGTGGACATCGCACTGGGCAGCTCCCAGCGGTTCGGGGTTCCTCTCTGCTATGGCGGTCCACACGCTGCCTTTTTCGCCGTTAAAGACAACTTGGTCCGCATGATGCCTGGCAGAATGGTCGGCGTCACCAGGTGAGAAACAACATTCCCAGATCAAAATTGTATTTCTGAGTAAGTATTATTAAAAGGAAACTCTGAAATGTATTTTAATGTTTTAGGGATGCGGCTGGTAAGGAAGTGTATCGTCTTGCGCTGCAGACCAGAGAGCAGCACATCCGTAGAGACAAGGCAACCAGCAACATTTGCACCGCACAGGTAATAACAGGTTCACATTTTAATTGTGGGGTTAATGAATGTGAGTGTGTTGGAGGAGGAGTTTGATTCAAATCCAAGACTCTCTTAATAACCTTTGCGAGGAAAAAACCCCACTATTTTCACTAATAAATTGTGTTAAAGTTTCTTTTCTTTTTTTATTAATGCAAGTTAACTTTTTCCCTGTCGACCATATTGTTTCTCTTAGGCTCTGCTGGCCAACATGGCTGCTATGTTCACACTGTATCACGGTCCCCAGGGACTGAAACACATTGCTGAGAGGACACACAATGCTGCTCTGATCCTTGCGGAAGGTAAAATTGCTGATTTTGTGTTTGGTTTGATGCAGCGCCACAAGAGATCATTCCCTGAAAGTAGTCACCTCCACAAGTTTGTGCAATTTTTGCTCAACACAAAGATGAAATGGTCTGTTTTTTCCCCAAAATGTGTCAACATCCAGTATGTCTGAGATCATACATATGACCTGCTAAGGGATAGAAAGAAATGAGTGAGTGAATGAATTAAAAGACAAGTTGTAAACTGAGATTTACATGTCTTCTTTTGATACAATGTGGGGAATAACTGAATAAAGACTGGGCAGAGATCAATAGGTCATAATAGGAAAAGTTGAAAAAACATTGTTAGCAATACATTCTATCTTTTATCCAATTAAACACATGAAACTGTCCCCCCCCCCACACTTTTTTCCAGGTCTGAAGAGAGCGGGACACCGGCTGCACAGCGACATGTTCTTCGACACACTAAGGATTAACTGTAGCGTTGCTGCCAAAGACATCTTGGAGAGAGCTGTGCAGAGGCAGATCAACCTGCGAGTCTACTCTGAGGGAGTGGTGAGAATTAACCTAGTTTAGCAAGGTTGAAAAGATCACAGACACTGATGTTGGATTCTAAAACAATTCAGTCAAAAGTTTATCATTTTCAAGCAATGGTTTGCCATTGTTGCAGCACTGCAGGATCATTCTAAAAAGTGACACAACAAAGTCAAACATCACTGAATTACAGGATTATGGAACTTTCAGGATGACCAAATACAGCTGAAAAATGTTACCATCCAACCGCAGAAAAGTCCTCAACTGGAGCCCTTCACAGCGCATCACCCTCCCCACCCACCCACCCACAACAGAGCACAGAAGAAGATCAATACTGGCCAGTGGATAACATAATAACAGGCAACCATTTAAAAACATTTCAAAGTGCTTTTGTCATTTGAGAAGATTGTGTAGTATTTATAATCCACAAAGCCAAAGTAACTGATCTAAGAATAAATCAAAGGGTTGATGTTTTGGTCAGTAGTTGTATTGCAAACCATAGGTTACATATTATTTCTATGTAAAAGAGGCAAAAATAAACAATATTCTTTGAGGATAAATAATTTTGAGAAACTCTGTCATGTACTAGGCAGGTATAAACTAATTTTGTGTCAAACATCCACAGTGCTTTTGGCCTTGTGCTCTCTGTGACAGTTTTCATACCAAAATGGGAGGGGATGCTTTGAATGTTGTGGTAAACCTTCTTTTGATTTGCAGGGGATTGGTGTTGCTTTCAAAGAAATCCATTGTGTACCAAAGTCCTATTCAGAACTCTCCAGAAGTTATCTGGATCAGATCTATAATCCCACATTACATATGAAATGAAATGAAATGAAATGAAATATGTAGGCAACAGAACGTACTGAAGAAAAACAAGAACCATCGACTCATAGATAAATCTGAAGCCTCACGTATAATTAAAACTTCAGTGCTTATTTTGTAGTTGTGTTTGTGGGAAACCGACTTGGGTAGGATTCATGACTTTTTAAAATGCCTTTGTCCCCACTTCTCTTTACACAGCTGGGTGTCTCTCTGGATGAGACAGTGACTGAGAGGGACTTGGACGACTTGCTCTGGGTGTTTGGCTGTGAATCTTCAGCTGTACGTTGATGCTTATATATATATATATATATATATATATATTTATTTTTAATTTTTTTAAACAATCGTGGTTACCTTATGATTGCATCGTGAAAACCAGGAGTTTTAAAGTAAAGCATCACTTGGCTCTATTTTGAAATTCACAGGAGCTGATCGCTGAAAAGATGGGCGAGCGGGTGAAGGGGATCATGGGAAGTCCTTTCAAGAGGACAAGCAAGTACCTCACACACCAGGTCTTTAACAGGTTGGTTCTCAGTTTCTTTACAGCTAATAATGATGTTATGACAAACTGGACAGACTTGGTACCATAATTAGTTTGAATTGTTGTACATTTCTCACTTTGACTGGTGTCAACAGTGGTAGAAGGCATATTTAGGTCCTTAAGTAAAAGTAACAATACTACAGTGTAAAGATACTTTGTTACCAGCAAAAGTCCTGCATTCAAAATCCTACTTAAGTCAAAGTATCAGCATCAAAATATATTAAAAGTATCACTTGTGCTGAATTGCTCATTTCAGAGTTACATTTATTATTTAATTAATGTGGCAGCGGGAGCTTGTTTTGATGACTTTATATACTTCTGGCTGGCTTAATGTATAATGATATAGTATAATTTATAAGGTCAATTATATTTTATATTAATAATCTAAATCTGCAGAGTAACTAGAGCCTTAAAATGAATGTAGTAAGGAACAAAATATAAATTTTGCCTCCAAAATAGTGACGTAGAAGCAGAAAATAGCATAACAAGGAAATATTTAAGGACATCAGTATTGTACTTAATAGATACTAGAGTAAAAGTATTTGGTTACATTGGGCCACTGGGTATCAACCACCGCTGTACTTCCAAAGCCACTGATGATAAGTCTGTTTCACCACCACTACATTGCATAACAGCTGAAAATGTGCTGCTCAGACTTCTCATTACCTGATATGAAGCCCTGCTGCAGTTGCTACTGCTGTTGAATCTCATACAGCCATTTTAAATAACAGTAGTTATATAATTAACATGCAGCCAGTCTGTCTTTATGCCGACTGGTGGATCAGCCTCGTTAATGTCTGCAGTTGTAACTGCTTCTCATTAGTTGCAAAATAAGAGCTGTAAAGACAGCGCAGGCCTCTTGGTTTCTAAAAGTGGAACATATTATCTTTATTAGTGCCATAAAGACCGTCAAGTATCAGATCTTCTAATGTCCAAGTCCTCCATTTTTTTCTTTGACATAATCATTGAGATATACTAAAAAAAACAAACAAACAAAAAAACTGCTCAGTCAACCTTTCTACTCGGGGACATGGTAAGACTTGGCTTTAAATCAGTGACTTGAGTATTTGTGTCCCAGTTAAACCTGCTTCTCTCTATCTGGTCAATGTGTCTCTTCAGTTACCACTCTGAGACCAACATCGTGCGATATATGAAGCGTCTGGAGAACAAGGACATCTCCCTGGTGCACAGCATGATCCCACTGGTTCGTCACACCAGATTTACCCACAAGTGAAAGTCATAGCTTGGTATATCTCAGAAGAACATGAAAGTAAAATGTTGCCTCCCTTTGCAGGGCTCCTGCACAATGAAGCTGAACAGTTCATCAGAGTTGATGGTGAGTAAATCAGCAGATCTGATGGAAACAGGAAGTACTTTCTCAGTAAATTCTCATCACAGGGTTCAGTTTAGACTTTACTGAAAGCCTTCAACCATATCTGCTGGCCTTTCTCATCAGAGGATGGAGAAGGTTTAGTTTGCACTTCTAATCTGTTTCCGTGACAACTGAGCAACTCCTCCACACAGTATTTATCGTCGAGCTGCTTTTTTCCAAACAAACCTTAAAGTTTAACATGAAGTGGTTTTAAACGGTTGATTTATTTCTTTCTTTTTTTGTGTGTGTCCTCCGTCAGCCCATCACCTGGAGGGAGTTCGCCAACATCCACCCCTTCGTTCCTCTGGACCAGGCAGAGGGCTACCAGAAACTCTTCATGCAGCTGGAGAAGGACCTCTGTGAGGTGACGGGCTACGACAAGATCTCCTTCCAGCCAAACAGGTGAGACCACAGACCTATGTAATCATATTTATATATTTGTGCTGCAGCACACAATCGTATTTAACAGGTCAACAGTGTAGGTCTGCTTCTAAATGCTGCCTTACTTCATGAAATCATTATAAACTCCGTGGTCCAGAGCGACCCAATTTAGGGCCCGTCGGCCAAGTTTGGAACACCACAGCGTTTGACAAGGTCGCGCTTATTCTCAAACAGAAACAGATGGATGCTTTTATGTTTTTAGGAATAGTTTCTGCAGAATAATACAAGTACAATTGAGCAGATTAAAGAGTGGTTAAGTTTCATCATTTTTTCATTCAGAATGTACAATTTGTGAGACGTATTGCATTGAAATTAAATATAATATCACAGAACATAAACATTTACTATTGGCCATCGGACATTAACTGCTGTCAAAGTAAAGGTTACAATGATTATTCAAAAACATTTTTATTGCAATGTATGATTTGTTTGCGTGCTCCTTATTTATCTTTCTATGATCAATAAGTGATCGTGTTCTTATTATTCTGCGTAAACATTTCTACCTGTTCGAGGTTTGGCTGATAGAGAAGTAGAGACTCTTTTGAAGTGTAACTGGTTTCAGATGGACAGTATCCAGCAGGTCGGTGTTGGGAAATGCACGCTTCATATTTCAGATTGGAGCTGATAACGCTCGCACGCCTTCCTGCTGTCAATCACCACTTATCAGCAGCAGCGGGTTCATTAATGGCACACCGGGCGACATTGGCCAAGAGAGTTATCATGCAGCTAGCTTTTCATCCCTTCTCTCGCTCCCCTTTTGGTAATGTCTGTAGACTGCTCTTTGGACACACACACACACACACACACACGCACACACACACACACACACACACAGTGTGTGCGCGATGCATAACCATGGTGTGTTTGTCTTGTCTTCCAGTGGTGCTCAAGGAGAATACGCCGGCCTGGCTGCCATCAAGGCCTACCTGAACTCAAAGGGAGAGAGCTCAAGAACTGTAAGTGTGCAGCTGCAGAGAGAAAAGGACACTTCATGTTTATTGCAAAAACATTTCAGGCTTTTATGTTTTTCTTTTACTAAACACAACCTAGACTAATTGACTAAGATTATCTGCACTGCAGACCAATAAGACAAAGTATGTTACAGTCAGAGCTACGTGCAGTGTCCTACAACAGTAAATCAAAATATACTTAAAGGAATCGTTTGACATTGATTGGAAAATCTGCTTATGAAGAGTGGTGAGAAGATGACACCTCACATCTTTGTTAAATATGAAACCACAGCCTGCAGAGTTTGACCCTTTTTTTTTTTTGGTATAAATTTTTCTTTTTAGTCTTCCTGCAAATGAAAGTCTTGTTGTTGTTTGTTTTTTGTTCAGATTAATCAAAAAAGAAACAATATGTGAAACTGTGCTGTGAAGCTGCTGTTAGGAGAGGGGTTTGTTATAATGCTTTCATACTTGATACTCCCTACTGTGCTCAAGTACCTGTAGGCCCAAGTTGTGTACCGTACCCGGTCCATTTGGAGCAGGTGGACACGGGTCCAGATCGGCGTACGTGGGTGCGGTGCGCATCAAACATGTACGGGTGGTGAGGATATTTTCAAACATAAAAACATGGTTCTCTGCACGGCTCGTCTCTTCCGAAATGTGGCTGCTCTGAACGCTCACGTTCACTCGCTGACGTGACAGATGAGGTTTGAAGACAGGTGAGGGTTAAGTAGTGCTCCATTGTAAAGTTGGTTATAAAAACTGTATCAACTGGATTAGATTGTTACTGTGTTCATGCACTGTGCGATGATATAATTATACTCTGTTACAAAACGGTGTTTTGAAATGAGTGGGGGACATTTTACTGGTGCACAGTATAGATTATTCGTACTGTATGTGGAAGCACACATGGACCGAGCCAGTGCAGCCGTCTCTACACTCAGATCAGCTCTCCATGCTGCTGCTGAGGATCTGATGCTCAGACATGAAAGTGGTATCTGTTGTTACTTTTTACTTCTTCGTCGTTTTCAGGACACTTTGCCTAAAGGAAGGATTTAAAGAACCAATCCATGTGAACCGGAAGCTCCTGAAACTCAACATAAATGAATAATACGACACTTCAGTTGGAGCACGAACCAAACTGAAAATAAAACCGTTAACTTTCAAGATTAAAGTCAATCAATCACTTCATTTAAAGTCACCAAGCAACATGGTCCCAAAACACTTTACAATTAAAAAGAATACATGGACCAGGACATACAGCAAGTGGATGAAATAATTAAAGTTTTAAAAGCGATTGATTCGTTACTTTTAGACGTTATGACCAGAGATAATTTATCACCAGTAGTTTCTTTGATAATCGACCGACCGAGGTCGATAGAGGTTACACTCAGTCGCTCTTTATCAGTGGGGGGGTCCCGACACTCAGGGTTTTTGTTCGCAGGCTACATCTGGTTACTCCACCATCACAGATTAACATGCTTTGAGGCATCCATGTGGGAAATTCTTCCAGTGTCCCGACATGCTGATTGGCCGTAGGACGAGGCGAGATAAGACATCCTGTCAGATTACAGACCGGCTGACTCGAGTATTTTTTTTTTTTTTCTTGTACTGTGATTTGGCCTTTGGTTTTTTTTAATAGCTTCCTCATGAGTACATCTTGGGTAGTGGCCTGATCAATGGAAACAGTCAAGGTCCAAACTGACGCCTGTTTGTGCAAACAGAGGGGCTGAAAGCGCTGTGATCCCACTATAGGCTACCTGCTTTCAAGATCCCATATTTGGAGGTTTTAAGACTTTGTGAACTAGAAGTCAGCAGCGTGACGGGCTCAGCAGTTTTTTTTCCCCCAGTCTGTCATAAATCAATGTTGGCCAACCCACAGGTCTAAGTGCCCCAGATTTCATGTGTGACTAAGTTGCAAAATGCTGCAAGTGTCAACCTAATAAGGGATAAAATCAAGTAGAGACCTACTGGTAGGTTACACATTAGTGCCAGAGGTGAGTGTCATCGGATCAATATTCAACCAAGAAGAGCGACAGCATTTCCTCACACTAACTGAACCCTGAAAAGCCCTGCTCTTTCTATAAAGAAAATATATTTAAACATTTATTCTGCAGCATTACATCAGTATTACCTGTGGTGGCTTGGTTTCACTACAGTTAACATAACTGATTTCTGCCTTTTTAAAAACTCCTCCATGTCTTGATTTAGTTTTTTTTTTTTTTTTTTTTTTTTTTTTTGGGTGTGTGTAGAAAGCAGGATTTTTATGTTAAAGTTTGCTGAAGGAGATTAACTCTAATATTCACCTCCTGTAGTTGAAAGCCTGTCTGACAACACTGTCCCTACAAATCCTGTGGCTTTAATCAACACTGGTTCTGTTCTCCTTTTATTGCATAAACTGCAGCCACAGCCTTTTAATCAATATTGAAATATTCAAATCATGATTTGCCGTCAGCCTACATGTGCTACAACCTGCTGATATTCAAGATTATCTATCCAACTAATTAGTGTTCACCTAAAATTGGTCCTGCTCGACTGATATTTTTTTCTGTCTTCCAGGTCTGTCTTATCCCCAAGTCAGCCCACGGCACCAACCCAGCCAGCGCTCAGATGGCGGGCATGAAGGTCCAGGTGGTGGAGGTGGACAAAGACGGCAACATTGACCTGGCACACCTCAAAGCCCTGGTGAGAGCCGAACCATTTGAGTTCCCCTGGTTTTACTCATGAGGGTCAGTTAACCTGTGAAAACGTCTGTGGAAGGAGCTTTGTCAAGCATTCACCACCAGGATTATTTCAGGTTGGACTTGATGCATCACATTTGGGAAAAGGATTTTGGAAGATTAAGGCATTTACAGACACTCATGAGTTTGTAGGATGTTGTATTTTTGGAGCTTGACTCTAGTAGTCAGAATATCACATCTTCAGCCTCTCATATAGGCCTATAATTAAAGAAATCAGACTTTTAATGAGTGTCTTAACTTTAATAGTGCAAAGGTAAATTGCTGGAAAGCCCCCTTTTTTTTTTTTTTTATAAGTAAGGGTTTTCTTTTGTCAATGAAGAGTTACCTACATACTTATTTTACAGGAAAGGATACAATTTTAAATCTACATTTATGCTTTATTTATGACGTCCAGTCTGATGATCACTGTAAACCTAAACAGGCTTTTGATTGCCTGCTTTGTCCACAGTGTCCCTCAACAAAGTGATGAAGTCATAGCTTTTAGGTCTGAATCTGTGCTTTATGGTCTTGAAATCTCTTTCCTGAATTATTTCTGCAGTAATCAGCAGGTTTTTTTTTTTTTAAACCGGTGTAAATTACTTGCTGATTAAAAATTGAAGGTGTTCATAAAAGACCTTTGCAGCTTTGAACTAATGTAAAAAATAAAGTGGGATCAAGAGATATCGATGTGATACCTTACAGCTCAGAGGTCACGGGTCAAAGTTTTGTCAGCTTAGATGTCCTCTATACGAACATGTATCCTAAATGAATTTCTTCCAGGTGGACAAACACAAGGCGAGCCTGGCGGCCATGATGATCACCTACCCGTCCACATTCGGTGTGTTCGAGGAGAACATCGGAGAAGTGTGCGATCTCATTCACCAACACGGCGGCCAGGTGTACCTGGATGGTGCCAACATGAACGCGCAGGTGAGAGAAGAGACAGCAGCACAACGAGAGAGCATGAAGTTTGTTGTGGCAAAAAAAAATGCTGCTGTTGGAAGGTAGTTGTGAAAACTGAAGGCTAATAAGATCAGGGTTTTTATTTGTGCATTATGGCACTATAAATAGATAACCTTTGGTCTCTGCAATATGCAGATGACTGCTTGTACGCCAGATCCACCTCCACCATTCCCTGACAGACATAGTCTGACTTTTAAAATGGAGACCTCCTCCTTTTTTATTGGTGGGATAAAGTCACATGACTCCTGAATTTCTAAAGTAGTCCCAGACTATTTTAATTTAATTTGTCCAGTTATTCAAAAGTGTTTTTTTTTTTTGTGCCATTACCTTTTATGATTATATAATCTTGTACACACATAATTCTTATGCAATGCAGTATTTTTTAAATCTGTCATTTATAATTTTCTTAATGCTATTTCATGCTGCAGCTACTTACACTTGAAAATAAAACTAATCAGATGCTGGAAAATCTGAGCCGAGACTAATATTTCAGTTTTTCTGCTTTTCCAGTAACTGATCTTCCTGAAATGGGTCAAAAATAAGAACTGTGGAGATGAATTTATAGATTTGACAGCTACTTTTCTATTCGGTGCAATACCACTGATCACTGCAAGGCTAGTTGTATGCAGCACTCAGTTTCTTCTCCTCTCTTCTTAGTATGCATACTTGTTGACCTGTTAGTCACATAGCTGAAATACGAAGGCTACAAGCTTATTGTATATACTGTGCATTTTTATATTTAATATTTTTTTTTACTGTTATTTTATTTCTTTCCTGTATCTATATTTTCTCCCTCGCTTTGTCTTCAAGGTGGGTTTGTGTCGTCCTGGAGATTACGGCTCCGACGTGTCTCACCTGAATCTGCACAAAACCTTCTGCATCCCTCACGGCGGAGGAGGACCCGGCATGGGGCCCATCGGAGTGTAAGTCACAATATGAAGTATAAAATGCTAAACTTGGCAGACAAGAGGGGAAACTGTTTTGATGTGTGCATTTTAACATTTTACATCAGTGAAATTTACGCTGTGAAAATGATATTGTTGTATATGCACACAATAACGTGCTCACTGAACACATTTTTTTTTTTTTTTTAAACGTTTACAGACCACTAAAACTTGCCCATAGACTTTACATATGAAATAAACCGGTTTGCCCTCTTAACCTGGTGGTGTGTTCTCACGGCTTTTCATGTGCTCCTCACCAGGAAGGCCCACCTTGCCCCGTTCCTGCCGAGCCACCCGGTGGTTCCCATGCATTCAGTGAACAGCGGCAGGTCGCTGGGCACCATCAGTGCGGCTCCCTGGGGCTCCAGCGCCATCCTGCCCATCTCCTGGGCTTACATTAAGGTCGGCGTCGGTCTCGTTTAAGATGACGATTTGTTCTGGTGCCAAATCAAAAATCTCTCTCTAACTTTGTGGAAAAAGATTAGAAACAAAGTTGATGGCAAGAGAGCGCAATAGGACGATCACTAGAGGACCACACAGAATATTTAGGAAATAATCAGCTACAAATAACTTTGAAATTGAGACCATAACATTTTTTTTTTTTACACAATTAGTTTATCTCTATTTAACATTCAGACGGCAAAATATAACAAATTGTAGCAAGTTCACATTCAGTCAATGGTTAGTTTCCGGGGGTTTAAACCTCTTCACATGTTGTTGTGAAAGTCACCATGTGAACTTTGCGCCAGCATCACATGAACTAAAGTGTACGTTCTTAATAAACTGCATGAAGGAAGGTCAGGATCTCACTCCAAGTAGTTAATCAGTGTCATAATGACTCTTTGTAGTGTTTAGCAGGGAGGTGACGTGATGTAACGTGGACCGTTTCAATCAGTAATACAGAAATCAGACATTGCTCTCTGCATTAAGCAATTTATATCAGTGGGTCTGAATTCTTACATGAACTGTTTCACTGGGTTGTTGTTTTTTTTAACAGCCCAAATTTTGAACAAAACTCTTCATTTGATCAGTGAAAATTACTGCTGACATCACTCCTGTTTGGTGTTTAGATGATGGGATCCAAGGGACTGGTTCACGCCACCGAAGTGGCCATCCTCAACGCCAACTACATGGCCAAGAGGCTGGAAGGTCACTATAAAATCCTCTTCAGAGGCAGGAAAGGTAAAGCGGTGTTTCCGTCACTGCATGAGGACCTGCAGGGATGTCCGCAGTCGATTTATACAACCCTCTTTGGTCTGGTGTCTCGGTCTGAACAGGTTTTGTCGCCCACGAGTTCATCCTGGATGTGAGGCCATTCAAGAAGACGGCCAATATTGAGGCTGTGGATGTGGCCAAGAGGCTGCAGGATTATGGTAGGCCGAATGATGTACTGTACATTTCTCTGTTACTGTAACAGAAACTCTTTGATACAGTATGTTGAAGTGCTTTGCAACCAGTAGAACTGGTTTCTGATGTTGTTGGTTTACTTCTTTTTTTTTTTTCTCCCCCCGCTGGTGTCTATAGGTTTCCATGCGCCCACCATGTCATGGCCGGTGACCGGTACTCTTATGATTGAGCCCACAGAGTCTGAGGACAAGGCCGAGATGGACCGGTTCTGCGACGCCCTGCTCGGTATCCGACAGGAGATCGCAGACATCGAGGAGGGAAGGATGGACTCCCGCATCAACCCGCTGAAGGTGCTCTGCTCGCTCCATTTGACTCTTTGAAATGCCTCTTTTCTCTTCATACAATGACGTGTGTGTGCTATGAGGTCCTCATGTTTGTGTGTTTGTGTGTTTGTGTGTGTGCAGCTGGCTCCTCACTCTCTGGCATGCATCTCCTCCTCCAACTGGGACAGACCGTACTCCAGGGAGTTTGCTGCCTTCCCCCTGGTGAGTGCCATCATCTCCTGGACTTTACACACTCCCCACTTCACCTCTGTTGAGCCAGAGGTGCTTAAGATCAAGACTTCTTAGTCTCGTTCGCCCTCTAGTGGTGAAAAGTGTGACAACACTAGACCGGTGCATTAATGATGGCGACATTCCAGTCGGAGCAGGTCGGGCAGCCGTGCATGTTCACTGTCCGACTTACTGGGACACTTAATACAACTAGGTTATTATTAATATCAATTATTTTATTTTATTGCTGTGATGAGTTAAAATGTCTGTTTTGACAGTAACAACGTTGGTCTCAGTAATTGTCACACCAATTCAGTCCAGAAGAAAGAAATCAAAAAAGTAAAAAAAAAAGAAAATCCACAAATGTTTTGATTTAAAAAGGAAGGAAAAGCAAAGTAATTTCTTAAGATTAGTCAAACTTAAGTTAAACAGAGTAATCATGTTTTCTCAGGCTTTCTGTCGGTGCAGCTGCAGAACCTGACTCCAAAAATGTTTTGCGGTGGCGGCTTAAGTCGGACAAAATTTCTAACCATCATGGATTGTTGCAAGTCCAGCATGCATCACAACATGAAGTTAAACTCACTCAAAGTAACTCTGATTGGAGTTTAGGGCCAATCAGACTTTATTTGTACAGCACATACCGTGTAACACAAAGTGCTTAACAATACAAACAGTTTATCTTGTAGATAAGAAATATTACTCTGCTACTTAAACACAAGCAGAGGAACCAAGGAAGCACTGATCTTAACTGTTCCCCGTTTTCATAAAGTAAGAAACATTTTAATATCGGCTCTTTTGTTCGAGAGGTTTTGCATAGTGCAGTAAGACTCATTCAACTATTTTGCACTTACAAAAATATTTAATTCAATTTATTTATTTAACTTCACAGCCCTTCATAAGGCCCGAGACCAAATTCTGGCCGACCATCTCCAGGATCGACGACATCTACGGCGACCAGCACCTGGTGTGCACCTGCCCGCCCATGGAGGTGTACGAGTCCCCGTACGAGGAGAACCGAGCCTCCTCGTAGACGCTCTCGGTGCCAATGTCCCTCCTGCTTCAAAGCACCAACGCCCCACAGACTGCCAACACCCGCGAGCTCCTCGGAAACAAATCAATTATGAGAACTTGGTGAAACCACCCGAGCTGCAGCTTTTCCATTATAAGTGAAATGTGGCGCTCATATTTCACGTGTCGTTTATCAAAACTCCGTCGCATGACTGGGCATAAAAGTCCATTTGAAAGACAGAGGGTCCAGCTCTGTCTTTTTTATTTTTTTTATTTTGAAAGACTTTCCCTGCTTATCATTGCATTTAACATTAGCACTCTTTGAACTGTGATGTACACATTAGTACAATCTCTGCCAGGTTTTGTTTGAGGAAAATCAGCCAGTGACGGGTGTTGAGGTCTGCGGGGAGGTGGACATTGGGACTGAGCTCTGTCTGACTGCACCCTGTCTGCCGGGGTCGTGGGGTTCACCCCAACTCGAACTGTTCAAATGGACCAAAGGTGCGACTTTTTGCAACAACAACAAAAAAAGCGCACCCTTCGACACAGAGGCAGCTCTGTAACACACCTCTGAAATACTGTACTTTGAGCCGAGTGCAATTGATTTCTTGACCCCCCCCCCCAACTTCTACAAAAACAAAAAGCCCTCGGTGCCTCTATTTCGTTGTGTAAAATAGCTGCCTTGACTTTTCCCGTTTGTTTTCAAATTCCTGACAGGAAATAGTTGTTGTAGTTGTTGTAGGCTTTTTTCTAATATGCCTGTAGTATTTGAAAATGTGTTAATGCGTTTTGTGACATTTGTTGAACAAGTAGATCGTCTTTAATTGGAAATAAAATTTGTTTTTAATCTGAACTTTTGGTCTGTAGAAGAAAATGTTTGTATTAAAATTTTTTTGTCTTTGATCGTGTATGTGGTTTTGTATTAAGATGCACTTCAGGTAGACAAAGATGTGTTTAGGAAACACTGCCACCTGCAGGATTCATACAGTCTTTACTGCATATTGACGAAACAAGTTACAAAGAAACATCTAAAACAAAGGATTTGTTTTTAGGGCACCGAAGATGTGAAAGCTCTATTGTTATCCAAGGAATTATTATTCTTTTCGTTCCTTATTTTTCTCCTCAAAGAACTGCATTTTTGGAGGCTTTATCGTTTTCAAAAACTCGTGAAAGTTGGTACACCCGTCTCTCCCAGGGGAACATTTCATATTCTAGTGGAGTGGAGAGTTGGTGTGGCCAAATAGCTCGCTAGCGCCCCCTAAAGAGATGCCCCGGTGGCTACATTTATCTACATGCACAAAATTCGGTGGACACGTGTATCACACCGAGACGTACAAAAAAGTTACATTGCACCATTACCTCAACTCAACAGGAAGTCCACCATTTTGAATTTAGTCGCCATTTTTGGTGATTTGCACGTTGTACTTTAACGAACTCTCTAGCTGAGAGGCAGCAGTGCCCCCCACTGCACCATCTATGTTCCCAGGAGCATCGTGACAAATCTTTGGCTCACTGCAACCTATAACTCCACCATCCATATTCATTCAAATGCGACCAAAATTGCCGCAGGCATTCTTTGGATAGTAGCTATACGTGTTTTCAAGGGGGTCTGCAGTGATATTAAATATCTTCCTGTAGTGTATGCAAAACTTTTTCAATTTCTCCAAAAGTTTCAACTTCACTAAAAGTTAAATCACCATCAACAGGCCGAGGTGGAATCTGAACGATAGCAACCTTGGTGAAATAGAATCTTTTACCTGTTGAGTTAACCAGACTGTCTGTTGAGTCTCCTGCCGCGACTCGTTCTCCGGCGTCGAAGATAGTCCAATGGTCTGCGACGCCGCTTCAGAGCTGGAAACGACCTCATGAAGACACGCTTCGAGCCCTGCTCAGGTATTACACATGGTTCACGGAGGGCGAGTCCCTCTAAGGGTAAGCCACACGGGTTTGGGTTTGTACATGCAGTCATACTAGTACCAAACCAAAGGTCAACAACAATACAAAAACCAACAATGAAAAAAATCCCCCAAAAGAGGCTTTTTTTTTTTTTTTTTCATATTTCAGACATGCTATAGTGTGACACAGTGGTGCACTGGTTAGAGCAGTTGCCTCAGTGAGAACTAATTTGAGGCATGCATGTCAGTTCAGAAGGTCATACTTCAAAAAGTGATACAAAAATTCATACTGTGTTATCTGAAATATAAAAAAAGTCAGACTATAGCATGTCCAAAAAGTGATAAAAAAGTCATTTTTGTATATAGTATGTACTATATAGTATATAGTATATAGTGCATTGTATATAGTATATAGTATAGCCAGGGCGATGCGGTTAAGTTTGATGTTTCGCTATGACACAGGAAGTTGATGTTTAAAGTCAAACGATGCTCCAAACCTCAGGAAACTTTGCACATGCGTCAGGCACCAACTTTTTGAAGATGTTAAAGCTGCCAAAAAAAGGCAATTTTTTTTAAAAGAAGAATAAGGAACGAGATCAAGAAACTACGAGGGGGAATATGCGGACCCTTCCGTGCTGCACGCTGGGGAGCTGGCGGCCCCGACCCGTTGGACCCCCGACGTGCAGCCTGCGAGGGTCCGCGCATCACTGCTTGGAGTTTTAATTGTTTTTTCTCATCTTCAGCAGGTTTTGTATCCCAATTTGTTTTAGTTTTTGTGGCCTTTGGAATATTTCTGAACTCTATCTGCAATAAAATCATGACAGAAAATGTATTTTCTGATTAGTGAATGAGATTTTCTTTTATGATTAGTGTGTGTACCGACCATAAAAGAACATCTCACTGAATTTTAATCTGGGCAGGACCTTTCCTGGGCAACTAAAGCTCAAATGAATAAGATTGAAGCTAAATTTGATCAATTAATAAATTACCATTTTGATAATCAAGTAGCAATGATCCTACTATAGCAAATTGCTGCTTCTCACTTGTGAGGATTTGCTGCTTGTCTATTGCATTACGTGGTTAAACAGAAACTGAGGTTCTGAACTGTTGGTTGAACAAGCCATTTTGTAACATCACATTGAGCTTGACCAAACAAATGGGTGAATGGCACAAAGTATGACTGCAACCAATTATGTTCATTTCCAGGTAACCCGTTGGTCCATAAAGTGGTAAAAAAAATGCCCATCACAGTTTCCTGAAACCCATGTAGACATATTTAAGTTGTTCAGTTTGTTTGACCAACAGATATTTAGGAACCATCACGTGACAATAAGGAACCATCTGGAGCTGGATTGGGAATTAGGTTGCATAACTGTACTTTTAACATGTGAGCAATTTGTACAGCACATACCAACAAATGTCCTCATCCTGGTATCAGTTTCCCACTGGGGGGGGGGGGGGGGGGGGGGGGGGCAACTCCTGAAACTCAGAGCCAGCTGTTTGGGATGAAAGTGAATCTGGGTGACACACAAGTCAGACACTTAAAACCCACAGAGGAGATATTCATTTTTAATGTGAAGTGGTGATATGAAAAACATTTAATATATAGACATAAAGATTCAATTTTATACATAAAAATGTGCAGAGATAACCTGAAGATATTCAGTGTTAAAAGTAAAAAAAAAAACAGCTTTGATTGTCTGATTTCAAGTATAAAAATGTACAGTGGTCTACATGTACATCAAAAATCATATGGATTAAAAAAAAAAAAAAAAAAAACACTTGGAAAATGAATATTTTATTGATAAAAAAAAATGACCAAACTGCATTTCCTTTTTAAGACTTCATGTTTAAATCTCCGTTTCAAAGGCAGAACAGCTTTGATTTGGACAAGATGAATATAGTAATAAAAAACATGTAAAATGACACAAAGACTTTCAGTATGACAGTGATTAAACACTAAAGTAATGAGGGAAACCTGAGCAGCCTGACCATCATCAGGTTGAGAGTCCTGCAGGAGTCGTAAAGCTTTAAAGAAACTGTTTCTTAAGTTCTTTTGCTCTCAGAGAATCCAAACCTCGTGTCCTGCTGACGACTTAGTGAAATCGACACAGGCTTTCATTCAATCATTTTGCTGTTACTGTTCAACACAGTATACATATAACTAACATGAAACCCTGTTTCCTGTTCTTACGCTTTGTAAAATGTAAATAAAAACTGAATTAGCTGATTTGCAAATCAAATAAACCCATATTTGTGCAAGCTATTTATGCCATTAGCACGAATGCATATCTTTACCACCACAGATGCTGGATTTGGAACATTGCGCTGATAACAAGCTTGATGGTCCCTCTCCTCTTTATCCCGTAGGATGCAGCGCCCATGATTTCGAAAAACAATTATCAAATTTAGATTTTTCAGACCACCAGACAGTTTTAAACTAAAGTCCTCAGTCCATCTTAATGAGCTCCGGCCCAGAGAAGGCAGCAGCGTTTCTGGATCATGTTTATAAATGATATCTTACTTATATTGTAGAGTTTTAACCTGCATTTGAGGATGCAGCGATAAACCGTGTTTACAGACAATGGTTTTCGGAAGTGTTTCTAAGCCCATGCACTGATTTCCACTAAAAATGGTCTGTTTTTGGTGCAGTGCCACCTGAAGGCCCAAAGATCACTGCCATTCAATAAAGTAGGTCCCCTCCCTTTCCCCCTAAAAAAATTATTAAATAAAATTTCTCAGTTTCAACGTTTGATATGTTGTCTTGTTATTATTTACATTTTACACAGTGTCCCTACATTTTTGGGAAAACGGGGTTGCACATAGCTGATATTTTAGTTTTTCTACTTGTCAAGAACTGTTTCTCTAGACCAGGGGTCTTCAACATTTTTCAGGCCAAGGAACCCCAAACTGATAGAGAGATGGAGCACGGACCCCCTAATATATATATTGTATAAAATTATGTTTTATACTAAACTGGAGGAGTGCAGGAGGCTTGGAGGGACGGGTCCAGGTTAGTCTCACGCTACGAGTGAACCGGTGTCCAGCTTGAGAGAGCTCCTGTGTGTCGCTGAATGTGTGCATTTCAGACTGAAAGATAACATCTTCTGCCTCCATTTATTCATTAGCTACAATATGTTGGATTCATGTTAATGTGTATTTGAAGACATTTAAATTTGTGGAAAAAAAACATTAAAAAAAATAAAATAAATTTTAATCAACCATAAATTTCACAGCGGTACCTCCGTGGACCCTCTGAGCAAACTCTGCTGTGAGCCACAATGTTGCACTGAATTACATCACGATGAACAAATGCACTCTTCCTGTCACCAGCTTACAACCACGCAGCACATTAATGGTGAGGTTATCGTTTATAAATATGATCGCAAAAGCCGTGACTGAATAAAACATCGAAGTGCAAGCTGAATAAACTCTCTCTGTTTGTCTACTTCTGACACATCTGTTTCTGCTGTGGTTTTCAGGGCTGATCTACAGCACGCTGCGGCGCGACGCGCAACAATAACACAACAGGCGCTACGGTTGGAAAAAAAAAAAAAAAAATGGAGATATGATTTCCTTTAGCATCCACAAGAGGCGTGGAAGCTCCATAGACTCCCGTTCACCTTCTCTAACTAAAGTCTAAGTCAATAAATTGTCTCGGTGTCGAAAGATAAAGTCGCTCCTTCTTATCAGCGTTCTATCTGCTGAATAATCCCGTCATGTCATATCAGTGTTTTTGGAGGCGTGTCGGGGGAGATCGACAGGTCTGTGGCGTAGTCGGGTCACGGCTATCGGTTGGCGGGACGTGGTGTTGTCAGGTTTCCGATCAGATGTGCTGCTCGAACTCAAGGCCTCATAACAGGCGTTCGCAAACCAACGGGTGATGTCATTGTCGGTTGCCGCCTAATTGGCAAAAACAGGTGAGTGCGTGTTCTCACAGACTTTTCTTTTAACACTCCAGGCCTGGAAAAGGATTTCTCTCTAATTATAGAACTTTTCTAGCAATGTCGCGTGTCAGTTCTGCGTCCATGTTCACGTGCGAGTCATGCATCCGCTGGTCGACTTGACCTTTTTGCTTGAGGAAGCTAACGAAACAAAAAAAAGTCAACTGTTTGGAGGTATTTCACGAAGTGAAGTCGAGTCACACGAAAGAACCGTCGTTGTCTCTTCCGCGCAGGAAGGTGCACAGCTTATTATTGAACCGCTGGTATCGGCTGATACTCGAAGCCCGGGTGTTGGTGTCAGGGCTGAAACAGATGGGACGCGTCCCTATAATCAGGTGTTACAATTTACAGGATGGACTATAACGATATAAAAACAACAACAACCCAGCTCTAAAGGGTGTGTTAACACTTACAGTCAGACCTGTTTGCACCCAGTGACCTACATACCACGCCAGTCAGCAGCTGGCAGCAGACCAAACGCCGCACACACACCAACACACACCAAATGGCTCGGCTGGCACCTCGGGCTCAGGTCAACAGCTCTTACGCAACACAGTGTCACTTGACTTGTCCTCTCTCCCGGTCGTCCTGCTGGCTGTCGGCGTCTGCGGCCCCCCTCCTCCTCTGAACCAGGCGGTCGACCAGGACGACGAACACCGCCGAAGAGACGAGGCAGAGGCCCGAGAGGTAGAAGGCGGCGCTGTAGTCGTTGGTGTGGTCCACCAGCCAGCCTGCACAAGAAGGACGAGAAACATTATACCCCACGGTGTGCCGGCGCTCAGAAATAAACGAGCGGGAGCTTTCTGTTCCTGCGGCGAGATGTTTGGAAGCTACCGTTTCAATTTGAACCGTGTCGGCACACCGCACCGCGCGCTCCCGCGTCGCACATGTTTAGAATCCATTCTGGGAAAATGACCTTGTTCTCGTCACTGTGACAGTGGTGTGACAAGAGCTGTAAATCAGTTTTTGGACAAGAGTAACACACCAGATAATCACGTTACTACTTAAATGTGTGGGAGGCTGTACAGAATCAATTATTTACAATTTACAGGATGGACTATAACGATATAAAAAAACAACAACAACACAGTGTCACTTGACTTTTCCTGCACAAACACAGATCTGTAAATGCTAACCTCGGCACGGTCACAATGACCGTCCTAACATTTGATAATTAGAGTTAAACAGGGTAGATCGAAGGCTAATGGAAATATCAACTGATTTTATGGGCTTATCATTGTGAAAATTGTGAAAATTAATTCCGAGGAGGACGTGAGTTTCTCTATCAAATGTCATGGCTACAAATCCCCTGAGATATTTCCCTGTTTTCAGAAAAAAAAAAAACCCCACAGGTGATTAATTCTTTTGATTTCAGCTTGTGATCCACTCTCAGAGTCATGTGGGCTTCTTGGCCGGGACGTGACTCCAAGTCAACCCTGCTGACAGCCCCCCCCGGAGGAAAAAGACCACGAGTGCACTCACTAGCACGTCTGTCTTTAAAAAAAAATGTCCCCTCGGGATTAATAAAGTAACTACCTAACCTAACCTAACCTTACGTAACGATATCAGAGGTGATTAGGTTCAGCTCTGTCTTTCATGGGGACTCAGTTTCTTTAAGTCGGCAAAACCTGCTGCGGTGAACCTCCGATCCGAAGTCCATCCTGTACACCTGGCGTGCGGAAACATGACATTAAATGTGAAGTCAAATTCTTTCTCTCATCGGATATTTTCTGATCTGAATCAGAAAACGTCTCTGATCACTTCAGGCTTGCAATTGTTTCATAGTCAGTCCACAAACACTCTAAAATGAACTCCTGAAATGAATCATCTGGGCTAACATCTAGGTACTCTGCATGCATTTATCTTCCACCGTCACATCTCATTACTTTATTAGTTATTCTTTGTCTCCTCACCGGCGTAGTTCTGCGCTTTATTTATGTCGGTCAGCTGACCGTGGAGCTGCATGTGGCTGGTTTGCGACTCCTGGCTCCACCAACTGTTGATTGTCCTTTCTCTCCGCTCACCTCCTTTTCCTGTTGAAGGGCGGCTCGTGCTCTATAATGTCGGAAGGACTTTACTATTGTGTTGTGATGTCAATCTATATAAATAAAACTGAGTTGAAAAAGCACGATTTATTACAAAGGAAGAGTACTCGGGTTTAAATGAAGCAGTTCTTTCATATCAAAATTCCTGTTACTATTCCTACAGGAAGTTAGATTTATATTATAGACTGGAAATAATCATTTTTATTAAGTTTAATTTTGTTTCGTGTTTTTTTTTTTTAAACAGCTTATTTTCCTGAGGGCGAGTTTGACGTTTACCCAAATGAAATGTGTAAAATCACGTTTTCTAGATGTTCCTCAAACTAATGTGCTGAAACAAGGCTTGTGTTTGCAGGAGAGTGACATCACACCCCGTCCCGCACACGGCCGCTTCTGCTCTGCGCTCGTTGCGACGTCACGTTTGCAGTCCCAAAACAACCGGAGAGGAACGCGAGCGATAACCTTTCCGCGTTTCTTTTGAGCGGCGCCTCCCCGCGTACCCGCCGCGTCGCTTCCCCCTCCCGCCGGCCCGAGGACGGACCGCTCACCTGCAGCGGGTGGACCGACGAAGCCTCCGACGCTCCTGAACAGCATGAAGAGGCCGAGCCCGCTGTCGAACCCCTCCAGGGTCACGATGTCCGCGATGGAGGTGACGTGGATGGCCACCACGCAGCCGAACAGGAAGCCGTAGAGCGAGGTGAACGCCAGGACGGCCCAGTAGCAGCGGCTGACGGGCAGCAGCAGGATCACCACCCCGAGCAGGGTGGTCACCACGGCGAGCAGCTGCAGGTTCCTCAGCAGCCTCATGTTGGCGACCCAGCCGCAGGTCAGGCGTCCCGCCAGGTCAGCTAACGCCAAGACGGAGAGGACGGAGGCCGGCCAGTACTCGTCCATCCCCAGACTGTAGGCGAAGGGCACCAAGAAGAGAGGAGGGATGAAGAACCCGGCCGCCGCCAGGATGGCGAACAGGATGTAGAGGCAGAGTTCAGGTTTTCTAATGAGGGAGCACTGGAAGGTGCTCTTCCTCTTCGGCGGCGCGGCGGCGTCTCCGTCGAGGCGCTCCTCGGTTCCCCGCGCGGAGCTCGGCGTCGTCTCCAGGGGTCTCATGAGCGCGCCGCACACGCACAGGTTGAGCTGAAGGCCTCCGATGACGATCAAGGCGCCCTGCCAGGTGTACGTCTCAATGAGCCACTGGAAGGAAGGGCTGAACGCCACGGCGAAGACGCACTCCCCCGAGCTGGCGATGGCGTAGGCGATGGGGCGCCATCGCACGAAGTAGTGGCTCACCATGCTGTTGGCGGGGATCCACGAGAAGGAGATGCCCGTTCCTGGAAAAAGAAGATGGACATCTTTGACCTGAGAGACTGGAGTCCTTCGATACTGCATCGACCGCCAAAAAGTGGCCACCTTTGATCCACCCAGCTGCAGAGCTTAGTGCCAAATTGGGGGGAAAAAACAAAACAAAGAAAATCTGATTTGTGTAAAAGAAAAGCAACACAGAGCAACGCAGATTATTTTCTAAAATGATCATTGTGTCTCCTGTAGATCGAACACAGTCAGAATAAAGCACACAAGAGAAGGATCAAATCCGTCAGGCTGGTCGAGGTCAATTTCTTCTTCTAATATGCAGTTGAAGAATTGTTTTACACACATATCATCTTGTGTTTAGAATAAATCATTTTGTATTTATTTAATACCCTCAAAACTACATTTTTTTTTTGCCTTCTCCATAACTCAGATCTTAAAACAGCCACATTTTTCTCAGCCTGCCTTTTCATAATAAAATGGCTTTACAGATGTGTGCACGTGCTGACATTTCCTTTTTGTTCTAGTTTTCCTTTTCTGTAACTGCGCCAACATACAAACTGCGTCTCCATTCATAATCAGAAATGGAAATGTGGAGCAAATAAAAGAACTATAAATAGCAGGGCGAGAGACTCCAAACAGCTTGCCGTTCGCTCCGGGCACTGAAATAGGACAGAGCTCTGGTTCCTGACCTTTCCCTACGAGGAAGCCATGTCTGCTTGCAATCTCCTCGAAGAGATTTTGTTTTTCATTTCAATTAAGGGTTGGAAATGTGCTGTTACTCCAAAAAAAAAGAAATTACACGCCTCAAAATTAGAGTAGCAGAGCAATGTCTTTCGTTTCTGCTTTTCAAATTATTTTGAAACCCCCTGGGGGGTTAAGATGCCACCACAAAAGTCAGCAACAAGTCTGTCAGATGGCGGCAGACGTATCTCTGGGTACCGGGAGGAAAGAAGTCAAAAGAGCCGGCGACGCTTTCTTCGGGGTTCGGCGTGCGTCCTTGTGTGTGCTACCTTGCAGGACGCCCATGGTGAGGTAGAGCCAGGGCAGGCCGAGGTCCAGAGATGCCAGCAACATCCCCAGAGAGGTCAGCAGGCCTCCGATCATGATGACCACCCTGTGAGAAAACCGGAAGGCCAGAGCGCTGGCTGCTGGGGCTGCGGGGAGAGAAATGAAAGCAGCGCTATTGTAAAAGCTTTGGAGTTAAACACTGCCAAGAAATTCAAGCTGATTAAAAACCGCATCTTGACCTCCGAGGTGAAACATGGCAATGGCTGTGGAGGTGACCCAGGATGTGGTGCTGGACAGGACTCCGAAGTGATTCTGGATGTCCAGGAAGAAGAGGCCGAAGTTCTTGAGGACGGCAGCCGTGAGGCCCGTGGTGAAGAAGGCCGACGTGACCACCACCCAGCCATACCCCCCGTCGGGAGGTCCGGCTCCGCTGGGCTTCATCCTCCTCAGCTGCTCTGCCGGCGCTCTGGAAGTTGTCCTGCCGCAGAGCAGGGTGAACAGTGGAAACAGTGGAAACTTCGGTTCTGGCAACTATCACTACTTATTTGTACTATTACTATTTCTTAAATGTTTACCGGTATTGGACGTTATGTATGACTATGCTTTGCTTCTCCGTAGAGCACTTTGTAAACTCTGTTTTTAAAGGTGCTATATAAATAAAGTTATTATTATTATTATTATTATTATTACTTCACGATTTTAATTTAGGAAAGAAAAGTTGTGTTGGAATTTTAAGAGATTTAATGCTGTCAATCACAGTGACCAAGAAATCCAGCACAGCAGTCCAGTAATGAACTTCTGTGGACATTTCTAATATTATTGGTCTTCCACATTAAAAATGAACCAGTTCAATATAACCTCATGACAAAGTACAGCCTCTGATGATGCTTTTGAACGCACCACGGTTCCTTCAAAATAAGACCAAAAAAAACCACACTTACAATATCGTCCCAGCTGTCACACCAAGTCTGAAACAAGGAAAAAGGTGAAAAGGTAACTATCCAGCCAACTATGTGTCCCTTTACTGTCCGACTCCCGATGTCCTCATCGCATCATTTACCCACCCGCATTCAACAAAGACCCCCCCCCCCCTGCTTCTGATTGGCTACTGGTCGCGTGCCAGCCGGTCTGTCTTTGGGAAAAGTTTGCCCTCAGAAGTTTCTGACAGGAAGAGCAAGTATTAGAAAAAGATAAGCTGGGCAGGTTTTCTGGAAGAAACGAGGGCAAACTTCTCCAGCGTGCGGGCCAAATGGGTGAAAGCCAACACTACTGATTAGTAAATATAACTTTCTGTCTAACCTTACATCTTTTTTTTTTTTAAACCAATAAAAGCTCATCATTCAGAACCTAAAACAGGATTAGTGTTTAATAAAGAGATTTGTAAAAACAACAACAACAACAACCCACAAAACAAAAAACAACTTTGTAGGCTTCTCTTATCAGGTTACTAATACCGGGTCTAATGCAAAGTAATGATTATTAAATACCTCTCAGCATTGGACCAGTGTCCCACCTTATATGGGACTTCAAGCCTTTGAGATGATGTCCCAACTTTTTGATTGTCTCTCGTTAGTTCCCAATAAACACTGCAGGAAGGAAGCTTTTCTCATGTGAAGAAAGCGGGGAGGGTTTGTTATCACGGGGCTGCAGCGTTTGATGTCCGTGAAACGATGTGGGTCAACTTCAGCAGAGCCTGTTAAAATATTAAAATGTGACACCAGCTCTCAGCATTGATAACAAAGTCCCACATTGGTCCCGTGTAAAGTTTGCCCCACGTTTGGTTTGTTAGGCTCTGTTCATCCCACCGCACAGAGCCGAGAAACCGATGCTGCGAACTAAACCAATCACAGGACACCTGATGGTGGGGGCGACGAGCACTAACCAATCAGCGGCGGAGGAGGGCGGGTCTCCGCGGAATGCAGGTGGGAAATAAATCAAGCTTCCGAAACGTGACGTGCTTCAAACACGTTTCCGTTCTCGCTGCCAAAACCCAGCTGCTCTTCAAATGACGCGTTTATTGTCGCTGTTAAGATGGTCTCATTGGAACAGAAAGAGGCTCCCGTTGAGGATGTGTACATTTCATCTCGCAGTACGTTTCCGTTTATCAAACAAACACCACAACGTTCAGCTGAAGCTAAAACTCAGCGTACACAACATCCGGATTTCAAAATAAAGTGTCGGTTTACATATAATTCCGATTCCGATACGAACATAAAGGGAATTTTGTGTTACTGGTACTTTACTTGAGTGTTTCCATCTAATGCTGCTTTACTCCTCCACTGCATCTTAGAGGGACATATGGTACTTTGTATTGAACAAGTTATTTGACAGCTTTCTCTACTTTTCAGATGAAGATTTAACACAATGTATGATAACAAGCTTCAAAACTATAACATGTTAAATATTAAACCAGTGGTTTTCAGCCTTTTTTTTTTTTTAGCTTCTGTCATCTTACTAAAAACGCCGTGTTGTCAATAGCTCCACTAAACTGTGATTTCCCCCCCCTAAACTTCTCTCGTGGTTTACATTTCAATAAACGTCCAAATGATCCAATATCTCAGCAAAGATCAAAGATGAGAGAAAAAGTCCCAAAACTGAAAACAGATTTGTGTATCAGGTTTAATATTTAACACGTTTCCTCTGCCAGTAGTCATCTGAGGACACTCGTTTATCTGCCGTCTCTGAGGACACTCCTCGTTTATCTGCCGTCTCTGGATATAAAGTAGTTCAAACTAGCTCCAAACACGTCACTTCTTTTGTTTAAAAGTAAACCATTTTTTTTTTAATAATTAACAATAAGTTGGACTTTGAAGCTTTAATCCTGCTTCAATTTCTCTTCCTGCATGGCAACAGGCCTCCAACAACATCCCCCAGGAGTGAACCGTAAAAGCACAATTGCACTGAACTGTAGCAGTGGAGCGTAGTAGAGTTAAATACGTTTTAAATACCTAATAACTGCTTATTTTATTTTATTTTTTTACCACTGGTACTTGTTAACAGTTTTGATTTTTGTATTCGCCGCTGTTCTGTTTATTATTCTTCTTCCTTTGATTACGGCCTGTAAGCCTCCGGCTCACTGAAGCTCTGTGGACTGTAAAAGAGGAGTCCCTCATCCCTTTTTACTGCAGATACATAATCAAGAGTACACGTTACAGCACCGGCGCCTGCAAAGGTTGAACGGTGGAGATGTTTTGCTCCACGCTGCAGGAGATGAGGAGCCGAGCTTCAGCTACAGAGATCGATGAAAACAGAAGAAGTCAAACACCCTGACGAGCTGCCTGAAGTCTTCGTTTCCGCGTCATTCTGCAGGTCGTCAGACTGGATTTGCGGGAGAACGTTCCTGGATGAAGTGAAAACACTTTCACTTTCAAATGTTAATGTTTCGAGATTCTCAAACTGTTTTTGTCTCTTTGCTGGTTTTGGTGCAACGCTTCACGAAGTGCTGTGATTTCGACAGCGAACGTATTTACAAAGTGGAAACGGTGGAAGAATTCGCTTCTCCGAGACGCCGTTGAATTAAATTGTTCTTTAATTTTCACACCACCTCTCACATTGAAAACAGAAAACAGATTGTTTAAATCACTTCATTTACAAGGACATCTTGCTGGCAGTTCAAATATAGTGTTTACTATATTCTCATTTTATAAAATTATAAAAATTTTTGGACATATGTACACAAATGTACTGGAGGTATATACACAGAAAATATTCAACTCGAAGTCCATTTCTCTTCTGGTGACGGGGACAAGGGGATGGCAAGAGCTAGCCCTGCTAGCTGTTTGTATGGACACACACGTTCACACACAAACACACATTCTCTCTCTCACACACACACACACACACACACACACACACACACACACACACACACAGAGAGAACTTGTTCGCCACAAGCATCTCTAGCTTTACGCCTGGCAACAGTCTAGTCACAGTTTCTAAAAACTCTACAACTCTTCTTTATAACTTTGACCAATCACGTCCACTCTGCCCCTCCAACCTCACCTTCAACAGTTTGACCATCCAATCAGCCGTTTCCATTCTGCTGCAGCAACTAAGCTGCTCCACTACAGAAAATGGGGCGGTGCCTTGCTTCAAGGCACCTTGGCAGCAGTTTTTGAGCAGGTCCTCGTTCTGAACCACCTCTCTACCACTTACAAGCTGCTTCGTCACATGCTGGCTGCCAGCAGGTTGAAGGACCTCCCTTGGCTTTTGTCCCTTTGCAATAACAGGGCGACAACGTCAAGAGCGTCGTGGTTGAAGAGGAGCGCGGCACTTTGGGTGATTTTAAAACTCCTTACTGTCCCTGAGCAGGTCGATGCGCAGAGCCAGCTCCTTGAAAGAAGGACGCAAGCCGGGGTCTTTGTCCCAACACTCCTCCATGATCTCGTGTATCTGAGACAAAGAGGAAGGAGAGGTTTCAGCACGGAGCTCCAAGAAACCACTCGGCAAATTTGTCTGTACACGTTGGATTTTGTATCACCTGGGAACGTTCAGAGCCACATTTATGTTTATCATTTGCTTCACCAAAGCCTCCTCTGGATATTAATTTTTCTTTGGTTTACGTCATCTGTAATTTCTGACATATCAGACCCACATGTGTGGAGGAGCTTCCGTCAGCCTGCACGGTTCATTTATCCACCGCAGCGCAGATCCCAACCCTTTCAAACCCACTGCAATCATTAAATAACCTGAGCCTGAACTGACGTGATTAAAAAAACGCTTTTTACGGTTCAGATCGTAAAATTACAAATTTGAGTGTTCAGACATTTACAAATGTATACAGTAATCATTTTCTAACAAACGGAGCAATAACACGAGACTCCAGTGAGCAAAGATGTCTCATTGTGTTAAATCCCAGTTGCTTTGACTCCTCTCCTGCTTCCTGTAGCTTTCAGAAAAAAAAGAAGAAAAAAAAAAGAATAACAGCAGTGGATGTTCGTACCTCTGTGGGACATCCGAGGGGTTGAGGCAGCCTGCTGCCTGATTTGAGGAGCTCAATGAGGTGATAGACGATCAACTGTCCCTGTTTGTCGTTCCCCATCATGGACATAAAAAGCTGAACAGGACAAGAAGAAGAAAAGAAAAATGTCCAGTTCTTTTAGAGGGAGCAAGAAAATCCTTTCGGGTAATTTAAATCTGTAAACAGTAATTGATGTCCACAGAAAGACGAGTGATAAATCTGTTATAAGTGAGAAGGACACAAAGCCAAACATGTGCAGCAACCAGAGCAGAGAAACGTGGTGGAGTCCAGTACGGAAACACAGAACTCAGAGACACTGAAAGCATCTCCTGAACATACGTATGTATGTACACACCTGGAGATATGAGGGTCCAGGTGAGGGCGGAGAGCTTTGTTCCCCGGAGCAGTTAGACAAGCTTTCAACTTGTCAGGGTTCAAATGTTAAAGTTTGTTTGACCTTCGTACAGAACACGAATCAATGTCCTCAAATTATTGTTGCCAAGACATTGACAGGTTGACAAGTCAGTTCTCCAGGTAATTCACGTCTTTGTTCACTATGATGGATTCCAACACGCCTCTTCACGTCTTCTGTGTTTTTACGGAAGAGTCACTTACATAACATGTTTTTTTTTTTTTTTTTAACAGATAATTTACTTCTTTGGCATTTGCCTTTGACTGATAATACAAATTGAGAGGATGACAGGAAATGAGGAGTGAAACAGGGATAAAAGAGTAGAGTTTTAAGCAGCCTTTGTGGATGCAGAAATGAACTGTGTTCACAGGCAATGGTTTTTGGAAGAGTTCCTGAGCCCACGCAGTGATTTCCACGACGGATTCGTGTGCGTTTTTAATGCAGCGCCGCCTGAGGCCCGAAGATGCCATTCATTATTTATAGGTTTTCAGCTTTGTCCCTTGTGTACAGAGATTTCTCTGGATTCTCTGAATCGTTTTATGATATTATGTAGCATAGATGATGAAATCCCCAAATTCTACACAACTTTATGTTGAGAAACATTATGTTGCACTATTTGCTCACGCAGTTTTTCAGAGTGGTGAACCCCTCAACACCTTCACTGTGGAGAGACTCTGCCTCTCTGAGATGTTCTTTTTATACACAATCATGTTACTGATATGTTGCTAGTTAACCTAATTATTTGTGAGATATTCAACCAGGTGTTTTTTTTGTTTTGTTACACAACTTTTCTAGACTTTTACTGACCCCGTTTCAACTTTTTTGACACATGTTGCTGGCATCACATTCAAAATGAGCATATCCTTTTCGTAACAATAATTTATGACCACACACCCGTCTGAGTTGCGAGTGCTGCAGTAACTGGAGGCTTCTCTGTGTGACGCCAGCAAGCTAGGGTCTCCCTCATGGTGTCCGATCCCATCTACTAAATTTGACCGCTCGTTTAGAAAAAATAATCCTCTGCTCCAAGCTTTTTCTTTGTATGTCCAGTGTGCAATTGGTGGGATGACCTCGCAGTCTCAAGATCTAAAAGTATAGTTGTATTGTTCCTTTTACAAAAAAAAGTATTTTACTTTCTTTGAAAAACCCTGAACATGCGTTACCGATTTCCCTCCACGGAGAACTTGCATAGACGATATCTGTTAATTGTAGCTGTAGAAACAAACCTGTGTCATATCATCTTAAAATGAAAAAAAAAAGTAATCATGTCAAAGTCAAGGTTATAAGGTTACCGGTATCCAAACTTTTTCAACGACACCCAGCTGTAGTCAAGTGTTCTGGCTCCAAACACATCAGCTGCAGTGAGCCGATGTTCATATTGTAGCTGCCACAGGTGAAGATGAACCTTTTAACAGACGTGTCAAACCAGGTTGCAGGTAACCTGTGGAGTGAGCTAGTACTCCCATAGAGCTGTTCTGCTATGAACGGGTCGCTGTTTTGTTCGATGCACAACACAATACATAGTGTCACACTATTTTGCAGACCTGTTAGTGGTGGTAATAAAAGAAATAATGCAGCAATGCGCCGCAGACAGGAAAGACGAAGACAGCTTATGAGTACACATGGACGCAAGCAATGCAGGTTGCAAACTCTTGAGGAAAATTGACTTTGCAAGTGTATTATAAGAATACGTTCTTTACAATTGTTAGACCTGACACTGAATGTAAACGTGAATTTTGTTTTACAAAAAAAATGTTATGAGTTATTTAGACATTTATGCAGCAACATATCTTGTATTCCTTTTGTTTTGTTTTCAATAATAAAAAAAAAAAAAATTGGCTTCTAAATGTGGACTCCACCTTTAATGTTCAGTTATTTTTTTGCTGGTCTTTTTACTGCAGTAAGTTCAACCGATGGTGAAACGTCAGTGTGTCATTACTTACTGCAGGAGGGCTGCAGTTCTTGTCACTGTGGGTGAAGAGTTCATAAAGCACAACTCCAAAGCTCCAGACATCCGACGCCACAGAGAACTTGCTCTCGGTCAACGACTCAGGGGCATACCTGCAAAAATTGCACATCATGTGACTGCCTGTCCCGACTCTGCTTCTGTGAAGTGGTTGTTAATTTACAGGATAACCTCAGCACCACAACAGATATCACAGTTTAACTTCCACAGCAGCGTCGTAGTAAATACATTCAAAATGATGGCTGTTGCTGAAGAATGCCTGAGAGGAATGACTTGTGTGTTATCGTCTGTACAAAACGGTATTCAGAAGTTTACTGGAAGCTAAAATGAGGCACGAGCCATCAAAATAAATCAAGTCAAGTGGATATCTTCTGAAGTTACAGCGTTTTTAGTCCAAAAGTCCTGCTTTTTGTTACCACATCTCCACTGCAGCTCAACAGGGAAGCACAGAATTGAGTTTTTACATTTTATACTGAAGACTTTGGCTCCTTTTAGAAAATATCTCGACCAACTCAAGTAATGAAGCTTTAGCTTCGGATACACTTCAAATGCATTTTTGCACAACACGAGGACTGGCTGTTACAAACCAGAGGAAATATTACCGCAAGCAAAACCCCTTTAGTTGTATATATGGATACAAGGCGATTGTTTTAAGATAGACTTGAAAAATTGTGAGCCTATCCTTCAAATCACACCTCTCCCCTCTGCAGCACAATGAGGAGGGTAAAAAGCTTCCGCAAAATCAATAAAATATCAAATCAACATTATAATACTGACCAGAATATGGGGCTCTCTCCCGGCTCTTTCACCATGTAGTACTCTTTGTCCTGAGGCAGAACTTTGGTGAGGCCGAAATCCCCGATCTTCACTCTCAACTCGCTCTCCACCAGGATATTTCGGGTTGCCAGGTCTCTGTGGATGTAACGCTTACTTGACAGGTACTCCATACCCTGCACCAACACAAACAAACATTTCAACCTGTAGCTCCGGTCATCCACAGCCCCAGAGAGCAGAACAGGCCAGCCGGCAGTACCTTGCAGATCTGAGAAGTGTAATGCATGAGCTTCTTGTGGTCGGTCCTCTCCTTGTTTTTCATGAGGTAATCTCGCAGACTTCCGAAGGGAAGATATTCCATGATGAGACGGAGATTTCTTCGACCTGAAGGGAGTCAAAAAGAAAATGAATGCCAATCTGCATGTGGCAGATAAATACAACGTTGAGAGATTAGTTTATCCAATCTACGGCCCGCAGGCCCGATACTGCTGATACATCTATTGGCCCACACATGCAGGTGTGTGCCCTTGCATGTCCTAATATAACAATTAATATTATGCTGGAAGTGTAAGAGTTATTTGAGGCCATTAATTGACAAAATTTGTCATTTCCATTAGTTAATTCAAATCAAGTATTGTTTTTGGTTGTTGATGAACCACAGTTACGTAAACAAAGCTACTAAAACGGCTGTCAGAAGTACCTGCACTGTAACAAACGCCCTTGTATTTGACGATGTTCTCGTGCTGGAGAGATTTTAGGATCTCGATTTCCCGCTCAAAGTCCCGGATGTGTTCTGCAGTGCTGTGCTGGAGCTTCTTCACAGCCACCACCTCTCCCGTGTTGTCCTGAAGCGGGTCATACCGGCACATCTCCACGCTGCCAAAGTTTCCCTGAAAGAGAAGATCAACTTCAGTCAACCATTTTTTTTACTCATAGCTTGATTGTATGTTTTGCTTCTTCTCTTCATTACTTTTTCTTCTTCAACAACTCCAGAGGGAAACATTAAACTCTTTAGCTGCCAAATGTTGCACACTAGCTTTGTCCCTCTGGTTTTTTTTTGTGCGGCATGTAGCATACAGCGGTTTTATCACCGCTGTTTTACTGAATAAAAAGTTGTGAACTTCATATTAAAAACGATGGGCCTAAAGATGCTAAAAAGCTGTGTGAAGCACAAGGGAACTGCGGAGTAAGGTGATAAGAGGTGAGATCCAGAAAAGTGTGAACTTCAATATTATATGATTGTTCTATGACAAACCATTAACAATCTGGATATAAACCTGCAATAGCCCTCATCTGCTCAACCTGCGACGGAAATTATGGAGTTGTCAACTCTACTGAGAGAAACTTCAGAAACGTTCGATGTCTTAAACAGAAATAATTGAGAAAAGTCCGAAAAAAAAGTGTAGGAAAGCGCCTTGTCACTGCAAATACTGCTCCAGAGACATTTCTACGTCTTCAGATAACACAGCGTCAGTCTCATCCTTCAAAAACTGGAGTCTATTTCCTTCTACAGACAGAACAGACGTCGCATTTGGAAGTATTTGATCCTTCACCTGAAAAAGATGTGCCTCATTTCTTTCTGTAGAAAAACCTAATGATGAAGAAAAAAATTCCTTTACATTTAATTGAAAGCACATTTGCTTCAATAGCTTACTGGATGGAACGTGGCACACACACGTGGACTGTGCTTCACGTTCAAATCCTTCTAAGAAAATATTCACCGCGCGCACTGAGCAAGGGAAGCACCATATTTAAAAGTCTCCTTCATACTTTGCCCAGCTGTTGTAAGAATATGAGGTGTCTCTCTTCAAACTGAGCTGGCTCCTGATTCTCAAAACCCACGGTGGTCCAGCCAGAGCCCACTGTCCTGTTCGGCAGGATGTCACTGTCCACGATCAGCTCATAGTCTGGGAACACAAAAGGAAAGAAAATTCAGCGGATTCAAGAGATCATGGGATGTTTCAGAAGTTAATTTAATCAGCATCTACTCAAATAATTAACGTCAAAATCTACTGAAAGAATACAAATGTTTTCTCTGACAAGTAAACTTGGACCCTCCGGTCATTCCAGCGCTGGTTCCTCGAAGGCCCCAAATTAATATTGAATGTCTCTTTTAACTTCGAGTAGGAAAACGTTCCCAAAACGCTAAAGAATGGCTTTAACATGATCCCTACTCTACCCTCATCACATTCCACCGACATGTTTCGGAGAACACCGTGATAAATGTGCGTTCGGTCCGAGTGGGTGCGTCCGATGGCATTTGAGATTCCACGCCAGTGGCGACCTAGATTCCTGATCCTGTTGTGACACACTGTCATATGCACCAACCTGGTGTGAAGAGGCCGTGGAGGTCACGGATAACCGCGCGAAATGTGGGCCTGAATGTGGGCTCGTAGTCCATGCAGCTGGTGATCAGGTTGGCCAGTTCGGTCCACTTTGGTGCAGGAAGCTGGTGGTGATCCTCGTAGAATAGAGTTTTCTATGACACGAGATTTAGGATTAAAGTAGGGGCGACGATGCCCTGGGCTACTCGATAACAAACAGATATATAAATGAGAGGAAATGCAATACAAAAGTACATCAACAATGATCTTTTACTGAAAAGAATTGAAATGCCAAGTTATTCCCTCTTGTGCAGGATTTAACAACACTACTACCACTCGTACCATGATACAGACTGTACTGATACCATCCGATATTAAATACGCACTTTACTAGCATATGCTGTATGTTGTAGGTCAGACCACTCAGCCCTACCTTAGAGTTGTCTAGTGTTGCTAAAGGTTTCTCCCCGCCGCTGCAGATTTCCCATAGTGTGGTGCCAAAGCTCCACTTGTCTGCAGCCAGGCTCAGTTTGGCAGCGTCCTCGATACATTCAGGCGGCACCCAAGGGATCCTCTCAATCAGGACTGATCCCAACAACAAACACATTTCACCCACCACTGTTAGTTGATGGACAAGCCAAATTTCAGCTGATTCAGTTTGATTTAGTGCACTAAGTGAAAACATCCCTGCACTGGATATTAGATCATTTGGCAGCTTGCACTAAAACAGAACTTATGATTGTATAACAAAACAACATATCAGTGTCGTGCCACTTATTCTAATTTGCTTTTGTAACAAAGTAAGACACAAAAACTAAGAGTAATCCAATGCAGTGTGGATTTAAAGAAGGCTCTACCTTGCTGCAGTTACAAGCCTGTTAAGTAGCGACCTACTGCCCCCTGCTGATTAAAGAGGGTCATTACTGGTTTGCGGGGTAATACAATTAAACTCACTTTCTTTGGGCAGGACAGTGACGCTGATACCGGGGTCACTCAGTTTGATGAAGGGGGGGTTCCCAGCCCTCCGGTCCTCCTCTCTGATCAGAAGAACATTCTTAGCACACACATTCCCGTGAACAAGATGCTTTTCTTCCTGCAGTGACAGAAAAGTAGGGACTCGTCAATCTCTTACCAACATTGAAAAACAATTTCAATACAATTTGTGCACCCATTTAAAGAGGAGAAGCCTCAGATCTACAGCTGTAGACAACAAATACACCGATATTAATCAACACTTTGGGGACAACGAGTGAAGGCCTCCGACATGACATGGAGTCGTACCAGGAAGTTCATGGCCCAGGCCAGCTGCTTCGCCACTTCAAGCTTCCACAGAATGTTGATCGTATTCTTGTTCTTCTTCAAGTAAATGTCCAGTGATCCGAACTTCACCAACTCCTGCACCATGATGTCTGAGAAAAACAAAAGAAAAACAACAAACATTTTTCACGTGAAATAAAAAATTACTTCAGGATTTTGAGATTAATTTAGTTAAAGAGAAAAAAAAAAAATCAAAGAGAGACACACGTGCTAATTTGATTATATCGTAAACTGCCTGTTGCTGGTAAAGAGTATCATCTCTGACGTCTCTAGGATGGATTTCTTACTGTAAAATAAACAAGAGGATGTTTGCTCTTGAGGTTTTAGACAGCTGTAAAAGGTTTTCTTAAATTCAACTGTGGATAAATTGGAAATATCACTGTTGCTTTTCCATTTAGTACAGTCATGGATTAATTTGTTGATATCCTTCTCACTTTACTGAAAAAAAAAAAGCCTTTATTCCTCCTGGAAAGCGATGAAATTAAAAGCAATGTTCTCGTATACCTGATGTATATCATCGAGTTAAAGCAGAGAACGTGTGAAAAACATGATTGCTTCTTCTACAAAGAGTATTCTACAATGGCCTGGACAGATTTGTCAGTACAACTATAATAAATTAAAATCAAATTCAAATGAACTGTTGTCTTTAAATAGTGTCACATGTCTTCAATCTTGTAATCGGTCATTCAGCCTATTTAAATGGAGAAAAGTGGTCACTATGCTGTTTAGTGTCATTGTATACACCACACTGAACATGCACCAGAGAAAGCAAAGCAGTGAGTTGTCTGGGAAGATCAGGATGAAAATTATGGACAAGCATGTCAAAGCTAATCGCTAGAAGACAATCTCCAAGCAGCTTGATGTTCCTGTGATGACAGCTGTACATTTTATTAACAAGTTTAAGATCCACGGAACTGAAGTCGAACTGCCTGAAGGCGTCTGCGAGAGGAAACTTGACACCAAATTGAACAGAAGAATGGTATAAATTAGTAGATATAAGCTGAACTACAAAGTCTAGGTACATCAGTGTCTGATGGGACAACTCCACTATTGAAGGAAAAACTTTCATAAATGACTGGAATTTGCTAAAATGCATATTGACAAGCCACAATGCTTCAGGGAGAGCTTCCTTTAAACAGATGAGCGAAAACTGGAGCTCTTCAGTAAATCACATCAGCTAACAGACAGAATTTTCCAAGAAAACAACACTGTGTGAAACATGGAGGACATTTGGTTCCGTTTTAGGGCTGCGTTGCGGTGTGGCACAGGGTGTCTTAAATCTGTGCAGGGCAAAATGAAATCTCGACAATCAAGGCACTCTGGAGCAAAATGTGCTGCCCAGTGTCTTCTGGGGTCCTCCAACAGAAAAATGACCCAAAACACAGCTAAATCCAAGAACAAAACATTGGACTGTTCTGGAGTGGCCTTCTGTGAGTCCTGATCCGAATCCTATTGGACATCTATGGAAAGCGCTGGAACACAGACTGGAGAAGGCACCCTTCAAGCCTGAGACAGCTGGAGCAGTTTGCTCTGGAAGAGTGGACCAAACTACCTGTTGACAGGTGCAGAAGTCTCACAGTAGTCATTTGTTTGCAGTGATCGTCTCTGAAGGTTGGGCAACAAAACATGAGGCTCCCACCAATTCTGTCATTTTCTGTTGTTTTTTTTTGTTTGTTTGTTTTTTTAAATGGAAGGGTACCAACAAATTCATCCATGACTATATATCTCAACAGGTGTAAACAATGTTGGAATTTTATTTGCCAAACCTATCAAAATTGCCTAATGATTGATGTCAATTCTGATAACAAAGACAGAAAACAATGAAGACAACTGCAGGCCATCCTGGGCAGATGACCACAGTACATTGTGCTGCAATGAGGTCTCATGAGGTCAGAGGGGTGCATGTCCGGTATGGGTATTGTAATCCTCTTTAGAATAGTCAGCCGCTCACGGTTTGATCGCTGCTTTGAGCCGGGTTAATAAGGCTGGTCAAGATTATAGTCTGGAGGGCTGATGACATCAGTGGACCATAATTACATGGCTCATGTACGGGCACTTGGGGACATATGTTATGGTGAGACAACTTGAGAGTGGCTGTACGTCTCTGTGTCTGACTAGCTTATGTGGGAATTGTTGAATTGTTGGGTTTCTCTGTATAATATTGTAAAGTCTTGCTGTAAGGACTTTAATGTGTTAAGTGCCATGAAATAACCTGTGTTGTGATTTGGCGCCATATAAATAAAATTGAATTGAATCGAATTGACTTACTCTCCTCTCCGCAGACACATACTCCGTAGTTAAGGATCAGGTGCTTGTGGGACAACTGGCTCATCATGCTGGCAGCTTCAAAGAAGGACTGTAGGACAAGGAAAAGATAGAAAACCTAATTATTTATATGGCCATGTCAGAAAAAAAAATGATTGTGGCAGCACATGGTATTCATGTCCTACAACTAACTCAGGTTGGAGGGCAGTATATACAGTATGTATATAAAGCAGTCTGCAAACGTTTAGGCACTGCTGGCAAAAAACATGAAAAAAAGAGGTAAATAGGAAACCTGCAGCAAACAAACAAAGAATTAAAGTTGCCAAAAATGCAATTCTTTACAGAGAATAATAATAATAATAATAATAATAATAATAATAATTCCTTGAAAAACAATAGGGGCCTAAATAGAGCTGACTGATGCTTTCAAAGTAGGGGACGATATATCACATACAGCAATTTCTACAGTCTCAAATGTCATTACGACATGGTAGTAAAGTGACTCTTGAGTGGTGGTGTGCTGTTCCTCTGTGCACTGTTAATGCACAGTTGGGCAGCTGATGAAAGTCCATTACAAACGGTTAAGAATAGAGTTGGAAGTATTATAGTTTGTGATTGTGTGTCCGCCAGTGGCACAGGACAAACTGCCCAGAGACAAATGTAACACAGTTATTCAAGAACCTGAAATAGAAAGGAGGCCGACTTCTACAATAAACTGATATATCAGCTGGCAAATCATCACAGATGTATCGATATCGATGTATCTGTTGGCTGATATACAAATGTTTTTTTTTACAATACATGATGCAGAAAAAGATGCTTGGGGTAAATTAGAAATGGTTCTATTTGTGTGTTTTTATGGATATATATACATAATTATAATTATTATATTCCCAGTGAAATTTATTCTTTCAGTGCACTGATGTCAGCGTGGTTAATAAACTGTAAAATATCCAGCCTCCATGACACATCTTTGTCACAAGTGTCAAAAGTGTTTGATAACCACATTTGTGTCTTTATAAACAATATCGGCTGCTTTATCAATATAGAATTTGTTTTACTTCCTGTTATCGCTATCTGCCCCAAGTCCCAGTCAGTCTCTACAAAGCACACCACAAAATTCACCATGAACTACCAGTTGAGTGCAGTGACTTGATTTTCATATAAAATGTGAATGTAGATCTTTCTGTGCACGACAGTCGATTCCTAAATCAAGAACAGACAGACATTTGGAAGCTGTGGTTTCTGTGTTGGAGGACTGTTGCACAGCAACAGAGGAGTGTGCAAAGCTTGGAATATATGTTTGCTGCAGGGGTTGTATTTGTTTCATTACATCTGTCCATCCATCATCTGTCCCCTCTTTATCCTGAACAGGGTCACAGAGAGGCTGGAGCCGATCGCAGTTTCATGTCAGGTATCAACACAATATGTACTTTGCATACAGTTGCCCAAACGTTTGCATTTAGCTGCCAGTGTCTCTGTTGAAAGTTTTTTTTGGCACAGCTTTTAAGCCACAGACCTCAGAGTAATTCCTGTGGGCCTGGTCCAGGACTTTCATGACAACTTCTGTTTGGTGCACAAGTCCGTAGTCTCCCAGCTCCTTTCGGACTCCTTTGAAGATCTTCGTAAACGTCCCTTGACCAAGACTCTCCATCTGACGGGAAGATCATTACCGGATAAACATTCAATTCTAACACTTGAAAAGTGAAGAACCAAATTCATTCAGAGGCTTAATTGCTGGTAAAATGGATAGTCTACTATGATGTTGTAGTAATATCGTAGTTTAACATCATAAATGTAGGTTCTCATGACCATTCACGTACAGAATGACTGCATAAATGAGGGAGTACAGAAATATCACAGTCCTTAATATGCAAATTAAACTTACAAATTCCAGGTCTTCTTTCCTGATCTTGTGAAACACCATTTGACTGATGTTGTGTCGGTGTAGTGATGGAGACAGAGGCACTTCTGGGCCTTTGTTGCTCCTGCACACGAGGAGGCAGGACTTTTCTGTTGGCAGAAAGAAACACACTTACAGTTTCCGAACATAAAGAGTTCAACTGAGAGCACGAGAATCGAAGATGTGAGTCAAGAGATTCAAGAGAAGGTCCATAGTTCTTCATTAACTTCTGTGGAAACCGTTCTGGTATAATTAAGAAAGCAGGCAAGGACCGAGTCACCTTTGACCTATTCTGTCTGTTAGTTTGTATTCTGTGCATTGTCATCATGAGAAAGTGTAAGCTTGCTTGGAACCCCAATGGGGGCGGGGCGGGGCGGAGGGGCGGGGGGGGGGGGGGGGCAATACTAAAATAGTACCAGGTACCAGATACCATTCACAGACAATGGGAAACCAAAAAAGCGAGGGGAGTCGAGTTGAGTCGAGCAGGTACTGTCAATGCATAACCAGGCTAATGTCTATCAATCTGGCATAACAGTTTCCTGCGAGTTTTACCTTTGGATTTAGGAGGACAGCACTTGCTGAATTGGAAAATGATGCTGTCTGAGCGCACAGTTTCCTTTTGGTAGCAGCTGAGCAGTTCCTGCAGGCTGCTGAAGTTTCTTTTGGTTCCACTGAGGTTAAACTCTCCGCCGGCTGATCTGGTTATCTGGCAATGCTTGTATTCCACAGCATCATACACCTGGCAGACACAAAGAGGAGCTCAGAAAGTATAAATACACATCATGTGACTTTCATTCATGGACTCAACACAACTTACACAACACAGATTGTAAGCATGACACTACAAATCTACAATTAATTAAAAAGAGAAAAAAACAAGGTCTTAAAAGGGCATTACTATTCATGTAGGCTTTTATAATTCTGTTTACTACTGAACCCGTGTAACACGACTCCGCTCATATTACTGAGGGCTGAAAAGAGCCAAGTACTGAAAGCTGGCACACTATGCTTAGCAGATCCTTCGGCCATATTCAGAGTGATAAAAGCAGCACATCAAGATTACACCCCTGTGTTGGTTTACTATAGTAATGCATAGTAACATGCATTACTATGTTACAGGTGACGAGATGAAAAACAGAGCAGGGAGTCCACTACAAGTTTAAACTACTTTGAGGCACGATTTTCTTTAAGGTAAATGGTACAACGTAATCTGCCTCATCTGTGTCGCAAAAGTTGAAGAAGGATAAACTTTTTTTTTTTTTTTTTTTTTTTTTACCAGAGTGTTACTGTGTTTGTATCAATCAAATGATTTTACTTCATGTATATATTGATCTCAGTGATAATTCAGCTTTATTCAGGCCAGGTTCTTCTGTTTGTCACAATATTAAAGATGATAAAAGTTGAAGAAAAAATGTCTTTAAAATTAGATACGACAGCAAAATAAAATATTTTGATGTTTGTACTGAAATTTATGATACTGGCGCTGCTATCAACATATTTCCCACATAGCAAGAGCAGAACAACACAGAGACACAAACACAGCAGAAGACAACTGAAAAAATGGTAAGTATTACTGTCATAGGTTTGGGCAACATACAGGAGAAAAAGTTTTACTATATTTCCATTGTTACTCTAAGCTTTACCTGTCAGTTATAAATATATGAGGTGAAATGAACCACCACATGAATGATACTAACCTCAACAGGGAAAGTCAGAAAGTACTTGTTGAAGTCTTTAGGGCTACATCTTAAAATGTACAATCCCCGCTTGTTTCCACATTTATGAAGCCGGCTGACAGCAAACTCCATCCTACAACAAAAACCACAAGAAGCACTGCAGTCAAAACATTGATGTGGCAATTTCACTGCCGCTAAGACAAAACTGACTCATGCAGTTCACCGGAAAACATGAACACTGGCAGAGGAAGGAGTGTAATAAATAGAGAACTACATTTGCAGTTGGACCCATTTGTGCTCTTGTTTGATCACTGTGGAAATGGGGTGTGACTATTGGTTTGTCACTTTTGCAGAGTTGCAAAAATTAGGTGGTGCGATCACAAATCTGACTGAGGAGTCATTTACAAGCGTGTCAGGCCCTGCAGGCACCACAAATTAAATCAGGTTTATTTTCAACCAAAGTATCAGAACACTTTCTAAAAATCAAACAAAATGTTTTGGAAGACCTCAACAAAGAAAACTGTCCACTTGTGATCGGATCACCAAAGACGCATGTTAGTAGTGCGCCTGTGTTGCAAAATATGCATCTCACACATTTATTTATCTATGAGAGTAAAACCCCACATTACTTCTTTCAGCTAACTTACAGTAAATACATGTCTGATAACAAAATAACTGAGGCTCAAATAGCACAAGCAATAACATACAGACATCTTTGATTTAAAAAAAAAAAATCTGATTAAGATCCATGCCTAATAATTCAAATACATTTTATTTTAGTTCATTCAAAGTTAATTTATCCTTTACTTACGAAATGGGACCATGGCAATGAGAAGATGTGGCCTCAACTAGCCGAGGAGGTGCCACTTCTTTACAAAGGTAGTGATGTGCATCTGTGGTCAGACGATAGTAGCCATCAATGAGGGACACAAAGGAGAGGGCTTCAGACAGGCAGGGGAACTCCAGCTCCTGAAATAAGATATTAAATAAGAGAGTATTAAAAACCATAAGAGACCACATCCACAGGATTCTGTCAGGCATAATGGTGAAAAGCAAACAAGGTGAAACACTGATATTCAGTGCTTCCCACACATAGACTTCACTTGGGCGGGCCGCCCAAATATATTGAAGGCCACCAAAGTATATTTGGTGACCTATTTCAGCATTATCTAATTCTTCATGTTTTAATCTCCGAGATAACAAAGCTATCGATGGTTTAACGAGTGGACAATCTCCCGTCGCTCCCTTCGTCTGTGTCTGCTCCGCACCGTGTTAGTGCAGCAGAGGTTGAGCTCTGAGTGACACACAGAGATCAGAGGACAGAAAAACGACCGTCGATGTGCCTGCAAAACGCAAGAGACTCACACCGAGCTGGAAAGAAACAGGTGTTCATAAATTATGAAAATGACAAATACAATATTTTTGACTGGACTGCAACAGCAGGGCCAGAGCTAGAAATCAAGTGTCTGTCACTGTGAGAGATCAAAGCTACACGGCAGGTTGGCTAAACACCGCATTGGACACTTTTCAAACTAAACTGCACGAGTCCCTGTGTTCACATTGGTTATACGCCGTGCCACCCACTACCACGAGTAAATTCTCAACCCATGGTAAACAATGATTTTACATTTCCTTATAAAATGAATGCTAGTATTTGCTCTGGTGAAATCAAAGGACTGACAAAGATCTAGAAGGTGAAATTACCAGATTCTTGCCATCCTGCTTGTTGATGGTGACCGTCCGGCTCTCTGCAGCGCCCTCTTTGCTGGCCTGTTTGATGCTGATGTCAGTGACTTCAGGGAAGTCACACAACGTCTGCAGCTCCTGGCCAAATAGTAGAGCAAAAGCATGACATTTAATAACTTTATAATAAAAAAACAAAAACAAAAACAAAACAATTTCACTTATAAACAAATTGTGCAACAAACCACTGAAACATTTGGAAATTACAGTTACTCATTACAGTTATTGGGGCCAATGTATTCTGTAATACTTCATGTCTATTGGACGAATTCAGCTGTTTTATGTGTAAACTTTAACTTTAACATTTTAGGGTCTCAGAAAACTGACCTGACCTGCACACTGGTGACAATTAGTTCCTTTATGTTGATGATTTGAGAAGAAAAAGCAGCCTGTGTCACACTCATTTTATACTTCTCTGCATAAGTCAGTTAAAACTAAAATATATACCACTGTGACTTGCTGAAAGCTCTCATGGTACCGACCTGGTCAGAATCATTCAATTTCTGTCGACACCACTGTATGCCGGTGGCCGCCGCCACCAGCATGATGAGCTGCCCGCTGGACGGTTCCCTGACCTGGAAGGTCTCTGTGTAGAAGGCCTTCTCCAGGGACTCCATGCTGATGAGGTACTTAAGCTTAAGATCGCGAGCTGTTGTCCGACACTGACTGAACTGCTGGATGAAGCGCTTGAAGCGGAAGCGGATTCGCTTCCGTGTCAAGAAGTTGCAGTCCTGGATTTGAGCTCTCATGTCCTTTGGCAAGAAGGACTTGTAGCTAGAAGAGATTCAGCAGAGTTTTATATCAGCATTAGGGCAGATATCTTAAATCCATTCAAAAATCTCATATCATGCACAGTGAAGGAAATAATTATTTGATCCGGTGCTGATTTTGGAAGTTTGCCCACTGACAAAGAAATGAACGGTCTATAATTGTAATGGTAGGTTTATTTTAACTGAGAGACAGAATATCAAAAGAAAATCCAGAAAATCACATCATATAAAAGTTATAAATTGATTTGGATTTGATTGTGTGAAATAAAGTATTTGATCCCCTGGCAAAACATGACTCAGTACTTGGTGGAGAAACCGTTGTTGGCGAGCACCGAGGTCAGACGTTTCTTGTAGTTGGTCACCAGGTTTGAACACATCTCAGGATGTTTGGTCGACTGAATTTTAAATATTAATTTCACACCTTATAATTTTAGCAAAGTTTCAACTGTTCTATTTGAAAAGACAAAATTCAATTAGTGAAATTATTGAAAAGCATTTATTTTTCATCATGAAAATCTGGGTTATATTATACCCCGCAACACCGGCATTGTACAGCCAGACAGACGACATGATTGAAATCCTTCCTAAACAAAAATCACCATCAATGACATCATTCCCTCAGTGAGTGCTTCGCCTGTATTCACTTCACTCGGATGTCAAACACTCAGATCAAAAGCCTGTCTTTCTTTCTCTGTCTTTCTAAAGTACCTTATAGTGTGGTAGATGTCCAGAGGGGACATCCGTCTCTCCTTGGCTGTTCTTGTCATGTCGAGTACAGCCATACCAAGGCACTCCTCCTGCGTCTCGTGGGAGCTGGGGATCTTCACCAAGCCGTTCACAAAGTCATTCCTCCACTGCACACAGAGATGAGAGGAACACAGTGGTTGTTACGACAACAGGTGAGCATATCTTCTGATTGTCTGTGTTTCTTTATGCACTTAGGTTGAGTGTCTACAACCTCACACTCTCATGTGAAGTCTACCAATTCCTGCAAACTGTATGTGCATGGACGTTTTGAATCAAAACAATCAGGTTTATTGTGTAGGGGTGTAGATTGGTTATATGTTAATCCAAAGCAGACTGGCTACAGAGTCATGTGACGTATGTGACATCAAGTGAATCCAAATGCAATTCACACATGTCTATCTGCTGATCAAGGCCTCATTATGTTCCTGTCCTTCCTCTTATTCTATTTTGCCCATACACAACTACCTGTTCGTCCTTTTCTCAGGCTCTTCATGACCACGGGAGGAGATATGTAACAGTTTGGAGAACAATTGGGTACAACATTACTCGCTTGCTGTCACTGGAACAAACTATGTTTTTCCGTTTTCCCCTGCAGGCCCATGTAGCATGGATGATGCAGGATGGCTGTTCACCACAGCTGACCAATGAATGCGCTTCCTGTCAGTGCATCTGACGTCATGTGTTCAACTCTTGTTTTAACTGTTATTACTCAATGTGAACACTAAACAGACCAGAACTACAACATAGCAATATCCATTTTTTCCCCTCTGCATTGGTCTGAATGCTGCGTAACAAGTGTCAGCACAGCCATGGGTGATAATCAAACTATATTGTTTCTCAATGTCTTTTAAAAATTGGAAAAGGATGGGCTTTTTTTGTTGTTATATTTACCTTCAACTGACAAATGAAGATATTTTTCATTTATATTGTACAAGTTCCTTTTGCACACAGCTGAACATATCATGCACAGAGCAGAGGAAGCTGTAACCTTTGTGACAAAGTACTCAAAGTTTTGTCACTTGATCATAATCAGCACCTGAGTTACACACGTTTTTGTGACCACTCGGACGAGGACTTTTGTGTCAAACTCTGGATGTTGGCAACAGAAACCCATGAAATACTTCAGAAAGACTACGGCAATGATGTTGCTGTTTTGGTTGACATTTGTGTTTTAGACGGGCAGAACGTTATTATCCAAGACCGAAGAAGGAGCTTCAGGTCAGGAGCAACCAGGTGGGTTTTCTATGACATTTGTGGAGTTGACCATTGAGTTCGTCCGCCAGAGTCAGACTGTTAACAACGGGTTCAACTGTTAAGTTCTGAAGCATCTGGACTAAACATACGGCACAAATGGACCTGGACTGTGTAGCGATGGCACTTTGGTTCTCCAACATGACAGAGGTCCCGCTAATAGTGTGTGAAAATGCCTGTAACAACACAATCGTTGCTCTCCACCACCCAAACTTGTCAGAATTGACTCCCTGTGTCTTCTTTCTGTCCCCCAAAATTTTGACAGAAAATTTGATGAAAGCTCTGCTCAGATTTTGAATCAATGTTAAAATCGCAGAAGCAACAGACAAGTGGTCAAAACAATGTGTGTAATTCAGGTGCTGAATTTGATCAAGGGATTAAACTTGGAATATTTACTCACCAAGGTCACCGCTTTCCTGAGCTCTGTGTACGTAATGGTGCTGCACTCCGTTTGTCTTTGAACTTTCTGATTGCACCTCGTACATCAGTGGAACCCCGACTCCCCAAAACAGAGAATTTACTCAAATTACCAAAATTACGATAATTTATCACTGTTCTTAGAAAAATCAAAGCATTGATGCTTTTTGTTGCTGTATTGGCTGATCTCCAACTACAAATGCAGAGACACACCTTCCCTTGCAAATAATAATAGCCTTCCTTTATCCCAAACTCAGAAACTGAGCTCCTGATCAGACTGCAAGGAATCCAACATATCCGTCACAAGTTAAAAACAACATCTGCACCGAGAGAATGCAACCATGTGTATTGGCTGGCACTTCCCTTCTACCTTTTAGGCTTTTCCTGAGCCACCAGGGCAGATTTCTAAGGACAGAATTCCACATAATCCTTTGGTTCACGCAGAGTTCAGCTCCAGTCATATTACTGGCTGCAGTTACTTGGATTCACCTCCACTATAGGCATTTCTATTGTAATGTGGGCTATATATTTTTTGATTGGGTTATGCAGAGCCCTGATGATTCATCTGATAAGTCTCTAATGTACTTTTCCTGTCCTACACCCATATGTTATTGTTAGTGCTGTGTGGGAAAAAAAATACAGAACTGGAAACTCAAGAAGCCAACAAGGAGAAACAAAAGTTGAAAATGCACTCCATTCAAACACACCACACCAGAAGGGATTTACAGTGTTACTTCTTAACCAACATTAACCTTTAAGCATTAATAAAGTAGCAGTATGCAAGTCAGTGCAGCCTCCATGGGCCCATACCACAGCTATGCTACATCTATCTTATCAACATGGGCACTACAGTGTATTTCTAGGTAATTTCACGAATGTTGTCCTATTGCTCTTAATATTCATGAATCACACCAGTGTCTAGTGCATATGATTAAAAACGGAAAATAGTTTGCAAGAGCACACACTTTTACTCTTCACTGTTTGAGTAAAGTTAGCTTACAGTTATTTTTGGTCATTTAAAAAAAAAAAATGAACAGTACATATTTGTGGCCAGCATTTCCACATTGTTTTTTCATCTTTAATAGGAACCAATGGGGCTAAGAGCTACAGAAGGCCGAGGGAGAACTCAGAAACAGGCAAGTTGACAGGTTGACAGAAGGAAGAACCTCCATTGTAGCGGACATTGTGCTAACATGGTGATTATTCCACCCAGAAATCAGCATTTGGTCAAATTTCACAAAGCGATCGAAACACAGCTGGGAATTCTTGAGGATCTGGAGCAGCCTCCTGCTTTACCTTGTTAGTTATTGAGTCTTAATGGACGATAAACTTTCAATTAGAAGAAGGACTTTACGAAAAACAGGGACATTTTTGGACAACAGCGACCCAGAAGAAGTCTTTGAAATCACGCGCAAAAGAGTAGAATTGAATTTTGCTTACGCATTCAGGTTTTATGCGTACCGAGATGTGTATTTTTGCATGCAAGCAGCAAAATTAGTACCAGAGACTGAGTTCCAGCTCACATCAGGGCTGTAACGACACTCACCAGCTGTCTTGTTACGGCCACTTGCCTCAATAGGCAGCCCTCTTGTTTACAGAAGAGACAGAAAATACAACGTACCTGCAGTGTCATATCTTGTATCTTTCCCTATCTGTCGTAGTGTTCCTGGCAATGCTTTAAAAAGGTCATTTCAAGTTGCGACCCAACTCATAAACTATCAAACTGATAATACTCCACTTGTCAATGATGGGAGTTGTCCAATCTGCAATGGATGATGATCCTGAAAATATTTGTCAAGCTGAACCACATATAGATCTTTTTCATGGCCGACACACTTTGACTTGTCACTGTCAGGGAAAACACGGGTGTGTTAGTGACGGCTCGGCTCCATTAAGAGTCCGAGAACAACATGACAGAGGAACCTGTTGCTTCCAAACAATGACAATCAAAACCTCTGCAGTGGAAAAAGTGTATAAAGCACTAATTTCTAACCAGTATGGGGGACTGTGTGGAGGCGCTTACCTGAGAGAAGAGGTACGACATAACAAAGTCATCAAGGATAGGACTTTCTGAGCCCTTGATGACCCCATAACGATAAGCCCGAGATGCTCCACCACTGTACCAGCCAGGGAAGTAGTACCTACAGTAAAGGTAGTGAAGAACATTCAGAGCGTCAGGAGGATTTAAACATTTTTTACTTAGCAGGAAAAGCAGAAGCAAAATAATGTCTGGTACCGTATTCTGAAAAACACATCTTCAGAGGCCGAATCATCGAGCTGGAAGATGTGGTTGGGTGAAAACCACAAGCGGTCTCGCTCTCTGAAGAGACCAAAAAGGCTGCAGTATAGAGGCAATATACCTGCAGTGACCAAAGAAGGAGACACATATTTGATTGTGTAAGGTGGACAAACACACTGCGGTGTACCTGTAGGAGTTGTGTTATTAATAGGGAGCCCTCAGGAGCACAGACTGTCATGGCCTCAAGACACACGAGAAAACTATTTGTTTCTATTTGCAACACAGGTGAGTAAAAGGTCAATAAAGACAGTCTTAAATGTGAGTTGTGTTTGGTTTATCATCAAACACATGACATGGGATTCCAACCACATGCTGGTGAGTCTAGTCTCCCTCCTCCACCGCCCTGCATGGTCCTGTTGTATGTTATTAGTCATACTTTTATTGAGTCACAAATTGTACTTCTGCAAAAAAAGAAAACACACCGAGCAAAGCTACTATATTTTTGCTTTTCCTGTAACAGTTAGCCAAACTGTAAACAAAGCATGAAGATCCGACAAGTAAACAATTTTTCTGCTGATAGGTTTCACTGTGGCCTCCTGATAACCTTATCTTGGGACCGATGTTCCGAGTTACAGAACAAAACAAAAAAAAACTGCACAAATAGGGGGTGCCTCGTGCAGGCTTGCACAGCTTGAGTACTCACTGCACGCCTTGGCTGCGTCAATACACAGCTCCTCAGCCACGTAGTCCCCAGGTGGGTAGCTGAGGGAGCTGCAGTCGGCTGCTCCCCGGCTGCTGTGGTAGAAATGAAGCCTCAGAACAGCAGCGGCTGGTCTTGTGTCTGAAGACTCCCGATGAGCGGTCCCGTTTTGGTGCACCGCAGGGCATGTGTCAGTCACAGTGTCCATGGCTGGCAGGGAGGGATCAACAACACGCACCCTTCAATCAATAACATGAAAAATGTCAGCACAAAGTATCAAGAGCTTTTTGTCTTTTAAGTTTTTGTGTGTGTGTGTGTGTGTGCGTGTGTGTGCGTGCGTGTGTGTGTGTGTATTCATTATCAGGATATATCGTATGCAGCGTTGCATAAACTGTTATCAAAAGTATTGCATAAAGCTGCAGTACAGAGAAACCATTGTCTGGAACAAGGTTATAAAATCTGTAAATCTAATTTGAAAATAGGCTACCCTAAGTGAGAGTTATCAAACACAGTCATCGTTTCATTTCGAATGGAGCGTTGACATATTTACTTTTTTTTATTAAGTTTCTTATTAATTACGAAAGTTGACAGGAACAAGACTGTACACACTGTCATTACCGGTAGATATATAAACATTATGCACTTGGCAGAGGCAAAGCAGAATAATTAAATCTTCTCTTTCGACCAGCTGATATTCAGCTCACACTCAAAGTGCCTCCAGCATTTAATCAAACTGAGAGCTGAATTATAGGTGTATTTCCTCCACAGTCATTAACCTACTACACATAGGTTACATAACTACTTGGGCCCTGCTCTCATTTTTTTTATATGTAACCGGGTCACGTAGCTTCTTCACTTAAAATGAAACTGGTTATAAAAAATTAAAAAAAATAAAAAATCCCGACATGTTTTTTTTTTCCACATTACAAATGTAACGACACAACTATGAGACAAATGAGTTCAGTTCAGGTGACTAGAGCCATCACAAAATAAGTTGGGATATTGTGTTGAAGTACAGACTATTCACTGTGCGTTTTCATGTTTTACATCACATCTCATGTTTCACAGTGGATGCCTCTTTTTGAGATTGGGCAATCAAAAAAAAATTCAATTTGGCAGGGGACATTTTGTGAGAAGTTGCTTAAAAGTAGACCTATGAAAAGATGTCAAAACAGCAACTCTGCTTTAAGCAGGGTGTATTCATCAAGTACCTATCTATCTATCTATCTATCTATCTATCTATCTATCTATCTATCTATCTATCTATCTATCTATCTATCTATTCTGTAAAGGACACTGGCAGGTCTGCAGGTTTCTATGGCTGAGATGGGACACACTGCATCCAAAAACTGTTAACCGGGTACTTTACTAGTAGCAACGTTATGACAGAATGACATAAAAAATTGGGTTGTGCATATTAATGTGATTAGTTCTGCTGCGTTACCTTGATCAACGGCTGCATTTCTGTTTATTTTCACGAGAATGGATCAGTTCTTTAGATCAGTGTTAAAAACAGCTTCATGACATCCACTTTGGTTCAAATTCGGAAAACATCTCACCACAAAAAAGGTGAGGGTGACTGTGGTTATTTCTAATCAGAGATTCTGTATTTGGATCAATCACTTGACGGCGTTGTCTACAACATTAGTAGAAAAATCACAATTGCTCACCTCCTGAGGTCCTCGGGGAAATGGCAAAAAGAGATTTTCATTTCATAACAAACCAAAAACCGAGACAGGGACCAAACTCTTACATATGCGGAAGTTAAAATAGTGGAAGGTCAGCAATTTGTGGTTTTTTTTTTTAAATCACAAGAAACATGTCAAACCATTAGTTGATCATCAAAATCGTTGTGGGTTAGTTTTCTTGTCAGTGAAACGTGTGATTATTCACTCAGCACTTCCACGCACAGTGTTTGACGAGCTGACACACTAAAAGGGATGCAGGTTGATTTAATGCCATTTCTCACGAAGACAGAAAGAGGATATGGCACCTAATGACAGCGGTCAGTCCAGTAACGTCTCACCAAGCTGTCCCTCCCGTCACTGCTCGCCTCGAGGCCCCAGTACGACAGCGGCATTAAAGGGACACATAACCGCGTTTTGAGCCCTTTTACATGTGGGACATCCTAACTGGGCTTGAATGCAGCATTTAGCGCGCCGCCGTCGTTGTTCAGAGGAGACAACTGTCCCGGACGGACAAGTCGGACAGTCGGACTGGACATGTCAGGTCAAACATCATGAACTCAGCTGCAGAACAAACTCACCGCGGTGCTGCGGTTAGCTGCAGCTTCAATAGATTAACTTCAGGCTCACACACACACCTACTGCTGGAAGTTAATGATATATGCTGAGTAAATAAACTATGCACATGCGATTTGGCCACTTAACCTACTACGGTTGGAGGTTTTTGCGTTGTATTTATTTATTTAAAAAAAAAAAAGAACAAACCGAATGAAGCTGTCAACGAAGTATGAACGAGTGTAAATACTCACAGGCGAGGTAGCGTCCTGCTTAGCTTCCTGCTAGCTCCCTTAGGCCAGCTCCGCAGCCAGGACGAGCGAGACTTTGGACAGCTGCGGACCAAACGCCGCTCGCCGCTCGCACTTCTTCACGACCACAACACGAACCGGTTATTCAATGAGCGTAAATCCAACGTTGGAAACATATTTCACATATTTCCCAAAACGTCGCGCTCAGCTGGCCGACTCCGCTCCGTGAGCTCCGCCCGGTGACCGGAGAGTCTCCATCTTCCGAGTCCGGAGGAACTTCCACGTTTATCTGATCGGGTCTGGCGAACTTAAAAAAAAAAGGGGGCTAATGCTGGCAGCAGCAACAACAACAACAACAACAACAACAAACACGTCGCGCTGGCTTTTAAAAAAACAAACAAAAAAACAACTGGACCGATAACGCGGAGTTCAGTGGCGGGCGGACATCTTGTTGTCCCAGAACATGTGGCTCCATCCACATTATTGACAGATTGTCAACTGAACAGCTACTTGGCCACCGAGTCAACAAACCAGCCTCTCTACCGCTCTGGTGCTGCGTTCAGGGACGGTCGGAAACGTCACGAATACCCCAATATCAGCCCCCGCCCCCCTCCCCCGTATCAATACTTGACCACTATCAGGTTAGGTTAGGTTAGGTAGTTACTTTATTCATCCCCGAGGGGACTTTTTTTTTTTTTTTTTTCCCGCTACAGCAGCATACAGGAAGCAATAAGATAATAATAGAATAATAGAAAGCAATAAAATGGCAGTAAAAATATAAAATGCACAGTATATACAGTACAGTATATATCTATATATATTATATACATCAGCAATGATTTGAAGCTATATTGACCAGTAACCTGGAGTATTTATTTTCATTGTATATATATATATTCATTGTATTTTTATTTTTTTTATTACAAAAGAATAATAACATATCATTATTATTATAAACTCGAAATAACTACTGACTAATACAGAAAGAGTGGGTGAAGCTGTGTTAAAAAACTCTTTCTGATATATTTGATCAAATACACGCACAGAAGTATTCATTTTTTTGCAGATTATTTCAAATTGTAAGGCTATGCACAGAAATTCAGGCAAAGTAAGGATTGTTTAAAATTTGACTTTGATATTTTAGCTGCCAAATATTATATTAATATTAAAAGACAAATTGAGCAAGAGGGGCAGCTTCAAAACAGACAGTGATCATGTACTTTTCTGTAAGTGCTTGTTCAATTAAGGTCTATAAAATGTCTGTCTGTCACTGGGAAGCAACTTCTCCATGTAGCTAATTGTAACATACATTTTTGAGATCACAGAAATAATCTGCATAATTTCCTAACTTCAGAACACACTCTCAATATAAGGCTTCACAAACAATTTGACAAATTCTACCGCTGGCTAATAAGTTATTTTACAACTGTATCTCTGAATTTCAGGATTACAAGGAGACAGGGAAGGAATCTTCTTCACACTGAATGAGCACCTCCCCAGACAGCAAACCAACGACTCATCCCACCCACTGAAACTACAATTAAACAACAATTAACCACAGAACCCTATATTGTAATATCTATGATATGTACCACATATATATTATAATTACATGGTAACAAATATTTATCTAGTGAAGCTAACACAATGTTTTATGTTGAGACAGTAACACAGGGTTATTTATTTCACTATATCATTTAGAGTATTGTTATTCCTTTAATTTGTCACCTGTATGAGTTTTGATTTAGTTTTGATTTTTAAATTGTCTTCCAGACCAGAGATTGTAAGAAGTCCTCAATCAAATTCCCAACTCTTTTTAATTGACAGAAAACTTTGCAGACTAAATTGCAACAAGGATTTTATTATTTTTATATTAAGAAACAAGAGGGTAGATGGGTGTGTTGTGGTCAAAGAAACACCAGCTGGAGAAACTCACAGCAAAGAACACTGAGGCGACGCTCACAAATCTTCCCATGAAACACCTGGAAGGAATAATCAAAAACAGAATAGTTGAGGACACTAAACGTCCTGGACTGAAAGCAGTTTGTCATGAGGTCTTAAAAGCGGGCTGAGTTGCTCTCACTCTCTCTTCTAAACCTTATTTTAAATTATTGTCAAAAGCCAATGATGTGCTACCTGCAGCACTGTTAGAGTGACTGGGCATCCACTGACTCTTTGTTTTGACTGACTAGAGTCAGTATGGATCTGCATGTGGGACTCTTTGCAGGATGGTCACATTTCCCACACTTAAATGGGAAGACCATTTCTTGACTGAAATCCTTCACTGCCCAGAGGCATTGTTTTGTTAAGACAGGAAATGGTCCTTTCCGCACTGCTGAACTGTCAGCACAAAGGTGAAAGACATTATAGTCTGAAACTGTGGTTGCCAACATGGGGTTCGAGACCCCCACAGGGGTTGCAGATGAAATTGAGGAAGTCATTAGATGTTTATTTTTTCCAGACTTTCCTCTAACAGATAACGCTTTTGTTTTGAATTTATGTTTTTGTTTAAAAGGTATTCCAAAAAAAAAAAATCAGGTTTCCAGCTACAGCATGCTAACATTTGCTAATCACCACTAAAAACAAATTACAGCTGAGGCTGATGGAAATGTTATTATTTTTAATGGTATTTGGTCATAAACTTAAGTATCAGACACATAAAAAATATGACCTGTTGGTCACTCTAGATTTGATCCAGCCAGGGACATTAATGTGTGTCATGACACTTCATCCAATAGTTGTTGAGACATTTCACAAGCCAAACCCATGGTGGTGCTTACAGAAAAGTCATCACAAACGTTATCAGGATACATCCCATGCACACCACGAATGTCTGTGCAAGAATGTCATCCCAATCCATCATGTCAAGACACAAACCTGGGCCTTGTCCTTGTCCTGTGAGCACCACAATTGTTCATGGTAAGCGATAGTTGTTTCAGTGGGACGGACTGACAGAGCGATTCTGCCACCCATGGAGCAACATAGCAGGAAATTTCATTCAGAATCAGTCACAAATAATGGTCATACTCTGCAGCTAAGAAGGGTCACTGAAAAAAAAAAATTTGTTTAGAGGGGTCACAAGCCTAAAAGGTAAAATGCCACAGGTCTGTAGAGTCCAGATTAAGATGAACTTGATCTGTAGCTGTTAGGGAAGCTGGATGGAGATAGACAGACAGACATGCATCTAAAAGGAAACATGTCTCTTGGTGAAGCCCATGGGCAAGCACCTGACACACACACACACACAAACACACACACGCATGGATGAATTGCAAAGGCATTACGGCAGTCCTGAGGAACTCAGGTGACACTTGTCTTTACTGCTGCACACACACGCGCACACACACACACACACACACACACACACACACACACACACACTGATAAAATATCTTAAGGATGTCCTCAGGTGTTTGTGTGACAGCAATCATGCATGCTCCCCTTCCACACACACAAACACACACGTATACACACACATGCCAGAACAGAAGTGTCTGTTCTGCTCTAACACTTATCCCTTCGGTGGATCTAAAACAGCATCACAGCCGGTTCGCCCCGGGCAGATGAGGGGAGGTGGAGGGAGAAAAATGAGACAATAAGAGAGCAGAAGACAGGGGAGGGAGGAAACGAAAGCACAGGAGTATGGAGGAGGATGAGCAAGTGGAGGAACTGAGAGAAGGAGAAGATGAGAAAACAAGGGCGGGGTAGTGGAAGAAAGGGAAGTTAGGAGGGGAGGGAGGACAGAAGGAGCAGCAGAGACAGTTGTTATTTAAATGTTATTCATCTGGATTATTATTCAACTTTGTTGGGTCTTAACTTTTTTATTTATTGTTGACGTCTTTTTACATCTTCATTTGATCCAGACAACCTAATAAAGTTGCTCCTTTAAACTGTAATATTCCAATAACAAGATCCATAGAATTCACCCTGTTGTAATTACTCAGACCTTCATACTTTGATTATTTTCTGAAAGAAACGCAACATAATTTACTATCCAATGCTCCACATTTCCTCCATTCATGGAAGCACTTATTATTTGTGACTTTTTTGTGTATTGTCAATGGATCAGAAATAACAGCTCTAGCTTGATAATTCAAAATGTTTTACCATCTCTTTTTTAACGTATTCTCTTTTTTAGCCATGAGGAGGTTGATACCACTGATTTCTGTGTGTTCAGTATGTAAATGGAGCCAGAAGGCAATTAAAAAAATTTTTAAATCACAAAATGTTGTTTTTATATTAAGTGTTCAGATTAAACGAACAAGATACACTATGTTACTGAGTGAGACTTAGACATTTTGGTGGGAGTAAAATCCAATTTCAAAGAGAACATTCATTGTAAACATGGCACTTTACATGTAAACAATCAATAAAGACATTTTTGGAAATAAGTTTATGCCCTTTCTTGCCAAGAGTTAGATGAAAAGAATGATGGCACTCACAGCTTTAAGTAAATATGAAGCTACATACAGTAATCAGTTAGCTCAGCCTGAGCCCAAAGAGTGGAAACAAAGCAGAGACAATTCAATACAAACCACATGTAAGTGTGGTCGTATCAATGACGTCAATTTGATGCATATGTTGAGCTACGTGCTCACTTAGAGATAACCTGCAGTGTAACAGCATACTGTGTTTCCTCAACTTGTATAAATACTTTTTAATAGATGAAGTCTTTTGAAACTAATTCATTGCATTCATCCATTATCTATTCCCACTGTATCCATGCACAGGGTCAGGGTCAGGGTCAAGGGCTGTAGCCTGTCCCAGCTGACATTCAGATGGGACACACCTGGACAGATTGCCAGTCCTTTGCAGGGCTACATTCAATCATTATAACACAAGCTTTGTTTCTTAACTTAACATCACATATGGTGAGTGATAAATGGGTCAACCTGAACATGTAGCCAAAGCAAGGTACTTGACTTTCCCTTAACACTCGGTCACTACTCGGTTACTGGACAACATCCTCAGTCCTTCTGGAACAAACACATTAATAAAGATATTTGTCTTAGTAACACCAACATTTATCATATATGCAGTATGATGCAGGGTACCCAATTAATATGTCATTGTAATGTTTATAACATGAGAGGTTAGCTTTAGTAAGTAAACATAGCTTAAGAACTTCATTTTGTCTGTTCCCTCCTGCTTTACAACAATAGCTGGTGCTTGGAAACACACACCAGTAGTCTGTTGTAATTTTGTTTTTACATGATGAACCACATTAACAAACTGTCTGGTCTTTTAATTCCTTGAATCTTTTCTCTCTTTCTTGAATTGCGGCTGCTGTGACTAACACACTGAACTCATTTAGAGGCAGATGTTTTCGCTTGTTTCTTCTGACCACCCTTTTCATGACATTTTCTCTCCATGCAAACCTTAATCCGGATTCTTCCACACTTTCACTAGCCTTCTTTATTTACTGTATATCTCAGCATGCAATGAAAGTAATATTGTTAAAAACTAAAAAGCCTAAAAATAAATATTATTACAATTATTATAACTCTTCAATTTAATAGCTTGTACACTTTTTTTGCACAACATGCAGTAAAATGTGAGTTTAACAAAAGTTACACCTGTGTGCTGTTGTGCAAATCAGGTTTAATAAGCTGAACAATCTAGTAAATGCACCTCTGACAGGATATCTCTCAAATAGCAAATCAGGTTTGAGCATTAATGCACAAAGAATATCAGACAGCTAAAAGCTAACATTTGTAGGAGTGCTTGTTATGACTTACACTGATTTGTATTTAGACCGGCAGGTCTGACGGCCGTTCTGGACTTTGACAGAATGTCCAGATTATCAGTCTGTGCAGAGGCATGATAGTGGTATTGATCTTCTCATTTCACTGTCAGCAAAAAAGCAAATAGAATATTTTCCACAATGTTAGCTCTTTCTTTAAAATATATATAAATCTGTCAATGCATTTGACATATTTTTGTGTGTGCTGACAAATAAACTGTTTTTATGGAAACAAAGTTGGTGCAAAGGTGTTTTCGATTAAAATTCTCCCTAATGCTTTTAAGTGGTAAAGAGATTTCTGATTTACTCCAATAAAGTAACAAAAATACACCTTTCGATGGTCATGATCCTTTGCAGACACCAATATGTGAAAGTGGCTAAAAACTGCGTTCACAGGATTTACCACCAGATGGAGATAGATGTACACAAAGAGGTGGACGAAGAAGGAAGGAGAACATAAACAAAATGTAAAAAAAGAACATGGTGTGAAGAGGAGACAATTGTGAGAAAACGGAAAGAGAAATGACATGATAGAAAAATAGAAAGAACAGAGGCAAAAATGTTCTTCTCTCAATCCCTGGTGGTTTGAACAGAGCCTCCAAAGGCTTCCTATGCCTGTAACCCACCACCTGCGCCTCTTTATCTTCCAGCCAAACACACACAGACATACATGCACACACGCACACAGAGCCATTTTCTACTCCAAGTCCTTTAAATAAATTGTTGGTGTTACAGACTTGAGAACAGCTTCATGCTTTTGGAGCGGTCAAAAGGTTTTTCACATAAAAATGAAGCCATCAGAAAACTGGCGTGAGAAAGAAAACTGGTGTCTTGTTTCTATTGACACAAATTATCATCTTAGCTTGTCCCTTTTGTGTGTTTTTATTAAAGTCAAAGTTGAGGTTTTCATAACACCCGGGATGCACTTTGCTTTCATTCTTTCTGGATTTTTATTGCAGTGTTTTAGCGCTGTTTGGTCTCTCATTATTGTTCAAAAGAAACAGCAGTATATTTGTCAAACTAAAGACCAAAACTTGTGGTTGGGAAGTCTAATTCTGCCAAGAGCTAAACAACTGCTGGTTTTCAATAGAAAACTGTTCTTCCAGACTGTTGTATCTACGTCAGAGGAAGTCGTTAACTGCAGTTCATCATTCAATTTAGCAAATGAGGCCAATGAAAATAACTTTTTTTTTTTTTAAAGATACACTCATTTCTTTTCAGTTTGTGTTTTACAGAAATCATTTTTATGAGACAGTCATGTTTCAGAATGTTCCTTGTCAAAACCAAACAAGCCACACTGTTGTGCTCGTTACAAAACTACAACTAGTTTTCAGTTCAACTTCAACTTTAATGTCAATCCACCATATGACATACAGACATCCATCCATCCATGAGTCTCCCACGAAGCTGACTGCTTTGCGGGTAAGGCGGGTGTTGTAAATGTCCCCCAGAGGGAGGGCAGTGTGGAACCAATGATTCTACCACCTGCTTTCAATATGCGCTGCAGGGTCTTGCGGTTGGAGGCGGTGCAGCTCCCAGACCACACAGTGATGCAGCTGGTCAGGATGCTCTCCATGGTGCCTCGGTAGAAAGATCACATGATGGGTGCTGGGACTCCTGCTCTCTTTAATTTGTGGAGGAAGTAGAGGCGATGCTGGGCTTTCTTGGCCAGTGATGCAGTGTTGTTTGTCCAGGAGAGATCCTCGGTGACGTTCACACCCACAAATTTAATGCTGCTCGCCTGTTCCACAGCAGAACCGTTGATGGTTAGAGGGGGGTGTTGGGTGGGATCTCCCGAAGTCGATAACAATCTCCTTTGTTTGTGTCAAGTTGAGGGAGAGATTGTTGTCCCTGCACCATGTGGTCAGTCGGTTCACCTCATTCCTGTAGTTTGCCTCATCGTGATTGGGGATGAGAAACTTTAAGATGTGATTGATGCTGTAAAGTTGGTGAACAGTTATGAGTTAGTAGGCTGAAGTGCAGGGTGCTGAGCACACATCCTTGGGGAGCCCCGTGCTCAGTATGATGATTCCTGATCGATTGTTGCCAATCCGTACTGCTTGTAGTCTCTCAGTGAGAAAGTCCAGCAACCAATTACAGAGAGAAGAGATCAGGCCCAGCCGGTCCAGTTTCCATTAACTGCTGAGGGATGATGGTGTTGGATGCTGAACTAAATTCAATGAACGACATTCTCACTTGGGAGTCATAGGGTCCAGTTGGGTGAGGGCTGAGTAGAGGTAGAGGAGACGGCATCCTCAGTGGACTGGTTGCCTTGATATGCAAATTGATATGGGTCCAGAGAGGGAGGATGGATTTTATTTTCTGCATGACTAGTTTTTTCAAAGCACTTCATGAGGGTGGAGGTTAGTGCAACAGGGCGGTACTCATTAGAGCAGGATAGGGATGACTTCTTCGGCACAGGTATGACGGTGGTGGCTTTGAAGCACATGGGGACAACGGCCTGGCTCAGAGAGGTGTTAAAGATGTCTGCCAGGACATCCTTGAGCTCCTCTGCACATTATTTCAGCACAGGACCAGGTAGTCGCAGAAAGTATTCACAGCACTTCACTTTTCCACATTTTGTTATGTTGCAGCCTTATTCCAAAATGGATTAAATTCATTTTTTCCCTCAAAATTGTACACACAATAACCCATAACGATAACATGAAAAACGTTTTTTGAAATTTTTGCAAATCTATTAAAAATAAAAAACGAAAGAATCACATGCAGATAAGTATTCACAGCCTTTGCCATGACACTCAAAATTGAGCTCAGGTGCATCCTGTTTCCACTGATCATCCTTGAGATGTTTCTACAACTTGATTGGAGTCCACCTGTGGTAAATTCAGTTGATTGGACATGATTTGGAAAGGCACACACCGTCTATATAAGGTCCCACAGTTGACAGTGCATGTCAGAGCACAAACCAAGCCATGAAGTCCGAAGAATTGTCTGTAGACCTCCGAGACAGGATTGTATCGAGGCACAGATCAGGGGAAGGGTACAGAAATATTTCTGCGGCATTGAAGGTCCCAATGAGCACAATGGCCTCCATCATCTGTAAATGGAATAAGTTTGGAACCACCAGGACTCTTCCTTGAGTTGGCCGCCCGGTCAAACTAGGCAATTGGGGGAGAAGGGCCTTAGTCAGGGAGGTGACCAAGAACCCGATGGTCACTCTGACAGAGCTCCAGCGTTGCTCTGTGAAGAGAGGAGAACCTTCCAGAAGGACAACCATCTCTTCAGCACTCCACCAAGCAGGCCTGTATGGTAGAGTGGCCAGACGGAAGCCACTTTTCAGTAAAAGGCACATGACAGCCCACCTGGAGTTTACCAAAAGGCATCTGAAGGACTCTCAGACCATGAGAAACTAAATTCTCTGGCCTGATGAAACAAAGATTGAACTCTTTGGCCTGAATGCCAAGCATCATGTTTGGAGGACACCAGGCACCGCTCATCACCTGGCCAATACCATCTCTACGGTGAAGCATGGTGGTGGCAGCATCATGCTGTGGGGATGTTTTTCAGCAGCAGGAACTGGGAGACTAGTCAGGATGGAGGGAAAGATGAATGCAGCAATGTACAGAGACATCCTTGATGAAAACCTTCTCCAGAGCGCTCTGGACATCAGACTGGGGCGAAGGTTCATCTTCCAACAGGACAACGACCCGAAGCACACAGCCGAGATAACAAAGGAGTGGCTTCAGGACAACTCTGTGAATGTCCTTGAGAGGCCCAGGCAGAGCCCAGACTTGAACCCGATTGAACAGATCTGAAAATGGCTGTGCACCGACGCTCCCCATCCAACCTGATGGAGCTTGAGAGGTCCTGCAAAGAAGAATGGGAGAAACTGCCCAAAAATAGGTGCTAAGCTTGTCGCATCATACTCAAAAATACTTGAGGCTGTAATTGCTGCCAAAGGTGCTTCAACAAAGTATTGAGCAAAGGCTGTGAATACTTATGTATGTGTTATATTTTCGTTTCTTTATTTTTAATAGATTTGCAAAAAATTTAAACAAACTTTTTTCACTTTGTCATTGTGGGGTATTGTCTGTACAATTTTGAGGAAACAAATTTATTTAATCTGTTTTGGAATAAGGTTGTAACATAACAAAATGTGGAAAAAGTGAAGCGCTGTGAATACTTTCCGGATGCACTGTATGTTGTCTGGACCAGCTGCCTTGCGAACGTTGATCTTGGAGAGTGTGCTCTTCACCCTGGCTGGAGAAAGGCACACAACATGGTCGTGTATTATTTCCCCTTGTTGGAAAATCAACATGCTGGTATATTTTTGGAATCCTAAGGTCTGCGTGGTTGAAATCCCCAACGAGAATGAAAAGTCCGTCTGGATGAGCTGTCTGTTGTTCACTGATGGCCTGATAGAGTTCATTGAGTTCCTCATTTCAGTCCTTGTTGTTGGGACTCGGGTGGGGGATGCACACCGCGACCACCAGAATGGGTGTTAATTCCCTCAGCAGGTATAACGGTCGGCATTTTCGAACATAAACTCCACCAGCGGTGAACAGTGTCTGCAAACAACCACAGCATCCCGACACCAAGCATCATCAATGCAAACAAAGACTCCGCCACCGTGAGTCTTTCCTGCCGTAGCTGAGGCGCTGTCCGCCCGGTGGCATGTTAGCCGGTCAACATCAATGGCGTAGTCCGGGATGTTGTCGTCCAGTCATGTCTCAGTGAACACGCAACCACAGCATTCTCTCATGTCCCGCCTGGTAGACCTCAAAAGACATATGTGGTCCATTTGGTTGTCTAAGGGGCGTACACTTGCGAGGAGAATGGCTGGGCTCGCCGGCTTGTAGGGGCTCGCTGCCAGCCGAGACCGAATGCCTCCTCGCTTACCCCTTTTTTTGCTTCCCTCCACACTGCGTCCTCTTCGGGTGGGGAGCAGCAGTTGAGGCCGTTGGAATGGTGGACGGGCGAAGCAGTCTTAGGATGTGAAGCTCCTCTGTGTGGTTCCCAAGATGTAATAAGTCTTATATCTGTCCAGCAGAAAGTGACGATTGTACTGTTGTCTTGACAAACACGACAATCTTTTACATGCACACAACAGAGATACACAGTTAAACACCGTAATATCAGGACATAGAGGGGCTCTGCTGCATCTGAACGCGCCGCCATCACCATGGTAGTTGAAGAAACTGTTGCCAGAAGTTATTGTTGTCAGTAACACATGAAACTTACTTTTTCCCTGCATGTTAATGTGAACAGAACTAGATGAAAATGATACACAAAATGGCATACTTCTTATATACAGATCTGAAAAAATTAAGAGACCACTTCAAAATGATCAGTTTCTCTAGTTTTACTATTTATTGGTATGTGTTTGAGTAAAATGAAATTTTTTGTTTTATTCTATAAACTACTGACAACATTTCTCCCAAATTTCAAATAAAAATATTGTCATTTAGAGCATTTATTTGCAGAAAATGACAACTGGTCAAAATAACAAAAAATGCAGTGTTTTCAGATCTCGAATAATGCAAAGAAAACAAGTTCATTCATTTTTAAACAACACAATACTAATGTTTTAACTTAGGAAGAGTTCAGAAATCAATATTTGGTGGAATAACCTTGATTTACAATCACAGCTTTCATGCATCTTGGCATACTCTCCACCAGTCTTTCACATTGCTGTTGGGTGACTTTACGCCACTCCTGGCGCAAAAATATAAGCAGCTCGGCTTTGTTTGATGGCTTGTGACCATCCATCTTCCTCTTGAGCACATTCCAGAGGTTTTCAATGGGATTCAGGTCTGGAGATTGAGCTGGCCATGACAGGGTCCTGATCTGGTGGTCCTTCATCCACACCTTCAATGACCTTGCTGTGTGGCATGGAGCATCGTCCTTCTGGAAAAAACACTCCTCAGAGTTGGGGAACATTGTCAGAGCAGAAGGAAGCACGATTTCTTACAGGACAACTTTGTACTTGGCTTGATTCATGCGTCCTTCACAAAGACAAATCATCACCGATACTCCACCAAATGTAAAGTGACACAAATTGGCATGAATATTGATACACAGTAACAAAAAATGAGGCTGATGCGGAAGTGTCTCAAGCTGTAATATCACAGAGTGCCACTAGACATTGGCTCCAAAAAGACTCTGGCTCCATAAACTCCAATTCAACTTGTCTCATGAAATAAGTCATTGCATTTTTACCACAAGGTATTTCGGTGTTGTTAGCTAAAGTTGCTCATTCTTATTAGTTTTTTAGTGGTCCATCTGAAAATAATCCTACCATTTATTAGAAAATAAGCATCAAAAAGCTGTGTTTTTTTGGGGGGTGTTTGTTTCATTGACAGGCCTGTGGTCCAGTCAGGTTACGGCTATTGGTGGCCAGGACGTAATGAGGTCATGTTTCCCATCAGACTGAGTCAGAGCCACTGCTCGCTCCCCCCAGATTGTCCAAATATGGTCACTTCTGAACTAGCAAGATGGCTGCAGCCAAACTCAGAACTCGATGCTTCATAATGGCTGTTCACAAATCAATGGGTGATGTTACTGTTGGTTGTTGTTTGGGTTTACCCAAAGACAGACTCCACACAGAGATGTATTTCTTATGTACATGTACAAGTAAGGAGAGGGGACATTGTTCCAAGCAGTTTACCTCATGCACGGATATACTTTATTCAATCTTCGATAATGTCAACTACAGCTTAGTATGGACTTCAACATAAGCTCACAATCTCTCTAGCTTTACCTTTCTATACGCATCACTCTCCCTCTTGAATGTGCAAATATGTACGTATCTCTATGAACTCAAACCTTTACCTACACCTGAGCCCAATTCTTACCTTCAACCGTCGACATGTGGCATGTAAACACCCAAAATGTGCTTGGCTTCTAATGATGTCCTTATTCTGAAGGTCTAAATTTAAATTGGTTCTCACAAAGACAGAAGCACAGGACACACAAACCCGTAGAGATGCACATGATACCCGGTACCTGAAACGACTCAGTCGGGCCGAGCCGGGAGGCACAATTATGAGTAGCTGCCTTCTTGACCCTCTATCTGCCAACCAATCAAATTGAATGATGATTATCATAAGAGCGATAAGCTCATTTTTTTCCCCCCAGAACTTTCCCTTTTTTCCCTCTGACTGTTTGTCTTTTTCATTTCCCTACTCCAGTTTATTTCTTCCTGTGCTTTACCTGAATATCTCTCAGTCTTCTGCTCATCTCTCGTATCATCTCCCTTCCTGTCTCGCCTGCTCTTTCCCTTCGCTCTGGAAAAGGGCTCCTAAACTTCTACTTCATTTTTGATTTTACCAAGAAATGTCATATCTTAGTTGGTCTTATCTATCAGAGTCCTCCATTGCAAGAGGTGCGTTTTAATAAATCTTTTGAAGGTTATGTGATGCATACTGAAAATCCACTTTGCTTTTTGTCTTCAGCGTTGTTGAGGTTATTCTCTTTGTATTTTTTCAGTGAATTCGATAGCTTTCATCTCCTGGATGTTTACTAAACTTGAACAAATATTGGAGTGTTTGTAGAAGTTTTAACCCTTAGGATTTTCATGAAATAAACCCACATTATTTGCAATCTGCATTTTCCTGCAATTGAGTCATTAGCTTTGGGTGAGGGTTTTGTTGTGAAGGAAAGACAGGAAACACTTAGCTCTAATTGTGATTATTCATCAAAATCTGTAAACAAATGAAACATGGGCACTTGCTGTTACCATGGTAACCACACTCAACTTAACTTTAGATCCATCTATTTGGTTTTATAGACAGAAAATATAACTAAAAAGTTGAATGTATAATATGAAAAATCCAAATAATCTCAAAACTTTCTCAGTTGAAATTTCGAGATTGGAAGGGGCTGCTTTTGTGGACCTTACTCTAATAAACTCAGTATTTCTGAATTCCCCACTTATCTCATGAATTATTCATATAATGTATATTTAAATTCGAGTTTATTCAATATTTAAAGTATTGTTGGTGACACTTTTTACAATGCTGCAGGCTATCCAGCTCCAGTTAGGAGACTTTTGAATTTAAGTAAGCACTTGTGTATGATTTTCACACACTAGAAATGTAGTATAAAAGCCTCTGAGTAAATACATTTTTATTTTTCCACAGTTAGTCAAAGATTTACAAATGCACACGCCTCTTTTTTTTAAAGCTTATAATGCAGCTCTGAGCACTGATATGCTATTGGACCAGATGCTTAATTTCCCACAAAAGGCAGTAAAACTCTCAAAATGACGAAGATCTGTCCAAAAGTTGAATGTGCTTTGCCATCTGTTAAGTGGATTGTTTTGGTGAAGTACCACAGGCACAGATACTGATTAAAGTTTCAATACAGTGAGGCCTCATGTTGTTCACAATGGACCTTTGGTTGAAATCTATTGATAAAATATGTATGTAAATGAAAACAAATCTGGTTTTAAAAATAATCCTCACAAGATTAGGTATAATTTTTCACCACTGATATCCCCTTTTAGTTTCTACAATAGCATCACGTCTTTTAATTTGACATGATGGTGTGGACTTGTACACACTGTGGTGGCAGCTCAATGTAAGTGAGAATAATACATTTTGCCTTTGCCGAATGTAATTTCCATTAAAATAGTCATTCATACTATCCATGTAAAAGATATGTCATTATCTCTGCTAGAAGAAACTCTTTAGAGACTCCCCCACGTTCACATGCTCAATTTTCTCCTGTAAGACTCCCAACACTGAACTGATCGAAGTCTCACAAAAGGAAAGAGGTGTGTGTCTCCTTTGACAGCATGACGAATATGGTAAGAGGTATTTGGCATCTGGAATTATCTTCATATTTTGTCTGGCCTGTGCATCAGAGGAAGCACCTCAGCGTGAAAGATCAGCTATAAACCACTTCATTAGCCTTCAATGAAGCGAAATGCAAAAATGGTTTGCGCAAGCCAGCACACAACAGAGTAGTCTGTGTGAAAGATGGGACTTCTGGCGGGAGCACGTGTATTTCTGTGTGTTACGAATTCATCGCAATATGGGGACACAAGTCTGTTTCTACAGTTGTGAACTGAACTCGCATGTTGAGACACAAATTAGGTCTCAACGAAGTTAAATGTTTTTTTTACGAGTTAAATTCAGCAGTACGACAAGGTTAAAGATTAGAAATCTCAAAACAAAAGTGTGTGTATTTAACATTTTTTGTGAGGATATGAATAGGTTTACATCATCTCACTGATGATTCACCTCACACTTGGAGACAAAACTCGTGAATTTTGGGGTTCATTTTGGGGAGCTCTTGTTCGGGATGCAATTAGCATTTGGGTTATATCATTAGGGGTAAAGGTTGGGTGAATTTATAAGGAGTATAAGTCAGGGCAATGTCCTCCCCAGTGTCAAAGAAGGTTGTGTATGTACAAATACTATGTTGCATGCGTTCTTTATATCTTTGTGTGTCCTTGTACTGCATGTGTGTATACCCGGTCTCTGACAAATGACACATGCAACCTGTTTGAACGAGCAGGAATGATGCAGTCCAGTTAAAAGAAAAAGTGTGGAAGTGGACAACTGTGTAAAGTCTTTGTTGCAGTTCATTGGTTTGACTTTGCATGTCGGACTTCACATTTTTATTATATAACCATGAACATGTCTCGTTCCCATTCAGATTTAGTTATCTTGACTTAACTTTATGCTATCCGATATAGAAGGAAAAAACAAAAAGAGTGCTTAAAGACAAACTCATTTGTGCTTAAATGTACAGTATTGATGTGTGTTTCTCATAGCTGATTGGCTTCTAAACCCAAAACGGCATGGGATGCAGCTTGAACATGTGTCTACAGACAACGCATGTATCTATTAAGAGGCTTTGTCATTTGATTCGAGCTGATGAATGTCAACAATGTCAATGTCAAGAACTGCCAACCGGGACGTTGATTGGTGTCCTTGTAATAGATTGCCCTGGTACTCGAGTGACACAAAGCCTTCCAGATTCAGACACACTGTAGTAATGATTGTATTAGTTTCCCCAGACTGACAGATTTGACAGCACACACACATTATCATTTTAAAATCATGCTACAAGGTTTTCCATTTCTCATTTATGATGATGATTGAAGTTCACTTCATAAATAAGTGTGAGCTTTGGCCTGCAAAACCTTCGACGGAAACCTGGTATCGTTCCTTTAATTGCCATACTGGCCCCTGGAGAAAAACAGCTTTGACATTTATAGCAACAGAGCAATGGTGAACTGAAACACAGCCAATAGATATAGAGCGGAGTCACATCTATACACACTGAAGAGATTCAATGAATAAACAACCACAGCACCAGGAGTAAAATGAAGCCAGCAGCGAGAGTTAGAGAGTTTGCAGGAAGAGGATGAGAGGCTGTGATGAAGGGGGTGGTTAAAGTTTATCGCTCTGTGACTTAGATTGACTGAGGGAACTGAAAGGTCTAAATTAGGAACATCATCTCTCATATGTAATTTGACTAAATCAATCTGCATGGGTGTAAAGTAGACCATCTTTTATTCATAGAAATGATGGAGAGAAAACAGAGGGACATGCTGGCTGGTTATTCTCGCTCATACGCCTGTCATTTACATGTTCACACCTAAACCAAGCACCCCCACCGAGTCTGTGTCTCATTTGTCCTTTCTGTTCACACATTTTGGTACTTCCAAGTGTCCAAGCAAACTGTGTGTGTGTGTGTGTGTGTGTGTGTGTGTGTGTGTGTGTGCGTGTATGTGGGTCTGCCCGACGTTGGCGATGGCGTGCCCGTGTATGTCTGGCTTGGACCGTTAATTTTCTTTGCCAGAAAATGTCCCGCAGCAAGAATTTGGAGTTGAGAAAGTGTCCGCTGCTCTGTCGATATGTGACACGGTGCCAAAACAGGCACGCAGCCACTTTCGATTAGCACGCTCCAACACTGCCCAATCACAGCTAGAGCACTGCCAGAAACCCGTCGAGAGTGCTGAGAAAAAAAATCCTTATTACCAAAATACAAGTTTGAGATGATGAAAAAAGAAAGAAAATAAATCGCCAAAAACTTGTCCAAAAGGCTGCGAACAATGAAAAAAATAATAACAAATGTATTATTGGGATCAGTGCTGCTCATGTAGGTCCTGCTTGTTCAGTGTTGGCCAACAATTATTGAAAATTATAGAAAATGAGTGGCAGTGTCTCGGCCAAAGTGGAAATAAATAAGCTTACTACATTCATGCAGATCATTTTAGGCCAGTTGACATTTTCCGTGATCCTGGCTTGGTTATCATTGTACTGCCTACTACTAGTGGTGAATTCAGCAGCTGACAGTTTAAAACTTGGCTGCTGAAAAGCATCGACAAATGTTGTCAGTAAATCAAATCCAGACACCAAAATACGAAGCAAACATGTCATGAGAAGTACAATACAACTTTCAGAGTTTTGTGTATTAAAATATTTCCTGTTTGCAGTGAATCCTCAAATCTCCGATTTGGATTAAACAAACAAATAAACATGTAAATATTAAGACCAAATCCAGAATGTGGACGAGTCAAACAGAACTAAACAGAGAGAGAACAGCGACGCTGGTAGCGGCATAATTCTACAAATTCAGAAGCAATGTTGGTTAAAAAAGTGGCAATATGTGTCATTTATCATCATTATAATGCACCTCATGGTTCACGCTAAAAAGAAAGTATTTTCCTCTGTGATGATTAGGGTGTAACAGGGCGTTCAGGCAGTGAGTGCTTGCTGCTGCCTTGAAATGTCGACGAACTATATTCAGAATTTCATTAGCAGCCAAATAAAGCAGAGAATAATATGACAAATTTTGATAGCTAAAGACAGCACTAACCTGATAAGCACACATTAAAAAGCTGGTGTTACTCAAAGATATAGTCACTTTTTTGTACATATTTATTCAGGGAGGTATAGGATAGCGTGGCTAATAGCTGTGTGCTGAATTTGAGACCTATTACATTACAATTTGACACTACTTGGACACAATCAGATTGAATTGAAACGAGTCCTGACTCGTGTTTCTATTACCTGAATGCCTCTCTGCCATTTAGACTATTTTTCCTGATTTTGTCACTCTGCCACTCTCTCCGTGTCTTGCTGTATCAGCCAATAAAAGATCAAGCAATTTTTCTTTGCCTTTCCTTTCCCCTATCTCCTTGCCATCTCCTTACTTACTCCCACCCTCTCAGCTCTCTTTCTGTCAGTATTTTGGTGCCTCCCTCTCAATTTCCTTTTTTTCCGTTCCTTTCCGTCGTACTGCCAGTATTTAGGGGCCCGGTTAACAAGCCATTTAAGTCCCATCTTCTCTGCTCCCTAATCACACTGTCAATACTCGTACATGGCTGTCACTCATGCGGACGCATTAAGGCTGCCATTCCCTCTCCGCTCTCCTCTTCCCTATCCTTTCTCTGCTCTCTCTCTCCCTCATCTCCTCGTCGTCGCCGCTCCCCTGCCTCCTCTCCTCTCTACTCTCATCTTTCTGTCTCCCGCTTCCTTTTTCTCCCATTTCCTCTCTGCCCTCCCTCCCTCTCGCCCATTCAATCTCCTGCTCTCTTCCCATCTGCATACACAGAAAGAGCGAGACATCTTGAGTCTTTTCATGTGATCGACTGAGAGAGACTGCAGTGAAAACTGTTTATCTTTTCATAGAGATGCGATGTGCAGGATCTGCTTATTAATAATAATTTGCTGTAAATCAGCCACGATGATACATTCCAATATCCGTCTCACATTTCTTTATAAACCCCAAGGACCTGCTTGGTGTTTTAATTTGTGTGAATGTGGGAGCTTGATTGCCTGTAAAATATATTGCTGATGTAACCGTCAACAGTATCTTGAGGGTCGGAATAGTGAAACGAGGCCTTAAGAACAAATCCCAGTCTTGCCAACACTGCCTGACGTTGTGCGCAGCGCTGCTGTTCGGCACTGGAAACCTGCTGGATGTCACGTAGCTCCGCGTGAACGGTTTTTGTGCTGATGCTGCGTCTAAAAGCAGATTTGAACTTTGTAGTGACAACTGCAATTCAGGACAAATCATTTTTGTCACGTTAACTGCTAACACACTAGCCACTCACAAACCTGCTAGGACTAGTCAATAACTTCCCAGTCTTAATTCACTCTGTACAGTTTTGTTTAGTTAAATGATGTACAAAAGATTGCACATCATTTGCTATCTGTTTATATTTGTATTATCTTCTATTATAACTGTCAGTAAACCATTCCTCTTTTATGGAACAGTTTACAATGCCTTTGATAATGGATGTTTAAATGAAAGTGGACAGCTAAGCTATGCTTCTGCCATTTTGGACTCTACAGCTCTCAGTTTCCTCTAAAGTTAAGACTGTCGTGCATATGTATTGGTCAACAGCACAAACATGATTACCAAAGCTCAATTTGTACAGATTAAATTAAGTAAATTGAAAATACTTGATTTTGAGTTTCAAAAACTGCTTTGTCACAGTCTGCTGGTGTCTCAGAGATACAAGGTTTCCTTTGGTGCCTCATACATACATCCAACCTATGCTTGCCCCCTTTTGGGAAAAACAAGTTCCACTCAACGAAGAATTTAATGTAAAATAGCAGAACAAATTATTCTAAAAAAAACACCTGAGTTTAATACGATCTTCTCACTCAGTGGCCAGAGGTGTCCTACCTGGACATAGTTTTACCTTACTGAGTCTCCAGTTGAGCAAATCATAGCTGAAATATTCTACTTTTCAGTCCTGCTCTACAAATACTGTAACTACCAATTTCACTGTGCTCTGACAACTAACCAAGCAACACCTCACTTTATTCCCCTCATACAGCTTTGGGGCATAAAGCATTTCCATCAGGATCTTTTTTTAAGGACATAGCAGTGATACAATTCAAGATCACTGTTTTTGACATTATCGTTGGTGCAACTAACTACACATCAACTCTCATCGAGTTTTTCATTTAAATTGGTTAGTTTAAAGTAGAAGTTTGGAGAAAAGTCTCAACTTCCTTCGGTTGACTATTGTTCGTTTCACCGAGAAAGGGCTGTAGTCATGAGAACCTGCTGTGATCTGATATATATACATAAGGTACCTCAGGTTTAGGCATCAACATGGTTAGGTTTAGGAAAATATCTTTTTTGGGGTTAAAAAAAGACATTTTACGTAAGTTGGGCTACTTTATGTATGTTACATAAATGTTATGTAAGTAACTAATGTTACTTACAAAAAAGTCAACATTGACTTTTGCTTTTCTCACGGACTCATATGGCATGTCCGGTGTTTGTTTCATTCAACCACTTCCTCAATATGCAGGCGTGTCTCTCTTTCCACTTAGTCACGTGTCCTCCTTCTTTGACCCTGCTCGTCATGGTGCCGATGCTAAAGGCCACTTTGTGTGTGTATTTGATGCCCAAGGGACGAGAAGGGACTGTAACACTTGTGCTTGTGCTTCTGCTACTGTGACAATTAAATTCAGTAAACGTGTATTGAAATAGTTTGACTGTTAAACTTAAGACTCAGAGTGTATGTATGAAAATATATCTATGTATCATTCCAGAAAGATATTTGTCAGAGTAGTGCAGCCGAGTTGTTGTGGCTTTAAGCTGTAAAACTGATAGCAACTGTTTTAATTTACCATCAGTAAATATATTGGTTGTTTAGTGGATTCAGACTGACTTTAATTGCTTGAAATTTGTCATTAATGGCAATATGCAGACGACTGCGTGAACTAATAAGTCTGCTTCGCTAGCTCCCTCCGTGTCTCCCTCCTCTCCTCGCTCTGTAGTTCTTTGTCTGTTAACGTCACGTCGCTAATCAGCGTGAGTGTGGATGGGTATCCAAATGCAATCACAGACAATTATGCTCCTTGCTGTGCTTGTGTGCGCGTGTGCATTTGTGTGTACATTTTAGTCCATTAGGAAGTGACGCACTGATTAACTATCAACTCTCAAGCTGCCCGACTGCCAGTCACACCAACAACAAACACAGCAACACTCCCTGACTCCCTAAGACAGAGAGACACACACACACACATGAAAATACAAAAATTGCATTCTACACATTATGCACTCAGGATACTTTTCACAGTCACAGTTGCAACAGCCTGATAAACTGCAGCTAATTCAGTTAAATAAAATAACTTAAAGAGTGCGGGGACATGTTTTAAATGAACACCTTTCCTCTGCTGAATAAGGACAACATTTCTGAGTTCCTGTCAAACTTTTTAAATTGGACTTACCATTCTTGCTTTTATTTTAGATTCCTGTATAGGTTCTATTGTGCAAGTTCAGCTATTTCAGCCTCACTGTGTCTTGTTCTGCTTGTGTGTAAACTGTGCAGCCCGGTCCATCCTCCAATATGCTGACCCAGTTGTGCAACATGCTCACCCACCATCTGCCACACTCTTTTAGTGTTATTTATATATTATTATGGTGATTCTGCTACATCAGGACACTGTGAAGAGATCTAATGAGGAGATGCTGTAGTTGGTGAGATGGCTTGTGTTCTCAAAAAGGCAGTTAGTAAGATTTGTGCTGCCACATGGAACTAAATGACGATACTAAAACACTATATGTCTGTGGGGGTTTGATGATGAGTCAACACCAACTGTGTGCAGAGATTTTTGGATTTCATAAGTCACTTCCTGGTTTTGGGGTTCTTCCTAAGTTTTGGAACAAAAACTGTCTACTCACTGGCATTTCTAGAGCACCCACTTCCCACAACTCACACATGAGAACATAGCTATTCCCCAACTGCCCAATCATGCAATGTTATGAGCAACTGACTACAACACAATCAAACCTCTGGAAGTGAATAGGACACCTTTTCAAATATGATCTTACAGTCTTGTTATTTCAGTTGTCTCCACAATTTTAAAGTGTGCTTTATCAGCTCTTTACTTCTACTCTACTAAGATCATTGCAATCCAGTCAAATAAGTCAACTTTTATTTTTTTGGTTGACCCTGTCAAATACTAAGGGGTGATATTATACTGGACTTTATTATACCGAGGAAGGTTTTGAATAATCTGCTGCCTTCATATATGTAAAAAAACAAAAAGCAAAACAGAAACTAACTACGAACTTGAATATTAAGTTGAATTTACATTTAACGAAGTCACCTAACAAGAAACATTATATCTAATACACTGTACAGAGTGCCTAATAAACTGTGCATAAGTGGTATTTTACATTAGCTTTATAATTATTCGATTAAATGCTATTTGTGTAGATTATTTAATAAAATTTTACGAAGAATATCTCAGTACTACCACCACGTCACAAATGTTCAAATCCTACAAATTCTTTCTTGAAAGCATTAGTTTGAATTTTCGGTAAATATTCCTATAATCATTAACTATCTTGCTGCTCTTTTTCCACTGCAGACATTTTGACACAGGTGTATTATTGATGGCTGCATTCTACTTAGGGGAGATCCTGTATTTGTGTTCACTGTCATGGGGCTTACTGCCACTTAATAGAGCTGAGCCATCATTAATACGCTTGTACATTCCTTGCTGTGACAAGTCAAAATGTCTGCATTGAAAAAGGTCTATTAAATGAAGATCAAGAGATAATGATTCATTTTTCCATATCCTTTAACACTCACTAAACCATTACACTTCGAGTGGTTAGAGATTGATTTCAAGGCCACTGAAAATTAGCAGTTAGCTCATGGGCGAACTACGTTATGACAGTTGAGGTTAGACATATTTACATGCATGACTTTGTATCTGTGAAGTATCCTCCTCTCACTTGGCTGCTCCTAAAGGAACAGAGACACTTTGAATGTGCTTTCTGCATGAATAATCCCAAGAACTTCAAATGCCTATCAATAATTACGAGATCAGGATCTTAAGAGAAAAGGCCTCGAAATGAAAAGATCAGGATAACTGTAGTCTGTTGAAGCAATGAATTCCTCAGTGTGTGCTATTTTGACCTAGCCTGGTGTTACTTGTCTATTCTCACAGCTTACAGTTTCAGATTTCTTCAATTTGATTAAAGTTAAGGAACCCTGTTCACCCAAAAATTTCCTCAGCAACTCTGAAAGGTAGACCAATCAGTGAGCAGTGTCCATGGCTTTGAAATAATGACGTTAAAATCAGTCTCGCATTTTTTTCTAAATACAGTTGCGGATGGAGTTTTGGTGCACATGGTGGTCAACACCAATTGGTTAAAGGCTGCCCCAAAGTTTCAAAATGAAGTTTGGGTAACTTTGAGGGAGGAAGCTGAGTTTTTCTGACTTATGCTGCTTGCGTAGCCCAGCCAGCAGTGCCAACATGTACATGAATGCACTGAGCGTGACCTTCTGACTCCTAACCTCCCCTTCGGTTCCCTCTGCCAAGTCTCTCCCCTTCTAGCACTCACTTGATGAAACAAAAACAATAAGCGGTCAGATCGTATTGTTATCGTATTGACATAAGAGGGTGACTCATCTGGAAGCTATTAGTACTGTTCACACACTGTAACGTTGGTAGTTATTGTAAACTTGAGAAAACTGCGTGTTTAACATTGCTGTTCATCATCACCCTTTGCGTGTCAAAACATCGTGTTCAGTGACAAAAATTGCTCAACGGTCATCTGCCCTCTCGGCCCTGCTGGTCTTTGTTGCCTTTTCCAATCGGTCGTCCTTGGTTCAAGTGAAGAGAAAACCTTTGTTAATACTATCGCACTCACAGCTCTTACAGTTTGCGCTGGCGACAGCAGCCCTCAAAAACTGCCCTTACTGAAATTCATTGCAGCAGAATGATTCTGTTTCTGTCGGCCTCGGAGGGTATTATGAGCAAAGGCACCACCAGACGCTGTTTGTTCTCTGCAGCTCCGTTTTTGGTCCCTGCTGACCATATTCTCTTGCACAGCTAATGCAGACACAGTGTTGGCCTCTATTCCAAAACATCCTGTGCACTCTGGGATGTCATTTTCCCTCTTGAAAACATAGCTAGTTGCAGCACAAGTGAAAAGAACAAGGTATTGTTTTCGAGCAGCATAGAGAGGCTCAACCTCTCCATCCAGACAGCTCAATTAGTCCGTGGTTCTTCTGGCCACCAGCCACCTCATTGTACGTGCCAAATAACGGCGCTGGTGCCAGAGGAACAACAGATTTTGCAGCTGCTTCAGAGAAACAGAGAATTTATTGAGGAATTTATTGCTTCAATTGCCAACATACTGTATACCATCAACACCGAGTAGATGTCCACATAAAAAGGGGCACATTTTGGCAGATCGTGAACAGGCCGAGATAACCTTTTCTCTAAAGTACTGCTACTTTAATAACTGCTAAATAATTACTTGAGATGTGACAGATAAACATTTATGGTGTAGTTAATAAAACAGCACCATCTCTCTCATAGAGGTCTACCAAAATAATTTCAATACATTTTTAAATTTTCCTGAGGGAATTACTGCACCCAAGAAGGTGCTGCTTTTGTTTCCTTCTGGTGGATGTCTTGTTTAGCAATGAAACTCTGTATTTCTTAAGTGGTACACATGTAGTACATTGTGATAATGAGTCTTAGAGAGCTCACTGAGCAGCTGTTGAGAGTAATTAGTATTTAATCTGAGAGAGGAGAGTGCTGTGAATATTCGCACTTTGATCAGCGCAACCAGCCCATCTTCTGTCCTCTCATTTCACTCTCTCCTGTCTTCATTTATTTGTCTCCTCCTCTTTCTCCTCTTTTTGTCTCTCCCACTTGTTTGTACTCCCAAAGGAGGAGAACCATTTTGCATCTTAATGGAGGAGAAAGTCCCTTTTGGTTCTGTCTGTCTCTGTTTGTTTCTTGCTGTCTTGGTGATGATAACTGCTTCATTACGTTATTGTTTAATAAGTATAATAATATTTTCAGACTAAAGGCTAAAATGTGCCACACAGACATAACTGGTGCCCTGCGGAAACTTAGGCTCAAGAAGAAAAAAAGTGTTGTTTTACTTCCAAGCACACCTTTGACATGTTTTTTTCTTTTTGCAGTGATTTATCTGTGGTTTGTGGTGATCTCAGGGTTACAAAGCACTTTGAATGTACTACAGAGGATCTGTGGCAGCAGACATTCACAGTGGAATACAACAACAACAACAACAACAACAACAACAACAAAGTTTTCTGGAAATTGTAAGGAGACAAGCTGCAAAACAGATGCAAAAAATTAACACCTTTTGCAGACATGTTGGGAACATAACATCGGGTCGGGAAATAGAATAACAAGATACTTGACAATTTAGTGTTTTGATATTTCGGTGGTTTGGAAAACAATACAACCAACCGCTTTTGGTGCCACAATGCTAATCAGTGGAAGAATGGGCAGGTATCCAAACGCAATCACTGGCAATTACAGTCTGTGCCATGTGTGTTATTCCATGTGAGCGTTCGTACATGTGTGCGAGTGTGTATGTGTTTGATTAGCCAGAGCCTTGCTGATTAGTCATCAATCCTCATGGTGCCAAACTGACTGTCAGTCAGACAACAAGCAGAAAGCAACAACCACATCCTTCACTGTCTGTGTGTGTGTGTGTGTGTGTGTGTGTGTGTGTGTGTGTGTGTGTGTGTGTGTGTGTGTGTGTTGTGTGTACCTTCACACTAATGTGTGTTACACAGACTGCATGGTCACTTGTGCTCCTTCATGCTTGGCACTGTGCACATTTGATAGTTTTCTATGGTATATGGTATATTCTGTGTGCTCCATGTTGTTCAGCACAGTTAGAAAAACAGAGCGAGAAGTGATGGAGAGAAAAGCTGTGGGAGAAGTGGGGAGAGTGAAGAGGCAGAGAGCCAGACTGAAGCCACGGCTTTGTGCAACTAATCTGCACAAGTAAAAAAACAAAACAAAAGAAACATTTACTGACTTGTCGTCTTCAATTTTGTCTATCCTCATAAATTATAATTAGTATGAGCTGCTGCTGCTCCTATTTGTTTGTTCCAGACCTGCGTGGGATTAATTAATGTGCAAATACTGCTTTGTGGTGTCATGGTTTTGGTCTTTCTACCCTTTCAACCGTGAACTTTGCCATCCATCTTTGCTTCCTATGAGACTAATCTTTATTATTATATAATATAGCATAGTATATTAGAGTTTTCAACAAACAAGTCATGATTAAATTGACTGACATGAGCAGCATTCACAACATGGAAAGAGGTTAAACAATTAAAATTTTGTTGATATATAAAAAAAAATATTGATGACGAGAATATTTTATTTTACATATGACATCATCTGACTCAGCCCTGATATTGTTTCTTCTATCCTTGCTTCCTTTGCTCCCTGCAGGCCTTGCCTGTTGCCTCACTCTCTTTGTTTTATGACAGTTCAAAGCTGATTGTGACAATGCCGAATCTCGAATTGTCATGGCAGGTGACCCATTGATTTCATCGCTGTCAGCCATGGCTCCTGTGATGCCTGCCACCGCAGAGGGGATCAAACAACAGGCAGGTAAAGCAGGTAGGCAAGAAATCAGTCAGACAATAGACAGAAATATGGGAAGACTGGCAAACAATCAGGCAGACAAGTGACAATAGACTTCTGATTTAAAAAAAAAAAAAGACTGGATACCAAATCCATGTTGCAAAAACTGGTGCCACAGAGTGTGTAACCCGGTGTCACTTGATTTATTCTGGTGATCAAAGCTCCATTTATTTTGCTTCAACAACCTATCAAATGAGAGACACAGGAAGTAGGGGGAAAACATGCAGAAATAGGAAAATCTCAATTAAAAGAACGAGAGAAAAAAACAAAACAGAAATAATGTTATTCTCTTGTGAAGTTCCTTCGTTTAGATGTGAGATGTGTGTGCAGTGGAATGGAGCAGAGCTGATGCAGCCTTATAATTACCCCAAACAGCTTTTGGAAAGCAGAAACATTAAGTGACATGAACTGTGAGCCACGCAGCTCATACATGTGACACGAAGCAACACTTTGCTCGCTGATTTCAAAGTGTGATTCTCTGCTCGCCTCTATTCTTTTGACCCGGATGCGGTTAAGAGACTGCTTTACCAAGATTTCTTGGCAGTGATCTTTGCACCTCACGATCCTTCATGTGACAAAGAAACGCAGAGAGCATAACAGGATGTATAATGGAGAAAATACCGAATGTATATGCACTGACTGTAATCAGAGATTCTTCCTTCACTGTTGCTTACTGAAGACTTATCTGCAGACTAATGTCATTTTATGTGTTTAGGTTCATATAGTTTGTCAGCAAGACATCATACAGTGTAATACGTGAAACATACATGTCTGGAAACTAAAATAAAAAAAAAATCTCTGCCTTTTTATTTCCTCCTGTAGTTTGTTTTTATTTTCCTATCTACTCTATCAGTGTGACGATATTCAGGGAGCTGTAGCAAGGTGTTTCTTACACGCACGTAAGCTCTCTCTCCTCGCTCTGATTGTCAATGAGGGTGCTCCGTGACAGTACATATCTCTCAGTTCTCAGAAGCAACATCAGACGCTTCATTTTGCCGTTAGACTTCAAGTAGGCTGCATTGCGCTGAAATGGGATGAGCATTTATATTCGGTAAACATAAGAAGAGGAACAGTCAACAAAATTTGATCTTCAATCTACAGCCTAATGTGGGTTTATCTTCAAAAGTAAAAGCCTTTTTGGTATCAGGTTCCCCATACCCTTCATGTTTCAGGACACCTGCTATGATACTTAATCAATATCTCTTTGTGGCTCCAGAAGGTTTTAGGTCATAATAGCTGTGACAGCTACAAAGCATCGCTGCAGCATGATTAGCTGCTGTCTAGACCTAGATCTGATGATTAAAGGTCTATTTTACAACACCAGTCTGCTACATAAACAGCTAACTTAACATATTAAAGGTGCCACATTGTATAAATTCAGATTTCCATTTGTTTTGTCAACATAAAGCAGGTCACGGTGCTTTATACTGTGAAAGTGCCAAAATGCTCAGTCCACAGAGAAATGCACACAGCACCATTTCAGCAACTGAGCCATTTGGATTTCTATACATTTGTGATGTCACAAACTCAAAGTCATGTCATATGTCCACCCACAGATCGGCCCACTGTCCAACCTTTTATGAGGTTCTGCCGCTGAGCTGGCAAGCGACACAACTGAAGAAAACCTGTGGTTGGCCTAACCTCGCTTTACTCAGGAAAAAGTCAGCCAATCAGAGGAGAGGGTCCTGGATATCAATATGACTTAACACACTGAGTAAAATAATTAAAGCCATCAGATATGTTGGCAGGTGATGCATTCAAAAGCTTGGTTATTTCTGATTAGGGCAGAACGGTGTTGGGCAGTTTGAGACAACACTACCCTGTCGAACACAGCCACTGTGTCTGTTTGCTGGCGTTGGCATGGCTGCCTCTCCTCCTGCCTCTCCTCACCAGCTTCAGATTGCCTCTCCGGATTCACCAGCAACACACCTGCGAGCTATCAACTCATTAACCCATCATGCTGACATACCCCAGTCTGTCATCCATGTTCCACTCGATCGTTGAGTAAAACACAGTAAAGTGTGCTTGGCTGCGTAGAGTGAGCTCGAAGCAAATTCCTTCTGTCTGATACTAACATGTATTTCCTTGTGTCCAGGATTTCTTTCCTGCTCAGTCGCTGCCTGACTCATCACAGCCACTCACACCATCAGCTGTCTCTTCTGCTCGTGCCAGACACCAGCTTTGCCTTCCCACAACTCACTCTGCCAGATCTGCTCACCTCACACCACTGGCCACTCTCTGCCTGCCCGGCCTGCCTTCCTCACCTGCTTCATCTTCATCTTAAAGTAATGATCAATTAAAACCCCTCCTTCTGATCCCCAGCTCCAGTGTTGTGCTTTTGGGCCCATGTCCTGCCAAAAATGAACACTTAAAACCACAAAAATATCTTGTGAATCTCAAGAATGAAAGTAAAACCCTGGGAAATTGTAAAATATGGGACTTTTAAATGTCAATCTTCATACCTATATCATTTAATGCTGCAACAATCAAAAATGTTTACATGAAAGATTATGTGTAATGTCAAAGATGTCATTCATAGATACAAACCCATAGTAAATGGTAAATGGTCTGAACTCATATAGTCCTTTATCACCTTAGCGGTCTCAAAGCGCTTTCACCCACTTGGCGGCAGAGCAGCCAAGGAGGGTGCTCGCCTGCAATCAGGATTAACCTGGCGTTCAATGCCTTACCCAGGGACACTTCAGCATGTAGAGGATTTGTGGACTGAACCGCCAATCTTATGATTAGTGGGCAAACTGCTCTACCATCTGAGCCACAGAACTATGTGGCTCAAATCTATGGAGCATTTTAACATTTGTTAACTCACTGTTTCGGCACATTTAGTTAGTGGCTAAATGGTGCCTGTTATTATTGTGAAAAGACCCAGGTGAATAATGCAGTGGAGGTGGCAATGCTGGGTTTCAAGGGAAAAGGTTGTACCAGCTCAACATTTGCTACAACACAGTACAACAAGATGGAGCTAAATGCTGCATTGGCCAGTCACATTCATACATACATCCCTGGTGAATTACTAACATGAGTATTTAATGGTCACAATGACAGATAAAATAGTGTCTGCCTTGATATCTTTCCAGAGTTCTACATCTTTGAGTGTAACAAAATCTTTGGCATCTCCTCAGCCTTTAAACCCATTAATCTGTTAAGCCAAATTAACTTTAGTGATCATATCTCACCTCTCGCATACAACAGGACAACACCAAGTGGTCCCCAGTGTTATTTTAGCACAGGACTAGGAGGTGTTGGTCTGTATCCTCAATAAGGTCTTCAAACTAGGAAAACACACCCCTTGTGCTGTGTGTAGACTCCTGCTGGTCACATACAAGATCTCAGGAGATTTTTTTTTGAGTGCACTCTTTCTTCTAAACCCCCCAAATATTAGATGTCATGACCCATGTGGTTTGCGTTTATCACAGAGAGAAATATGTATAGAAATAATACATGTATGACCTACAGTATGCATGAACACATGAATCCTTGGCAAGGTCGTGGATACACACATACACAATAATTGCACAATACTCGTAAGTTTTTTTTTTTTCACCCTTTTCTACCTGCAGTCATTTGTACACATACACACACCTTCAGGTTGTGCTGTTATTCATCAGTGCACGCTAAATCATACCCGAGGCAGCTTAAGCTCCCCAATAACAATCGTTGGAGGGTGTTATAAACAAAGCTGAGCCCTTTTCTCGCCTTCCTGCCTCTTTTTCCTCCAGGCGGCTCTGCTGTCCTCTCCTCTCTTCCCCCATCTCCTCAGCTTTTCCTTCTTAAATCCTTTGTACTCCTGTCTCTTTTTCTCCCTCCTCTCCTCTCTTCTCCTCTCCTCTTTCCCCTCCTCCTTCCCCTCTCTCCCTCGGCTCTCCTGTTGCATCCTGGATCCATCTGTCGGGAGGAAAAGTAATAATGGCGAAGCTTACTAACAACACGAGGACGGAGCCAGAAGCACACTGCAGGGTTTAAACTGGATCCAGGTGTAATGCCTGACTACCTCACCTTCACGTTTTTCTTAACACCTATCATAACAAACAAACAGGCAAATAAACTGAGGGGTTTGTTTGGCCTTTTTTCCTTTTATCAAACACCTGTGAGGAAAACTGAAAGGTATTACAACTTGACATTATGTAAGCAAATATTGCACCTGGCAGTGAATTATTTTCTTTTTTCCGCTCTGGCTGTTCTGTGATTTTTCTGCCCTACTTTTTCATGATGAGATGCATGGAAGTTTTTAAAAGAAGGCCACTTGAAGTTGTTTTCAACCTTGAGTTATTCTGGAAGTCAGTACATGCTCACTGTCAGCCGTTCGATGCAGTGTTCCTAATCAGGTCACAACTCCTTCCTTGGTCAGTAATACAGCAAAAATATCTGTGCGCAACGGCCCTGTTTTCACCTCGGCTTCAGAATCAATTTTACTTCCAATTCTTTCACAAAACAATTTTTGACCCATTTTAGCAGGTAAAGTTATTTCATAAATGTCTGTGGTTAAAGGCACTGCACCCTGACGTTTCTGGATGCAGTGAGGCTCTAGTGTAAAGGCTGCATATGACCTGGTTCCCTAAAGCGTAAGGAGAAGCCTTACCAAAGAGGACTGATCCCTTTTCCAAGAGGGACAGGTATGCTGTGGGTGCAATATGTGCAGTGCAGATACAAGCAGCAGTGATACATATAGTAAAGAAATTACAATACTAAAGCTACTTTGTAAATGTGTTTCTTGTAAACAAAGTTATATTTACATCCAGAGTTTCTCACCAAATTGCAACTTTTGTCATTCAAGTTTTCCTCTGTAAAAGAATCGTTCGTTTTACTATTTAATTTTTTTTTTTTTTTAATTGTATTGAAACCTACACTTAACAATAATATAAAGACATCTCTTGTATTTAATCCCATTTTTCATGAGCTGAAGTAAAAGACGTAAGGCTTCTTTTATGCACACAATAATTATTTCTCTTGCATTTTGTTTAAAAAAATTGCACATTTTAGAGAGGCCTTTTTTTGTTCCCTGGCCAAGGCACACCTGTGCATTAATCCTGTTTAATCAGCATGTAGTTTGCGCCACACCTGTAAAGTGGATGGATTATCTTGGCAGTGAAGTGCTCATTAACACAGATTTTAACAAATTCGTGAGAGAAATAAACATTTCGTGTGCATGGAAGACGTCTTCAATGTTTTACTTGAACTCATGAAAAATAGGATCAAAACAAAAAGAGATTGTGTTTGTATTGTTGATAAATGTACATTGTTTGTATCAGTGAGTAATTTTCGGCCTGCCTTTAACTGACAGATTGCTACAATTCTTGGCGTGCGCCACCACGAGCTGGCCCATGATTGTGGGATTGTGACAAACCATCCTCTACACTCACCGTCTTCACATTCCATGTTAGTAAAACATAACATCCCTTCATGTCACACAGCTTCCCAGAGCAACCGCATCCACCATTGTAGTAACTATGAAGTGTTGTCCACAAAGTCACTTTAAATTGAATCCCCCAAATGGCCCCACGATTCAAAAAGGAGACTCCTTCTGTAGCTTAATCTAGTCTAATACTCTTAAATCACGTGAGAATAAACTAAATATGAGACACTTACTTAAGATACTGAAATATAAGTATAAATACTTTAACAGACAGTCGGAGTGTAGGATTTTGCTGATTGAACACAAGCATTGAAATATAATATGTCTTAACTTACTGGTTTGTCTTGTTTGACAAATGGAGAGGGTAAAAGGTTTCATTCCATTATCTTTCTGGTAAAGAGGGTGGGATTGATTTTCTGAAAAAATAATATACTGGTCAGAGGAAATAATACAAAATGAAGATTTATCAATCTTCAAATGAAAGTGTTCACGCAACAGACTTCTGAAAAGTAAAGCCAGTTCGGAAGTGGCTGAAAACTGCAGTACTAGCTCCAAAAACCTCTTGTTCTAAAAGACCCCCATTCAAAAAGCATCAACTTCTCTCACAAAATACAAAGTCAAAAAAATGTTTTCAGCAAGTCATTATGGTTTCATGAACTAAATTCCTTCATTTTGATCAGTGTTCTGATTGCCCTTCTGGAAATAATCCCATAATTAATTAGATATATGACCAAAATGAGAGTCATGTTTGGGGGCATGCCTGATTTGATTGACATGTCTTGGGTGCAGTCAGGCTTCTGATAAAGGTGGGGAGTGCAGTGTCCTCAGGTTCCCAGTTAGATCCACCTCTCACTCCTCCCCACCTCTTACAAATATGGTCACTTCTGGCTCCCAAAATCAAAGATGATGATGGTCAAAATGCCAGATTGAAGGTTTCAAAACAACAGTTCGCAAACCAGTGGGTGACATCACGGTGGATTGCTGCTTGGTTCACATTGTGAACTAAATCCCTGTATTGAAACCTACAAGGAGTTAGGCTTATTCTTGCAAAGGTTCCCTTTATAGTTCATACCTGATTGAAAAGTGTTTATCAGCTTTTGTCAACTTAAACTAACATAAATAATAGAATCATGAAGTTCAGTAGAAAAACAAAGATTAACAAAAACGTAAAATATCTTTCAGTTTGATATTTACTCGCTGAATCATTCTTGTCTGTCGTTCTAAAATATAAAAATTTACTTTTCTTTTGTTAAAAATGTCACAAACTGTGATTTGCTTTGTTTGGCTGTTCCTATGTTCCTATAGCAACAGAGTGGCAATGCTTTTTTGCCAGTTTTCATCCCGTATTTTATTACAGTGGTGGAAAAAAAACAAAACACAATATAAAAAGGGAAAAGACTGAGGGAAAGTTGAGTGGGAGAAAAATAAATGAATAGTGCAGACAAAATAGAAGCAGCACGGAAAAAAATCTATTACTTTTTTCTCACACTGATAACTGATATTTTCCCCTTCGTTTTAGCCATGATGGAGGAATAGACACCGTGTGTTATGTGACTCACAAAGAGCCCAATTACAATTAAACACAAGGTGGGTGTTGTGTGTGTGATGTGTGTGTGTGTGTGTGTGTGTGTAACAGAGAGCATGTTCGTGCTGAGCAGGTACAGCTGGTGATATCAGCGGGGAAATCAAAGTGGTGCCGCGCAGGAGAGCAATGACCTGCACACTCACACACGCACACACACACACACACACACACACACACACACACACACACACGCACACACGCGCACACACGCACACGCACACACACACACACACCTGATAGTAATAGCTTTTCAAGACACATTGGACACTTACCAGCTTCTATTACAATGGGGTACTATTCTACCACAACACCTTTCCATGACAGTAGAGCCTAATGGAAAGACAGCTACAATAGTTGTGTGTGTATGTGTGTGTGTGTGTGTGTGTGTGTAGACTAAAGCTGCAAATTATAAAGCCTACTGTGTAGGTGTGTATGTGTGGGCTTGGATTACTTTGTGATTATTTGGTGCTACTTCATGCTTTGTGTGTGCTTGCTTCTAATTTCTTTATACATGCAGTATGTGTGTGTGCTTATGTTTCTTGTATGTTGGTGTGAATCAGATCATGATTGCTTCCCTTCTCTTTAATTTCCTCAGTGTATACGTTGTGTGTGTATATAAATAGAGCGCAGCCCGTGAGGCGGACATAAACAAGTGTTCTTGTTCTTTTATTTATTCTGTGTACCTTTCAATTACATTGTTTCTTCAAGATCTCATACACTTGAATGCAGACACGCACACACACTTAAGGATGCTGTCGCAAACAGCAACAAAAGGTGTATTCACGCTGACAAATTTTGCAATTTCAGTGAAAGATTGAGATTTATGAGTGCACAGAGATAAGAAGCGAGAACAAAAAGAGCTAAAGATCTGAGAACATTCAGAAGCTGAGCTGTCTCATAAACACATCAAAGGTGCCCGCTTCACACAGTTATTGCACATATTGCCCACTATAGTGTATTTTCATATTGTCTGGAGCATCTTAAAATCTCCTCCTAAGTCATTTTATGGTTTCTGTAAAATACAGTGAATTGCCTTTTTGTTGAAAAGTATTATAATGACAAAAAGCCTTAGCCAAGCAGCTAATGTCTGTACACGTGGTGCATTGGGTGTTTTGGGCCAAACAAATGGAGAAACACTCCGGCAGTCCTCAATTCATATGTGTTTGTTAACAGTGTAATATCTGTGGTGGAACCTACAAGCACCCTCGCAAAAATTTAACAGTGTGGATGTCATGTGGAGGCATCACGAACTGTGATTAACCAGCCATGGCTGATTACACTTTCTCCAGCATCTTTCCAATATTTTAGAGATTCTATTTTTATAGTGAAGAAAATATAATAGTAAGTTATAGAAAGACTGTTCGCCATTGTCACAGAGTGAAGGAAAGAAGCCAGTCGCCAGCCAGCGAAGTGTGAAATAGACAAACCCATCCACAAAAGCAGAGTGTGAGGTAGCTACTCTTGTCGATGTGTCAGTGTGGCAGTTACACATTTTGTAGGCGTCAAACTTACACGCACGTAAATGTCACTTGATGAAAGATCATGTGACCATGGTGCCACAACAGAGGTCTTAAGACCAAGTACAAAGGACATGTTTTGTCATATTAGGACACAGGAGGGCTGGATTGGTGGCATTAATCACAAACTGCCTTGTGGTATGATCGGGTTTTTAATCCAGGACATAACAAAGTTGTTCTTTAGTTGTTTATTTGTTTCTATCCCCAACCATGTCATTTTCCTGTAAGTCACACGGGTGAAACCAGGCAGTAGGTTTCATTTTCCTAGAAATCGTTATAGGCCAAAGCGCGTAAAAATCATGTCGGCCAACGACAGCAAAACGTGTAACTGTCACGCCTGAACATTACCAAGCAACATACACACTTTGCTGTAGTGGACAGGCGTGTCTATTTCACACTGTGAATGTTTGTCGTGATACCGGGTTGGCTCGTCACAATCACTTCAGTTTATATAATTAGTAGATCACATGCTAACTGTTTTATTATCAGTGGCTGGGATCCAGTGCAGGACCACGCATCCATTTCTACACTACACTAATATAACAGGAGTAGAAGTACCTTCTACCTTAATTTCGCATTCGCCATGACTTGCTTGTTAATGATAGGTAGACATTAGTCAAAATGGCGCTGCTCATGGCAGCTTCGGTACTTTGCTCTCTCTTACTTTTTATGATTTTGTTTATTTGCGTGATTTTCTGCTCTCCCTCTCTGGTCACATACACCAGGGAGTAACTCTGAAACATTAAGCTATCCTCTGGTAAAACGTTTTCTCCTGTTTTCACTGGACCAGAAAGTTTTACAGAGTTATTAGTTGGAGGAGCAGCAGCTCCCCATAGGATTTACTGGCGACGCCGTGCAAAGTGAGCTGGAGCCTGCGCTGACCAGCTGGCCCCCATCTTCACGGAGATCTTCAACAAATCCCTGGAGCTGTGTGAAGTTCCCTCCTGCTTCAAACGCTCCAAAATCATCCCGGTTCCCAAAAAAACCCTCCAACACAGAACTAAATGACTACAGACCCATCGCCCTGATGTCTGTAGTCATGAAGTCCTTTGAAAGACTGGTGTTGGCTCACCTGAAGGACACTACAGGCCCCCTGCTGGATCCCCTGCAGTTTGCTTACCGGGTAAACAAGTCGGTGGATGATGTAATCAACATGGGACTGCACTACATGCTGCAACACCTCGACTCCCCAGGGACATACGCACGGATCCTGTTTGTGGACTTCAGCTCGGCGTTCAACACCATCAACCCGGACACCCTCCACACTAAACTCACCCAGCTCACTGTGCCAGCCTCCAACTGTCAGTGGATCACAAACTTCCTGACTGACAGGACGCAGCAGGTGAGGCTGGGAAACATCACATCCAGCACCGAGACAATCAGCACTGGCGCCCCCCAGGGGTGTGTGCTCTCCCCACTGCTCTTCTCCCTCTACACCAACGACTGCACCGCGGGAGACTCATCTGTCAAACTGAAATTTGCAGATGACACAACGGTCATCGGCCTCATCGGGGACGGTGATGAGTCTGCATACAGCTGGGAGGTTGAACAGCTGGTTCTCTGGTGCAGTCAGAACCACCCGGAGCTGAACCCGCTCAACACTGTGGAGATGACAGTGAACTTCAGGAGAAGCCCCCAAACACTGCCCCCCATCACCATCCTCAACAACACCGTGTCTGCTCTGGAAACCTTCGGGTTTCTGGGATCCACAATCTCCCAGGATCTTAAATGGGAGTCGAACATCAACTCCATCATCAAGAAAGCCCAGCAGAGAATGTACTTCCTGCGGCAGCTCAGGAAGCTCAACCTGCCCCAGGAGCTGCTGGTCCAGTTCTACTCAGCCATAATCCAGTCTGTTCTCTGCACCTCCATCACCGTCTGGTTTGGCTCGGCCACCAAACAGGACAGGAACAGACTACAACGGGAAGTTAGGACTGCAGAGAAAATCATCGGTGCTGACCTGCCCTCCATTTAGGACTTACACTCATCTAGAGTCAGGAAACGGGCCGGTGGCATCTCTGCAGATCCATCCCACCCTGGACACCCTCTGGTAGGCGCTACAGATCACTGTGCGCCAAGACCATCAGAAACAAGAACAGTTTTTATCCGCAGGCCATCCCGCTGCTCAACACATAACATCTTCAATATCACTGGATGTTTTGCACTACACCCAACCGCATCAGCACCGTTTGCAATAGTGCAATTGCACTATTGTTTAGGTGTACATATGTATATATTTGTTTCTTCGCTATATATATGTCTATTTATGTGCTATGTGTCTATTTATGTCTGTCTGTTTTTGTTTTATGCACCCCAAGAGGAAAGCTACAACTGGAGTCAAATTTCATTTATGTGGCCAATAGAGCTAATTCTGATTCTATATACATGCAGGGGAAGAGCAAGAAGGAGGACATGCAACAAAGGTCCACAGCCAGATTCAGGTACATTGTGATTATATAGTCTGTGTTTTAGGCCATTCGGCCACAGACATGTCCCTGACATTAAAAACTTAAAATGCCTTCATCCCAACCTTCAAACCATTGAAGAAGCAGGGACAAGATGTCCTCACTTTTCCAAAACAGTCCAAAAGCTGCCTGCCTATTCATCTTCCAAACCGCATCTGCAGCACACACACACACACACACACACACACACACACACACACACACACACACACACACACACACACACACACACACACGGCTGAACAGAATGTGCATGCCACTGTGAATGAAAATCGATAGAGCAAGTTTAGTGTAATTGAATGATAATGTGTGTGTGTTGTGCGCGTGTGTATGGACTTGTATCGTGAATAGATAGATGTAATTGAATGTTAGAGACTCTGTGTGTGTGTGTGTGTGCGTGCGTGAGCCTTTATAGTGAATAGATAGATGTAATTGAATGTTAGAGACTCTGTGTGTGTGTGTGTGTGTGTGTGTGTGTGTGTTTGTGTGCGTGAGCCTTTATAGTGAAGAGATAGAGGTAATCTGTATAAGTGCTGCTACACTCCTAAACCTTTAAAAGCCTTGTCTGTGCGAGATTTACCTGAGTGTGTTTGTGTGTGTGTGTGTGTGTGTGTGTGTGTGTGTGTGTGTGTGTGTGTGTGTATGTGTGTGAATGTGTGAGTCTACTTTCGTCACTGAGATGCCATTTTAAACAGACTTTACAGCCACCAAATCAGAGACAAGAAAAACAAGCGTACACAAATTGCATAAAGAGAGTGTTGAAACAGAAGGCCAACATCTCTATTTGTCCACTTTTCTCAAAATTAAAATAAAAGGTTTTCCATAGTGGTGCTTTGACATCTGATTCTCACAATGTCCCACATTTCTCCCCATTTCAAGCATTGTAGTCACGTCCATAGACCGTGTGTGAAAATGGATGCAGCTTCCACACAGCAAATTCACATCTTTGGAATAAACTCTCTGAGTTCAAATTAACTATTTTTGCTTGTACATGTGAGACCATCGAATTCACTCTCAAGCAGAGTGAAAGGAACTCTTTTCTTGGAGTTGAACCTTGAACTCTGTGGGAGTTAAAACTCGACTCCCATAAAGAGTAAATTTTACTTTAACCTTGAGCTGTTTGAATGTGAACTATTTCACAGTTAACAGTCAACACTTAAAAGTGTGTATTGTTTAACATTCATACAGTTAAAATTTCAACACACTATAAAGGTTTTAGGTAAGACTGACAACAAGATAACAACATATTCATCACAAATTTATATTTAACAATTATATGCAGGGTGATTATATTCAGTGTGCTACAATTAATGCTGCATGCAAACTTTGTATAACAAGTTCCAAACTAACCAATATGATGTATATAAGTGCCAGTGATTGGTATATATGTTACGTTCCTACCTTGTACACTTATGGTTTTGAATGATAGCCCCATTTTATTTATCATTATGTCTTCATTGAAATATTAATAAACAGCATGTTTTAACAAAACTAAATATATATTTTTTGCTATATTTGCTTTATTCTCAAAAGTTACGAAGAAATAACTAAGGCATCCTGGAAAATACTAATACGGCAACAAAGCTGTGCAGTCAACACCGGGAGTCGTGTTGAATCATGCTCTTCAACACTCAGCGAATGAACACCAGAATATTACCCCACCAGAGAGTAACACTGAATACAAGCTGTAGTCTAACTTAGAAAATAAACTCCCAAAATCAAACTCTTTGTGTAACTCCAGGATATTTCACTCTAGAAATTTGCTGTGCAGGACTGAAAACTGAAGCCCATGCAGAATTGCCTTAAATTGCAATACCACTGAAGGCCACTAGGTACTGGCTCATAAAAGCCTTTGGCTCCATAGATCCCCATTCAACTTCTCTCATGCAATACAAAGTCAATACAATTTTTACACAAGTCATTATGGCTTAATTTACTAAATTCACTCCTTCTGATTACTTTTCTGCCGGCCTATTTTAAAAGTATTCCATAATTTATGAGATATAAGGCCTCAAAAATGGTATGTTTGGGGGTGGGTCTAGCCTCATTGACACATCCGGAGTGCTGTGGTCACTTCTGGCTCCAAAAATAAAAGAATGCCGAACTCGATGATTCAAGATGGAAATTAGTAGCTAAATCTGGTACAGAGCATCTCCTCTCTTTTTGAGATTAATGTGCTGTTTCCTTATTATGTTGACAAGAAACATAATCTGCCTGCAGGTATTTTACCTTCAAAATTCTTATTCCTGCACTTTAATTGCATTTCAACATAATTTCTCAGGGCCAGGTTTAAAGGAGAATATCTCACTTGGACAATAAAGTGTAAATATGAAAATCCTGCTGAAAATGAATGCCACCAAGTTCAGTAAAAAAAAAGAAAATATGGCTCCAGACATCAAAAACAAATCTTCAAGAGCATGATTTATCATTCCAGTGCAAACAGATCAATAGCATAAACAGATCAATGCTTGCTATAGACCCACCTTAATGTGTAGTACTATTGTAATTACTTGGTGTCGAGGTGCATCTGTATATTTGAAAGCAATGTTCCTGTTCTTGTTATGAACTCTGATGTCTGGACATATAAATCAAGCGGACACAAACTTTCAATGTATTCTAATAACGGAAACCAAATTATAGGAACAGACAGATCACTAAAAATCTATCAAACCATTGTTGCTTTTTGTTTTGACAGTTGGACTCAGTGTTGCTGCAGTTATTTTCCATCTCTGGTTTTTGGCTGCATATTTGTGCGTAGGTTCCAACCTGTTCACCGAGCACTATCTCTGTGTGTTTGACTGTGTGTGTGTGTGTGTGCGTGTGTGTGTGTGTGTGTGTGTGTGTGCGTGTGTGTGTGTGTGTGTGTGCGTGTGTGCGTGTGTGTGTGTGTGTGTGTGTGTCTGTGTGTCTCTGTGTGTGTGTGATACAGGTCACAGAGTGTCAACAATGGAGAGAGATGAGTTCCACATGAACGGTTCACCACCTCAGTCTCTCTTTTTTCTCACTCTATCTGTCCAATTTCTCTCTCTTCCTCTGCTCTCACTCTCTCCACCTCTTTCTTTCTCTCACTCACTTTCTTTTTCTCTGACTTTTTGTCCCACATCCCGACTACTCTTTTACTTTCTCTGCACACTTAACCTTTCTTCCTTTTCATCTTCTTTTTTTTTGTCTCTCTCATCTGTTTTCAACCTCTCCCTCCATATCTTACGTTTCTCTTTCTAAGTTTCTGTCCATCAGCTCTTGGAAAAAAATTCCCTTTGACAACATTTCCTTTACTTTTCATCTTCGTTCATCCCTCTTTCTTTCAATCATTCTCTAACTTTACTGTATCATCTTCCATGGCCTAATCTCTTTTTCACCACCTCTCATCTTTGCTTGTATTCTCCTGCATTTTCTATCAATAGGATCTTGAAATACTTTCAGTTTAGCACCATCTAAATGTAGACATGCGGCTGCAACATGATTCATGTCAGGTTTTACCTGAAGAATTAAAAATATACCAGAAGTCAGAGCCAAATCATTCCTGGCTGACACCAAACTGTTTTCCAAATGGCATACTTCCCTTAGTACACTTACAAATAGTGCTCCTACATGTTTGGACTCTTACTTCTGTAGTACATGCATTTCGACAGGGAAGTGTTGACTCAAACTGCACACTGCCGTTCTGCACTTACTGGAAGTAATCGTAGCTTTGATTATTTTACCCAGAAATGAACGTGTTTTCGTGCCCTCTATTTAACACACACAATTTCCCCTACAAGCTGCACTTACATAACTAAAGTCTAGAAAACTGATAGCAGAACATCTTAAAAATGTTCCTGAGATCTAGCAGGATGTCATTTCAATGGAAAGTCTGTTGATCACCTGAGACTGAGCGGGTGAAGCCAGCCAACTAAACACTTCTGCACACGTGCAGTCGACTGCATGAACACAGTCAGAGCAGGGAGAGAGAAAAGCGATTCAGTTTATGCACTGGATGAGCAATTTTCATTTGAATGATGGGAATCCAGTATTTTCCTCTGGTAATGTTTTTTTTTTTTTTTTACAGCATAGACAAATCCAAAAGAAGTTACCATCGGATTTATGTTCAAATTATGGCAGAAAAAACACCCATAGTAGCAAACTCTGCTTGTTTACCCTCAAAATGTGAAAAAAACCTTTCTTCCTCACCCAGTGATGGAGAGAAATTAGCTACATTTCATCAAGTACTGTACATAAGTAGACAGTTTAGGTATTTGTACTTGCCTAATACATAAACTATTTAAAACCCCCTTTGAGTTGCTGAGAAATGTTGTTTTTCTGAGCTTGTTGACTTTTTGGACATATGTGGTTCTTGCAGAAATGATACAAACACATGATGTTCTTATAAAATATGATGCAATACAGTAGATTAAACTAACCAATAGCACATAAAGTATTTACAACAAGCATAGCAGTAATTAACTACGGCAGTAAAATGCTCATTAATGCAAAAGTAATATGAATCCAAAAACTTTATATATAAAAAACACCAACAGGGAGCATTTACTAGTGTGTACATTTATTTTTGGGTACTTTAAGTACATGTTGCTGATATTACTCACATACTTTGACTAAAATAAAGTTAAGTAAAAGTCCTGAATTCAAGACTTTAACTTGCAGTGGATTATTTTCACAGTTTGCTATTAGTACTTTTACTTAATTAAAGGACCTGAACACTTTTTCCACCTGTCCTCACCCCACATACTGATATGATACCCCCACTGCGCATATACTTGATTGTAACTTGTGAACAGAGAATTAATGTCTGAAGATGAGCACCTCATCTCTGAGTCTGCATTTAAACAGACAGCAGCCATAACTCCAAAATTGTAGCATCTTCTCTTACAGTATTTCCAATAGGTTACTCAGTTGATGCAATCGGGCATTTTTGCATCACACTTAAGGATCTGTCTCTCAAAATGCACCCTGGATCATATTTCATTGTCTCAGTGGTATCTAAATTTTTTTTTTTTCAAAGTCTGGTGCTTTTTCATCTGCATCATCCCCTCGTTCAATCGTTCCACCCCTCTGCCACCACATCCACCTCTCCCCCACAGTGTTTGTGTATTTGCTCGTTTTGCTCTGCCGCTCCCTTTCTATCCGCTAATCTCTAGTTTAAATAAGAGAAATGGGCACGCACAGAGCAGGCACACACATGCGCACACACTATTACACACACATACAGACATGCAAGCAACCGTGACGTACGAACACACAGAAATGCAGAAGAGACCCACATACAAAAAAAGTAGACATGCAAAGCAAGTTAGTGCACACATTAACCACACACACACACACACACACACACACACACACACACACACACACACACACACACACACACACACACACACACACACACTGTCATACTACAAACAGCTTCCTGTACCTCTCAGGTAAGTCCTGACACTTCTACAGTTTGGCCACTTGAGGGAAGTAGAGGGCTTCGGCTCAGCGATATTTCCTTCAAACACACACATTGACACATACATGCACGTGAACACACAGCACACTGGAGTGATACTGGGAGGTGACAATATTATACAATCAAGTCCTGGGGCAGTGGCGCTCACTCATTGTGTGACCAATCACAAGCCTTTTATACGCTCAGGCTACTGTAAATGTATATGAAAGACCCTGGCATTGTTTGGCTGTGAAATTTAGTCTCTGAGTCAAAACATGATGTGAAGTGAAGGGATGTGGATTTTTTATTTAGTTCAGCAGTCTCTTTTTCAGCTGCGGGTGCGGAGAGGCTGGCTTTACAGAGGCCTTCCATAACCAAAACAGGTCAATTTTTTAAAGATTATTTCATGGTACTGGGGTTTACTTTTCAGCAGCAGACAGCAGAGGGTGACAGGAATGAGAATGGAGGGCTGCATGCAGGTGGTGGTGAGTTTTGGTCTCAGCCTTGTGACTCTGTAAAGTATACTTAATGCACACAGTGACACACACACACACACACACACACACACACACACACACACACACACACACACACACACACACACACACACACACACCGTTTTAAATCTTGATCAAGACAGAGAGCTCCATTCCTTCCCTGCCGCTTGATCCGACAGCAAACAGCAGAAACTGGAGTGCTTGATTTACTTTAATCTCACCAGTAATGTGTCTCGCATCTGTTCCAGTCTGCTTGAGTAAATCAAGTGCCCCTGAACGAGTTCAAATATTTGAAGTTGAAGTGACATTGTTAACACAGACAAACGGATTTTGGCTTTTGAGAGAAATGGGAGAAGGGAGTGCCCATCCAGATATAAATCTGTTTTTGAAGCTGAGCCAGTCAGAGACTGCTCTGAAAACACGGCAGTTTAGGAAGCACACGAATACACATAAACTTCCAAAGTGACATGATATTTTAAACATGACTTCTACTATTCCTCTCAGTCCACCGGTTTCTGCTCTTTGCTCTGCTTCAGTCCCACGACAGGCCACAATTTGCAATTCCAGAAAAGCCACACATTAGTGCATCTGATTTTATTATTCATCACGGCTGTAATCTTTTAGCATACAATCAGAAAACACATCACAGCCGCTCCCTTTTTAATATATGCTTTGCTTGGACAATAAAACAAGCACAGCAATGCTGCATACAGAAGCAATGTAAATTCCAGCTGGCCAGCAGGGAGCTGCTGCACAGCAGAAATGAGAAATTGTAATGAGGCAACAGTAATAGACACCTACAGAATGTGATTCTGCTGAGATTTGTTTTTTAAAAGCTCATCCATGAGAAAGTTGTATTACATAGAGCTTATAAGATGTGAATGATGTGTAACTGGCAAGCATACAAGCATTTGGATTCTGTAAAACAAGCTCTAAAGTTTAACACAGTTTTTGCTGTTTTAAACGGAAAGACATTTAGGTTCCAGTGTTGTGCAGATACAACTTTAATATAGACAGATATATATTGTATCGTAAGTTCAATGTTATTTGTACATTTCTATTGAACACTAAAGTTACAATCTCGGCGGTCTCAATCTTTTCTCTTTGCTGCCACTTATCGTGATAAGCAGTCATTGCAGCTGGGATTTTAGACTTCACTTCCCAGAGAGCCTATCACTTCTCACCTCTGACATCAGTCAGATAGCAGTTGAAGAGCGAGCCCGTTACTTTAGCTCTTTAGAAACCTGTTTCTTACAGGTATTCCCTGTCAAAGGGAAGTTTTGCTATAAAATAAATAATAAAAGAAGTTTCCCTTTATAAAGACTACTGTTTACATTATTACTTGAGGTTTAATTCATATTTTATTGCAGTTACTGAGATTATTTGAAAAGGACAATAAAGTTGCACAGGTGTTTTGAATTAAGTCATGAAGGCAATAAAGTATTAAAAAGTATCCCTTTACAGTCACTGTCCTTGATGACATCATCAATGATAAAACACATACAGGCTTTCTGATGGAAAAAGGTGTTTCGGGACAGGTGGGACCCCTCGGCTTTTCTTAATGACTGTCTGCATGAGCGTTCCCAAAATTCAGCACAGCAAGCATGTGACACGCCTCTTTTCCGTTTCTCCATCAGTGAATCTGTGATCTACCTCGTGGTCTTTTGAAGACAGCCGTGAATGCGCATTTATCGGGATTAACTACACCTGGATTGACTAAACCTCACCTGATCAGCCAGGTTTGGCATTTGTGAAACAGCTTAAACCGGGATGCAGTGATTGGGCTAGATGAAGCCTGGCTTTTCTCTGTTATCCTGGATATCTTTATTCTGCTTCTGTGAAACAGGTCGCTGGATCTAATATGTATGTAAACAAAGGCAGGTCACATGACAGAGATCATGTGACATACGTCATTCCACAGAAGTAATGAAACAAAGTACACATGCCGCTGAAGTCCATGTTAGTAGGAAAGGGATGGCTTGGTGGAGGGATGGGGCTGGAGCTGGGCACGTTTTTCCTGATCCCAACCACAGGGGTTTCCAAGTGTGTTTTGTTTGATGTGGATTTTGTAGTGTTCATTAATTAAAGTGTCAATTAAAGTGAAAAATAAGTCAGGGATCCACCGCTTCATTTACATATACAAACTTTAAAGAGTTATTCTTTGCTTCATACTACGCCCTTCCACAAAATTTTATGACAATCGGGCCAGAAGTTTTTTCGTAATCCTACTGACAAACAAACAAACCTCATCGAAAATATAACATTCTTGGTGGAGGTACAAATGGTAAACAAAAGAACGTAGAGAAAAAAAACAAAGAAAAAAAAACACTTGGCTGTTTAATGTGTCATTTTCTGTAAAGCTTCTGTTTGCAGCTTTGACTTCCACCATAATGTCAGCTTTGCTGACGCTTTCAACACCCCTTTAAAGTCCCAGCTGTTCAGATAGGCTGCTAATCCTCAAAAGGCTCAAAACATGTCTGCTATAGTAAAAGTTAGATTAACTATATAGTGAGTTGAGATCATCGTACAATTTCAAAATAAAATATATAAATATTTATTTTAAAATATTGAAAACTCTTTGAAATACATAACTGTAATACAAATGTTTTATGCATGTATTCTGCCACGTTACTGCCACATGACATTAAACAGCTCCATCACTATTCATTTCTCTCAATGAGGTGTGTGTATGTGCATGTTAAGGACACCTTGTGCTGAAGTGCTAATGGACATAGGTGTGATTAACACCACAGCACATGGTGTGACAGCGCAAGGCCACAATCCTAACCACACTGCTCTCTGTGTGTGTGTGTGTGTGTGTGTGTGTGTGTGTGTGTGTGTGTGTCTGTGTTACTCAAGCTGTCACCAAGCCTCCAGACATCTCTCAGTAACAACAGATTCAGCTGAGTCCTTGACCTGGAACACTTCATCTGTCCCAATACTTGTAAAGATAAAAATCCGAGAGTCCACTTCACTGCACATGCAATCAATATTACTGCCCCATCCTCTCTGATGCAATGAGTGTATTACCACTGTAATTAAGTTCAGGTGAAATTCCAAATGTATTGATGACCTTGAAAACAGCAGTTGCCAAAATCACCTCCAGGGCCAATCAGGAACCTTTGATGATATCACATGATTCATCAGCAGGGTAAAGAGTAAAAGTAAACAGCAGATGTCCAAACATTTGTCTTTTGTAATAACTTAAAGAAAACGAATTTTAACATCTACAACCCTGCTGATGAAGATCATGTGAAGTGATTGAAACCTCATAAAAAGCTACAAAATTTATGCTGAGTCAGAATTGCTGTGTTAACAGTTAATGTCAACACTTAATTTTAATTGTCAGAGCATTTTATGTTCCACTTTTGTGTTTGTAGTTCAGTAACTTTGACCTGGAGCTCATACTCGGTCTTGCTGTGCCATGAAAATAAGAACTCGTAGTGGGTGGCATTTCTAATCATAGAAGCTGGTTTGACTTATTATTTGATCATCAAAAAAATAAATATTAAATTCAGTTAGCCAAATTTTCATTTGTGTTGTACCCTAAAAAAAGAAGAAACTGACATACAATGCCTATAAAAAGTATTCACCCCCTTGGATGTTTCACCTTTTTGTTGCTTTTATACATGAAATCATGGTCAATATAATTTGGCTTTTTTGACAAGAATTTGCAAAAAAAAAGCTTCTTTCATGTCAAAGTGAAAACAGATTTTTACAAACTAATGTCAATTAATTAAAAATATATAGTGTAAAATAAGTGTTTGCATAAATATTCACCCCCTTTAAAGTGACTGACCTAATTCAACAGAGGTCCAGCTAGTTGATGCCAGCAGTGTCACAATTATTGAAATGGAGATCACCTGAGTGCAGTTGATGTGTGTCAAGTGATTGTAGTATAAAAACACCTGTCTGGGAGGTCCACTCTCTGGTTCATCAGTATTCCTGCTACAATTGCAACATGAAGACAAAAGAACACTCTGAGAAACTCAGAGAAAAGATCATTGAAAAGTATAAGTCAGGATATGGCTACAAAACGATTTCCAACTCACTGGACATCCCACAGAGTTCAGTTAAATCCATCATTAAGAAATGGAAGGAGTATGGCACTTGTTTAAATCTGCCTAGAGCTGGCCGTCCTCACAAACTGAGTGACCGGGCAAGAAGAAGACTGGTGAGGGAGGCCACCAAGACACCTACGACCACTCTGAAGGAGTTAAAAGCTTCAGTGGCTCAGATGGGAGAGACTGTACATGCAACAACTGTTGCCTGGGTTCTTCACCAGTCGAAGCTGTATGGGAGAGTGGCAAAGAGAAAGCCACTGTTGACAAAAGCTCATGAAATCTCGCCTGGAATTCGCCCAAAGGCATGTGGGAGACTCCAAGGTCAATTGGAAGAAGGTTCTTTGGTCTGATGAGACACAAATTTTGCTTTTTGGCCATCAGACTAGACGCCATGTTTGTCGAACACCAAACACTGCACATCACCACAAACACACCATCTCCACCGTAAAGCATGGTGGTGGCAGCATCATGCTCTGGGGATGCTTCTCAGCAGCAGGCCCTGGAAGGCTTGTAAAGGTAGAGGGGAACAGGAATGCAGAAAAATATCGCCAAATCCTGGAGGATAATCTGACTCGGGCTGCAAGAGAACTACGACTTGGGAGAAGATTTATTTTCCAGCAAGACAAAGACACCAAGCATACAAACCTACACAGAAATGGTTCAAAGACAACAAGGTGAATGTTCTGGAGTGGCCAAGTCAAAGCCCAGATCTCAATCCAATTGACAATTTGTGGCTGGACTTGAAAAGAGCTGTTCATGCCCGATCCCCGAGCAACCTGACAGAGCTTGAGCTGTTTTGCAAGGAAGAATGGAGAAACATTGCAGTGTCCAGATGTGCCAGCCTGATTGAGACACATCCACATAGACTCAGTGCTGTGATTGCAGCCAAAGGTGCATCTACTAAATACTGACCTGAAGGGGGTGAATATTTATGCAATCATTTACTTTACCTTATATATTTTTAATTAATTGACATTATTTTGTAAAAATCTGTTTTCACTTTGATATTAAAGAGTTTTTCTTTTGCAAATTCTTGTCAAAAAAGCCAAATTATATTGACCATGATTTCATGTATAAAAGCAACAAAAGGGTGAAACATCCAAGAGGGGGGGGGGGGGGGGGGGGGGGGGGTGAATACTCCCATTACAGGCATTGTATATGTAAAAGAGCATTATTAAGTACACATCCAATAAATAATGGCACTGTATAGCATTATAGTAGTTGAATAGCAATCATTTTAAACTAATACTAATACCACTAATACTATACTAATAATAAAGAACACACGACTGATCAGAACAGACCAGATCAAGAGAACGCTGCATTCTTTAAGTTTCTACTTATTCTCTTTAAAACATAAAAGAAAAAGGTGCCCAAGACCGATGTCGCTCTCAAAATGATATAACTTGTATATTCTGTTTATTTCTCCATCATTAACTTATAATTGTAAATGAAAGTTGGTACAAACACAGACAAATGATGTAATTTGTTAACTGGCTCCACTGAAACATGCATAAACATTTGAAGAAAGGCTCATTTTATTGTGTCTGTCTGCTACAGGAGCTCTATTTACTTACTGCACCTCAAAAGCCAACTAAATACGTAATTGGGTGTCCAAACTTTTGTGTAGAGTGGGGGTTGTTTTTTTCAGAGTAACTAAATGGATTACTACACTGCACCAGAGTACATTTGAAAAGTTACCTCCTCAACCCAGATCACATCAATCTGACACGCCGAAGGCTCCAAACTCATTAAGCCGGTGAAAAGTTCTTTCATTGAAGCAGAGAGACATGCGGAGGAGACATAAAACAGTCGGGTAAACACAACTTTGAAGCTCTCTCGCTGCATAACTAACTGTCAGTTGCCCTCCATCATCATAACTGCTTACTAATTCACCCAATTTTTTTCCCCACTCCCTGTAGCAATGTGCAACTCGCGAGTGATTACTTCATTTGCAACTAATCTTTTTCGGGAATGGGTTCATTAGGGGTATTGTGAGTGATGTCACGTTATCTGGGCGCCACTGGGTGCCTGGGTGGGGCGAACTCCTGCTCGAATTTGGACATTAAGTTGCTATTAATGACTGAGACTGCTCAAGAGGCAATGATTCGTTTCTCTCTCATTTATTGGTCTCAGAACTCAAAGCCTGGATCCGATAATTAAACCACTGTCTGATGTGAATAAATAAATCTTCCAACTACTGAAAAAGTGATTATTATATGTGTTAGTTCATCAAAATGAGAGACAAATCTTTTCCCATCTTTATAATCAATGCTTTTCTACACCGAGTTAAAAACAGTGTCTGATGTGTCAAAAATAAATGTGTTTTTTTTGTTGTTGTTTATTCACCAATCATGGAGCTAATGTCCCACATCCTGGCAACTGGGCTCCAATCAGAGCACACAATCAGTCAGTCACTGAGCTGCAACACTATGGTGACAGGTAGCAAAGAGATGCTCTCACTAAGACACACTCACAAACACATAAACCCGCACTACAAGTGTAATTTGAGCTCCAGTTGGTATGAGGCCCCACAGTTGATAAACAGTTTATCATTAAACTTGCACCGCTTCCATTTTTCATCCTGAATTCAATCAAACATTGCATCCCAAATGTGAGCTCCAGTCACATTAACATAAGTTGAAGTCCAAGTTTGAGCTTACATTGGAGACTTCTGGCCAGTCCACTGATGGTTTGGTGCGAAACAGAATTATTGATATAAAATGACATCCATATTTCACGTCCTGGCGAATAATTCGATATCTCAGTAATGAGATAAGAAATGCATTTATTTGATTTATTTTCAGGTTGCGTGAAGCATTCAGTTTCAAGATGAATTCTGAGAAAACTTGAAATGAAGTCTGAGCTAAACTACTTTAAGACAATTAGTGAAGTCTTGTGAAACTGGTGGGAGGTGGGGAGAGTTGATGCTCAGTCTCAGTTTAATACTTCCACAGCAGGAAATATCTTCAACAATTATAGGTTGTTTTAATGTGTTGTTTTGATCAAAAGCCATAAGGAATTTTATAGCATAAAGTTTGAGAAGGAACTGTTTGCAATGCAAATTTACTTTTGTCGCCGTGATATCAACAACAGTATGTTTAGAAAGGAGGGAGGAAATGTGCCGACTTGAGCACACATCACAGTTTACTATTACTTTAAAAAATGTGCTGTGAACAGTTCATTATTACCCTAATAACATTTATGTGTACAATCTTGGCTAAGACAATTTAAATATCGACATGAATCGAGAAGAAGAGACATGGCTCATAGGGCCCAGATTTTTGTGCTACACCGCGGCATCTATTTGCCTAATATGTCAGTCTTTCACTCTGGGAGGTTGACCTTGTGGATTTGGGTTTCTGTCTGTGCTCATACTGAATTCTCTTGTGCAAAGGTCTCTCTTAATTAAAGGATTAAATAAAAAAGAATTAAGAAGTTTACAAAAAGCCCATCTGTCGTCAAATAGAAGCAGGTGTCCTGATATGAGGCGAGATACTGGTCCAAAATTATATTAGAATAAACGTCACAAGGCTGTGAGAACGTCGGCTCCACAGTTTTGTTACTAAGTGCCACAACCACGTCTGGAGCAGTGAGTCCCAGCTATACCAAACACGGCTGATTTTGTAGGTTAAAAAAAAGTCTTATTTTGGTGCTGAGTGTGGGGAGACAGAAAAAGATGCATGTGTCTTATCTTTTAATGCAAACAATATGAGTCTTTTTTTGATCCCCTCCCACTGTTGTTTGTCATTGTCTTCCAAAGCGAATATGTCATGAAACCAAAAAACATAAAATCAAAACTTCTCCCTTTTTGGTTTCTAATTTTGTCTCAAAGAAGAACACAAGAACAAGTTATTTACAAAGCTGAAATGTATACAATAGCGGAAAGAAAATGCAATTTGCTTTTATTTTTTTACCTTTTCTTCTCTGTCTAAAATGAATGCCATTGAAGAAACAAAGACATTTGCACACGATGTCTTACTTTGTTATGATGCAATTTCCCTCTCTGTCTCACACTTTTTCTTTCTCTCCCATATATTTCTTCTCTTTCACAAAAGGAGATGAGATGAGCGGAATCTCCATTCTCTCTTTATACATAGATATAGATATTTACAGTCAACAAACATATAATTGCAACACCTTTGTTTTTGCTCCCATTTTTCACAAGTTGAAGTAAAAGATCTAAGTACTCTTTTATACACACAAAAGCTTTATTTCTCTCACATTTTGTTCACAAATATGCAAAAATGTAAAAGTGATTACTTTACTTTTGCCAAGATTATCCATCCACCGGACAGGTGTTCAATATAAACATACTGATTAAACAAAATAAGCCTTACACAGGTGAGCCTTAGACTAGTTAGAATAAAATGCCACTCTAAAATGTGCAGTTTTATCTTGAAAATGTTTCAACATTATGAGGCACAATTTCACATATGGCAGCACATGTGCACTTTTTCTCACAGCGTGAGGGGACAGGAAAATGAGACAGTATCTGGTGTGACCCTCATTTTCTTTATGCAGAGTGACAAATCTCCTTCACTTAAAGTTAAAAGTTGTGTGATAAGACTGCACATTTTAGAGTAGCCTTTAATTGTGACCAGTTCAAAGCACACCTGTGCAATAATCCAGCTGTTTAATCCATCTGTTTAATCCTGATGTGCCACACCTGTCAGGTGGATGGATTATCTCACTGACAGAGTTTAACATATTTGTGACCAACATTTGAGAGAAATAAAACTTTTGTGTGAATAGAAGAAGATTTGAAAAATGGGGAGGAAAACAAATGTGCAGATACATTTAGCTCTGTCACTTTACCAGGACTACACAGTACACTAATTTAGATAGATAGATAGATAGATAGATAGATAGATAGATAGATAGATAGATAGATAGATAGGTAGATAGGTAGATAGATAGATAGATAGATAGATAGATAGATAGATAGATAGATAGATAGATAGATAGATAGATAGATAGATAGATAGATAATTACTTTATTAATCCCACAAGTGGACATTTTTTTCGCTACAGCAGCATGATAGGTACAGGAAAGCAATAAAACAACAGTAAAATATTAAATATAAAAATGCACAGTTTATACAATAAATAGAATACAATAAAATAGAATAATTAAATTACATTAAAACTAACTAAACAATAGTGCAAAGATTTAAACAAACAAGAAAACAGACAACCAACGGTGTTATTGTTGTGTGATGGATTTTGCCAGAGGTGAGTTATTGTACAGTCTTATTGCCGTGGGCAGGAATGATCTCCTGTATCTCATTTTATTTAGTTGTTCGATGTAAAAACAAATTAGGAGTTTTACATGATTCAATATAAAAATCATCAAGATAAAAAGATCAGAGTAGCTCCAAAGATGGTACATGGGGCGGATATTCAGCATATGTATGACACATGCTGAAATGATGGTGCAGTGAGAGACGGGAAGAGGAGCTAAGATGCTATCAAAATGCATGAGGCTTCACAACTCCCCTTCAAGCGAACAGTCACACAGCAATCACTGCAATCGCACACTTCAGCAAGGGAGACAGGAGTGTGTCTGTTGTGTATGCATGGCTGTTCATGAGTGAGAAAATATGTGATGTGATGTTACACAGGTGGAATCCCATTTGCTCTCTCTCTCTCCCTCTCTCTCTCTCTCTCTCTCACACACACACACACACACACACACACACACACACACACACACACACACACACTGGAGACAAAGGTGCTACAAATTTCATATGCTAAAAGCCAGCAGTTTTTTTTTTTTTTAAGCATTTTGTCATTTTCATTGAGCAGCACCTTGAATTCCAGTAAATATTCATGAGTCACCCAGGAAGTAAATCTCATTATACAGAATATGTGTGCTTATACAATGCCCACCAACAGTTTACAGCAGAGGGAAATGGATATTTTTGATTGTCATCTGAATTTGAGATCATCACACAACAATGAGACAAAAGGTGAGACCGGCTTTAACTTTTATTTCATGCTTTTCACATGCAAATATAATACAAATATGGGTAAACTGTATTTTGATGTATAGTCTATATCCAAAAGTAGATTACCAGCTGCTTTCACTCTACTACTCCACACACACACACACACACACACACACACACACACACACACACACACACACACACACACACACACACACACACACACACACCTATCTATCTATCTATCTATCTATCTATCTATCTATCTATCTATCTATCTATCTATCTATCTATCTATCTATCTATCTATCTATCTATCTATCTATCTATCTATCTATGTGTTGTGCTGAAGCTAATGTAAAAAATCCTGTCACATCACTTTGTGCTTATAAAAGAAACTGTCAACTGCCTTAGTGAAATGCCAACATAAACAAGTCGTAGACAGGAGTGGGCAGATTGGTGTGTGTGTGTGTGACTGTGTGTTTACTGCCGGTGCTGGTACACACCCGACAGGCAAACAGAACAGATTGAAAGACTATTGAAGCCCCATAACAAAGATGGACACCCAGGACTGCCCGCAATACCTGCAAAAACACACATACACACAGTTTTTGGCACAGAACATGATTTATATCTGACTCTGTCCTGGTGAAGGGTGACACAGACATGGAGGTGGGGGGCTCATCATTCCTTCGCTGTGTTCTTATCCAATCATTTATCTACGTCTCGGCCTCTCTGTCTATGAACAAAAAGATCAAGTTGTTCCTCGGTTGGGACTTGAAGAGCAACTTTGCAAAATTCATTGTAGGATAAAATGTATTTTCATCTCAGCATGCACTAGAACTGTTTACTCTCTGCAAAACAACAAAGTGAAACAGAAAAGGGTAATTTTTTTGTTTTTGTTTTCTATTGCTTTGGCACAGTCCTCAAAAGATAATGAATGCTCTAATGCTCAAACCTGCAAACCACTGGGCACTCGATCTCAAAAGATTTGAATATCTCATTCTTTTGAACAAATTGCAAACATCATTGACTACAGTTTACCAATCAATATGTTATATGATGCTGATCAGAAGTGATTATGTTGCTTCTCAGCACTACAGTGGAGGTAATAGTTGTTACTTTCCAAGACATGCATGAATTTGTTTCATTGTGCAAGTCATCACAGTTCATCCAATTGTAAACATCTGTCAGGCATATATGATTATAATTACAGTAATATGAATTTTTTTTTTTTTTGTAATGTCTGCTTAAACTTTACAAACAAATGGGGAGTTTCTCACATATTACATCAACCAGTCACAAGTTATGGCAAGTTAGCCAACATGTACTTTTACCAAATCTATTTTAGACCAGGTGTCTTCAACCTTTTTCCTCTGAGAGCTACTTCAACAAAATGAAAGTGTTCGAGAGCATCATGTTTCGTAACATTTATTCACAGAGCTGAGCTCCACCCAAACCAGCTGATTAAGCTTCTTTTATGTGAACAACAAAAAACTAATAATCTACAAACACATACTCAACCAGTAGCTTGAGGCTTACCACAACAGACTCACTACAATTTCTGAACATCGAAGAACTTGGCCAGGTGAATAATGAGGAAGATGAAGAAGAGTAAGGATCTGTGGTGGTGTAGTGAGGGGCAGCAGAATAAAGAGGCACAAGAGTACAAAGACATAGAGCTGTCTCACATGAAATGCAGCCACAATAGTGGACAATGCAATTAAGCATGGCCTTACAATGGCAGAGGTTGGTCACTGAATGCAGCCTGATGTAAGCTGTGCTACAGTGTCTTCAACCATCCAAACATTGTGCAGAGAAAACAGGTATGTACTCAGACAATACTGGAATCATGTTATTGTATTCCAGTTAAAGCAAAACAGTGGAATTATAGTAAAAGATGCAGGAGAATTAAATCGAATGCAGACACAACACAAACAGCAGCTGCTCGGGCTTATTTAAACCACAAAAACTAGACGAGGGACTAACATCCACAGGCCAAAGACTTCAGCCTGTCACTAACCTGGAGAGAATTTCACACCAAATAATTCTACATAATGTTTGTGTTGGTGTATATGTGTCTAACTACTTTTGAACCCCTACAGTTTGGACACTTTGTATTAAAAGAGCTACATCTCCCCCACACATCGATGTAAACCAACACAAATCAAACTGAAACTTCGCACATCAACATCACATCCATCATTTATGTATATTTTGATTTAAAAATACTGAATAACGGAGCATGAAGATAAAAAAAAAAAAAAAAAAAAAAAAAAAAAGTTTTACTATCCAAATACTTCAAGTGTGGACTGTGTGATGAAATCACTGAGCTGAACTTTGTGCTCTGTTGCACATTGATATAGGATTTATTGCTTGGCATGTATGTTTGAGTGTTGCATGCATAATGCTGCAACATTGGGACAGTGAATGCATAAACAGGTTCATATGGGTAAATGTGCTCTGTGTTGATGCAACTTTCACTTGGCCAGTGTGCATTTACAATTTGTATGTCGGTGTGTGTTAGAAGTTCATTAAGAAAATGCTCCGTGACTGACTCAGTTGCATCTCAAGGCCACAGGTGCCTCGTCACTTCAGGAATTGAAACAGGAGAGAGGCTATTTAGTGACTATAATTTTCTTCCTCTCTTTTATTATTTTCACATCCTAAACTTCCTCTGGTCTCACTTTTTAAATGTCCTTGTTTCACTTCCTGTCGGACTCTCAGCACTTGCTTTCTCTATTTTCTCTCTCTCTCGTGCTTTGTAACGCCACTTTTCAAACACACCCTTAAAGTCACTTGTCAGCCTCTCCAAACTCCATTTCCCCCACAGGCGCATGTTGAAACCCTCGGAACCATTTAGATGCAAACTTAATGACAATTTCCTCAAACACTTGAGGTATCTCCTTTTTACCCGAATGCAGATTTGTCTAAACTGTTTTTCAAAGTGAAACAATGTTCCCTGCTGTGCCTTGTAATTACACTCTGGTGACTTGGCAACAGAACGGTCACCACGAGACGACTGATTCATTTAAACTACGGTTTACAGGAAATTCTTTCATTGCTTTAGTTGCAGACAAATGTGACGAAATGCCACCAAGAGAACAAAAGAACACAATGGAGCCAAACAAAAAAGAAAGAGGCCATCATGTGATCTCTTTATAGCTAATTCAGCTGTACTGTGAAAAATCTGTTGAAGATGTTTTCAGGTTGTATGTTTCATATAAGACAAAACAGTTCCTAGTAGGTGGATTTATGCGCATCAAAAGGGATTGAACACAAGGTCTGCTGTCCAGACAGACAGGTTTGGATTTTTAATTCAGCAGTGAATTTCTTCAATTGGTAGCACTAATTTATATTTAGATAAATACTATAACTATTTATATTATTATTATTATACTATATTATTTAAAAATTGATTTTGAATCACCAAATACAAATTGCTAGTATTTAACTTGAATAACTGCATTAAAAAATGGAATCTTAATGGCATTATTTAAAATGAAAATGATCAATTTGAAAGTGAATTTCAAGAAACTTGAAACTAAATGTTGAATTATAAAGTTGATTTATTTGCATATTATACAAGTGACAACAGTGAAAAGGAGGTCTGTGAATGAGCACTCGATTGCTCCTCTTTAAAGACCTGGATGTGTGAAACAGTGACTGAAATTTAATCTCAAAACCTGAATTTAAATGGAGAGAAATGAATGTGTAGGTGTACGGAGAGGTGGATTTTCTATGGAGATCATATACAGTTTCAGAGCAAATTCATTTGAATTCATAATTTAACATTCAGTTTTAAATTTATGCTCTTCAGATTCAGACCCTCAATTCAAGTTAAAAAAAAAAAAGATGTAATTCAAATACAATTTTGTGATGCAGTTATTCAAATTCGAATATAAATTAATTCAATTCAGTTTCTCGTGACATATTTCTGCCCATAGATCACCACCATGAAATCCTCCGCGAACGGGTTGTGTTCTGCTTTGATTCATTTCCTGACACTAACTGATTTGTTTCACTTTGTGCTGTTGTGAACGACACACAGACTGGTGTAGCTGGAGTAACAGTCAGGTTACTCCGCACACGTCAGCAGAGCTGCTTTCAGGTACGACACACCTACTATTTGGAATGAAGTAAAAACTGCCCTCAAAATAGAGACTTACATTCCTCTTGGAGATTTTAAATCTTTTTATTTGATGTTTTTTTATGATTCTTGTGACTGTTTTAATGGATTCCATATTTATTGTGTCGTGTTGTTGTTTATTTTCATATTGTTTCTTAAAGATGTTTTTTTTTTCAGGTCTCTTTTGGAAAATACATCTTTATGTAAATAAGCCTTTCCGAAAAAAAAAAAAAAAAATATTCAAATAAAAAAATTGCCATCGTTTTTTGATGAGGCACATAATACTAAGCTACTATGAATGTATTTAATATATGTTTTGATAGATGTTTACAATAAATTGCGCATCTGGACAGAAGTATACAAAATGTAAGAACTGGTAATGAAATTTGACACGCCGTGCTTTAGTGTATTACTTTCTTACCTTTTCTTGTGTTGTGACCACCACTTTTCTAGTTTTTCAGATTAATTTCAGGTGCTGTCATATTTAGTAAAATGGATCCATGATATTTTGGAATGGGGCGCTTCATGTGAGACTTTAAATTCCATAACATTTTCAGATGTGATTGTCAAAAGGGGACCTAAGCGACTAAAGTCTGAATTGTCCTTTAAAACATCAGCCCTTGAAATGAATGGCTGTTGTGTGAGTGTGTACAGACAGGCACTTGCTTGTGTGTGTTTTTCTACAACCACCACTTTGTGAAAAGCAGAGAGGAAAACTGAGAGGAGCTGATGGTGTTTAGAAAAGGCTGGTTTCGATAAAAGTGATGAGGCCTTTTGTATAAAATCTGCTACCAAATGTACAACAGAGGCCGCCTCTCATTCGGTCCTCACTGCATTTAGATTGCCTAATTTACACATGAAATGAAGAAGCATCTTATCCGCGTGTAAGTACTGTATATGTTGAACCGATAAGTGACTTTACATTACACCATGTTGAACTATTACCTGCTGATGATTGTATACGGCTTATAAGATGTAAGTAAGTGTTTTTACTTTGTTACTGTGTTTTTGTATTTTGTTTTTATTGTTAAGTGTTGCATATATAACGGCTAATTTTAAAGCAACTGGCATGTAAATTAACCTATCAGAAAGCACCATCAAATCCCACTTCGTCCTGTCCTCTCTTCCTATTGGTTCCAATAAGTGACCACCTCTTACATTATCTCCATGGTAACCAGTCAAGAGGGCAATCCTGCTCTCACATCTCTTCAAAAGCTGGTGACTCTTGACAGTAATTGGCAGCATAAATGTTAACGTTTTACATTAAGACTCAACTTAATGAGCAAAAAGGAAAGGAGATAGTTCGTCTTAAGAGCCCTGCTGGGTGAACCAGAGCAGCCAGTAATTGAATCAGTGACCTTTCTGAGTGTTACCTTGAGGAGGGTTGTTCTCTTGAAGTCTGGTGACAGACTTTTTCCACCGTTAGACCAAAACAAAATCAATATGGGGCTGAGGCAGTGGATCAGTTGACGTGTTACTTTTAAAGACATTTAAGGG